>NW_026705279.1:12500-612500 GCF_029867415.1 Vicia villosa | reverse complement strand
TGTAAAATAATGGGAGAACAAAGTCAAACGTGGTGACGCCATGTACTCCCATCAAAAAGAAAAATCATAGGTTGACAACATAATCAGCCGAACAAGATTAAATTAAACGATCCCAATGTTTTTCCTAATGAAGCTAATCTTTGCTTATAAATATTATCCTAGTAAATTTTTAAACATACACAATCAATCAAACAAGTTTTTAAAATTTTTTTTACCTATTTCTACCCTTTATTGATATAATTTGCTTTGTGTATTTAGCTAATAATTCAAAACATTCAAAAATTTGTAAATATTATTTGGAGGAGTTCAAAAATTTCTATGTGTGGAATAAAGCATTTTTTTTTTAGTGTAATGACTTCTCTAATTCTTGACTAACTTTCAAATTCAATAAAAATAGAAGATCTTATTTAAGTAATTCAAGTTTTTTAGAGTTGACTTAAAATTGAGAAATATGAAAATTTCTCCTCCCTCAAATTTTTTTTTTTGAAGATTCTATAAAAAAAAAATAGAATCATGAAAGAAAGAAAAAAAAATACTAATTCGATACAAACAGGCCACCATGTTAAAAACCCATCTAGGCCGGTTCCCAATGGCCTTTTTATACTGTTGACTCACAACACAAAAACTGCATAACGAGGGAAATGTTTCCACTGTTTGATTTTAAAATGGAACATGAAAAACAGAAAAAATAACAGATCGACCACAGTGGGAGTCGAACCCACGACCTTTGATGTTAAAAGGGTAATTTAAAATGTAAACAACTATTATAATTTTATTATAAAGTCGTTTTTCCCCCTATTTTTTTATAGTCAATTTCTGTTAGTATGAAAACAGAAAAAAAAAAAAAAAAAACAAATAATCACTAGCAGTAGCACCACTGTCCGTGAAATAAATTAAGGACAAGTCAGGATGAGATAGACTTTTTCAACCTACTTTTCTATATTTAAATTTTAAGAAAATAGACTACTGAATAGTTTTTTATACTATATTTTAATGAAAAGTACATTTTCAAAATAATCATTCCAAAACGCCTTTGGATTTTAGAGGATGGATTGATAATTTTTTATTTATTGAATGACAAAGTATGACTAAAAGTCCTTAACTCTCAAATTTTTGTTGACATTTTTAATTTAATTAATAGTATTAGTTTTATTAAAATTAAATATTTTAGGTCTTACATTATATAATATATTAGTTACTTTTTTATTAATGAATTTAATATTTCAAATATTTATAATATTGTAAAAACTAACCAAATTTTAAAAAAAAACTATTGAATTTTATTATTTAATGTTTAAAGGGTTTAATTTTAAGTATTATTTTAGAGCTCTGAACTCTAATTTTATAATTGAAAAATTTATTATTGTTTTGATTGTTGAATGCAATTACAAGGTATTGGCTATTTTAGATGTAATTCTCAGAGTTTTATCTTTTTACAATGTGTTTTATTAGATTTAAGTTTCGATTTTCAAGAAATATTTGACCAACCGAAACAATTATCAATATGTCAAATTTTTTTAAAAAATATTTATAAAAATAAATTTAGTAATATGCTATCGATTTTGATTATGAATGTTTATAATAATGATATTTGTCAAAATAGAGTGAACTTTTTTTATATGATGTGACATGTTTAAAATATTATTAATTTAATTTTTAATTTGATGTTATCAATAAATTAATAAATATTAAAACTTTTTTTTTACGGGAAAAGATTAACTCATTTCATTAATAACAATATTCTAAATACATGCTGGAATATCAAAGAAATTATGAAAACTAGCAAGAGATGGAGCCACCCGTGTAAGAGCACGAGCAACCTCATTAGCTTGTCTTCTAACGAACTTAACATGAGAGTTCCTAAAGAAAAGAGCCATCAACCGGTTACATTCTCCAATAATAGCTCCAAGATCCGAGTCATTTGGTCTCGGAATGGTCACACTATCCACCACTCGCTTGGCATCTAACTCAAAATCCATATTGTCGTACCCCAAATTATGGACCCAATTTAAAGCTTTCAAAAGACCTAGAGCTTCTCCAATAACAACATCGGTACAAGGCGTAAACCATTCTGTCCGGGCTACAATGAATTTACCCGTATCATCTCTAATGCAAGCACCCAAACCAACCTTATTTTGTGAAAAAGCCACATCAATATTGCACTTAAACCTGCCCATATGAGGTTTTTCCCATCTGATATTAACTGACGGGGAATTAATAATCCCATTGTTGAGACGCTGCTGCTAGGCCTCTCTCCAATCTTATTTAAATATCGATGTTTTAGAAAGAATTGCCAAATTTTTTATTTAAAATAATTCAAGATTTTTTAATAAAACCCGACCTAGTTAAGACAGGTCCAACATAAAAAGTTCAACACATTTTATTTTATAATCTTGCTTCAGAGATCTTAATTTTGATCACACTGGCAACAAAAGTGATCTAGCTACAACTATATCACGTTACGATAATAGTGGCACGTAAAATTGTACAACCATACAACCCAACACTCAATATTAACTTCACTGTTCACAACCTTCATTAACATTGTCACCATATTCAAAAACAACATTAACTCCATCATCAAAGTATGTATTAACATTAACTTCCTTACTAGCATATTCTCTATCTCATTAGAGTTTACATCAATATTAACTTACCAGCATATTCTTTCTCACATCGGAGTTTGCATCAACATTAGCTTTCTTTCCAACATATTCACTTCCATTGGATCAAAATTGGTCAAAATAATATTCAAGTAAAAACACATTTTCATGTGTTTCTTTAATTTGTGTCTCGTTCATTAGGTTAAATACCAATTTTTTCTCCGACAAATCTCTTTGATTGAGTCTTTTTACTTTAGTCCCTTCATTGAATTTATTATCCATAATCACGTTATTATTTCATATATTCACACTTGTTCGTTGATCCTTAATACATTATTGTAAAAAATATATATTGTACTTTTTTTTTATTGATATAATCAATATTGTATATACATCAAATGTATCTTCCAATAATTCTCACACAAAAATGAGCAATCATTTACAATAAACTCTAATATTACCCTTTAGTAGAAACTGTAGGTGAATGAATGTTAAGATTATCCCTAAAATTATCAAAGAGTTGCAACGAAATTTCCTTTGTGAATATATTGACTATTTGATACCGAGAGGGAATGTGTAATATTCGCACTTGACCGTGAGAAACCCTTTCGTACACAACATGTATATTCATTTCAATGTGTTTGGTATGTTGATGTTGAGTTGGATTTTTAGAGAGGTACATTATGTTAACATTCTCACAATAGATTAAAGTAGCGTTTGTAACAGGACAATATAAATATAAAAGTAGATTTCAAATCCAACAAGATTTAAGAAGATTTATGAAGTTAGAGGGGGTTTTGAAAAACCTTTCTTTATGCATGTGTGTGTGATTGCCTCATTACTTCAAGAATTACTCTTGACCTTTTATATTTTAACTAATCATTCTAAGACGCTAAGTGCAAGACCAGATAATCTTTCACACTTGTTCTCTTTTAGACTTTGAGATACTTTGCTTGATTCAACAACTTGATTAGAACTTCAATTAGTTTCTTAAATTGTATGACTAATGAGGCTTGAGATATCTTCTTGATCAGGTGCCATCATTAGAGGCTTTACTCGACAGTTGAAACCAACTCCCCTTGTCGCAAAGAACTCTCAACATCCATAAGGCGTTTGACTTATGGATTTGTTATCTTCAAAATTACTTTATTAGTGGTTATTATCAAAAGCAACTGACGATTATACACGCAAGCACATAGATCCATAAGTCGGTAGTCTTATTTTCAATAAAAGTGTCATATTTTTCTTTCATAACCATTTTCTAATGGGGTCATTTAATGCATTAACAAGTTTTGTAGGTAAGGGAGATATAGAATTATGAGGTGAGGTGTGAAGGTTAAATAGCTTGCAAATTTAACAATGCCATTATATGCTCGAGTAGTCATTTGAGGAGAATGCAATTGGATGGTTGGTGAAGACAGAGGTGTAGGGAGTAAGGTAGATGTTGAGGTTTGGTTTTGAGATTGGTGTATGGAGAAGAAGATATAGTTGTGGATGATGAGTTCGGGTTGAGGGTTGGTTGTGAGGGGGTGAAGAGGATGTTTTGATTGAGGATATGTTGATTGAAGTTGTGGTTTGTGAGGTATTATGTTGAAGGTTATTATGGGTTGGATTGTTTTATGAAGGGGTGTCATATGAATAAGAATGAAGAAAAAGTGTTGGGTAATTATCTAAAAAATTATAGTCGACTGTTATAAGGGCATTTAAGTTTAAAAAAATAAGAAGAAACACATTTTCTTTAAAAATAACATGGAGAGAAATGAATATTTTATGACTTGACAACTCGTAACACTATTATCCTCTATGATCGAGTGGATAACCCGATAATACAAAATGTTTTGATCGAGCTTTAACTTATTTCTAGAGGTGGAGGGAATCAGATGATAGAAAAAAAAACCCAAAGACTTGTAAGATGAGAATATGAAGATTTTTTGATAGTATTTTAGTGGGTGAATGGTGGAAAAACTTTTTATTTGGAAGAATGTTATGTAAATAATTTTTTATTTGTAGAGAATGATGTCAAAAGGATATTGGGATAGAGGCATGGGAAAGAAGGATGATGATGATGTTATTGATTGTACAAATTTTTATTTCGCCTTTCCATTTTTAGGGGAAGTGCGAGGACATGAAAAGTTGAAGGACATTCCATTAAGTCCACAAAATTTATGAAAAAGTGAATTATCATATTCTTTTTCATTATCACACTAAAAACATCTAATTTTGCATTCAAATATTATTTTAACTTGAGATTAAAATAGAAGAAAAATAGAATAAATATGAGGCTTAATTTGCATTTCAAAAGTCCATAAAAAATTCTTGAAATCATCAAGTAACACGTATTAAATGTTTCCTCCTGAACTAAAAACATGTGATCGCACACACCACTGTGCATAATATCAAAAGGTAGTAAAGTATAAGACAAATATATAGGAAAGGAATTTGTATTTGTTCCCTAAGTGGGCATGAATGACAAAACAAACTTTTGTGAAAGTTAATACATATAAGAAAATTGTTTTGGTGTAGTAAGCTTAAGTTAGGTGTTCGATGGTGTCCTAAATAAAATTGTGCCATAATTCATTAGATAATGCGAAATAGGTAGATAGTGGAGAGGTTGTAATATAAGGTCTTGTGGTAATTTGGTAGAGGTCATCATAACTGTTACATCTTATTAAAAATTTCACTATATGAAAACCCCTCACAGAAAAATCAAAGGGATCATATTCAACAGAAACATCTTTATTAATGGTAAATTTTCTAACATAGACAAGATTTTTTATCAGCTTAGGGCATGTAACATATTGTTTAAGTTTAAAGAGTAATGCTAGTTAGGTAATGATCATGTGTACAACCAATAACAGGATTATTATGACCATTTCAATGGTAATATTGTTGCTTATATTTGAATAAGACCTAAGATTACCTCAATTTGTCGTCATATGCGATGTAGTCATGAAGTTCATGTACCACTAACCATCAAGAGGAAAGATAAATAAGGTATGAATAACAACTTAATATCCATTGGAGCATAAGAATATCCCCCTTGGTGACCAACCTGGTATGGTGTAGTGCTTGTGACATGAGTGTGATGAGTCGGCTTCAGACCAAGAATTCTAGGCTGCATGTTCAATTGACTTATTGTCAGATACATACATGGTAGAGTGGACCAATTCTACCATAGTGGAAAGTCCATTGCCAATGTTGGATGGGATATAATGGATAAATCCATTATTATTGTTGATTTAGATATGTTGGCGAAGTCCATCGGTGATGCTAAGAGTGACCGCCACCATCGCAACTACTGTTTAATCATCTACCACGATCGCCACAGCCACTTCTTCCATTGACATTATTATTTTTATTGTCGCAACGGCTATTACAATTACAAGAATGTCCAAACAATGGATATTTGCGAGATGCAATAAAGCTATAGTTTCCTGTCTTTTTCTATCTTCTTGTTTCCTAAAAAATAATCATGGAGTATGCATTATGAAATGGTAGAAGAAAGTCATCTTAATGAATTTGCAAGCCCACCGTAGCATATGCATAAGTTAATCTTGAGATGAGTTGAAGGACCAAATGCTCGTTTAAGCTCTAACGTTAGAGAGTTTATCAGAGGGGGATTTGAGGTGTTGAGAGTAAGATGACACATTAAGGAACAATTCCATATGAGTATGAAAAAAAATCATATTCTAGGTAGAGAGTTCTAGAATTCTCGTTGTCATAGAATATATCAAATAACTTGTTCCAAGTGAGTTATGTAACACCCCATAAAATTCTTTATTTAATTTAATTAATTTTTGATTAAATATTAGAATTATTTGAGTTAACTGAGAATAATGGAAATAATGAGGCTAATGGGCCAGTGTCGCTTGTAGTAGAAGGGGGGGTGTCAGTGGTGAAGCCCATTACTAATGATAAGCTTATTTTCATAAAATAGAAGGAGTTGTGGAATAGAGAGAGTTACAACATTTTGGGAAAAGAAGTCTGAACGTGAAAAGAGGAGAAGAGCGAAGAAGTGCGACGCGAGGAAGAGCGAAGAATCAACCTTCAGGTAAGGGGGGACTCTTCCGTTTATCTTCTATTATGGGATTATAGGTAGTATGATAGAATTTGATCGTGTTATTCGTATCAATTGGGTTGTGCTTAGGTTGTAGAAATGTTAGGTTTTTGGGAGAATTGATTTATAATGATTGTATTGATCGTGTATTGGTGATAATTGGATGGTTGAATGTATTATAAATGTGTTATAATATGTGTTATTTCACTGTATGCGAAATCTGGTTGGAATGAGATTGGTTTGGTAGTGATTCGGTGAAAGAGGGACGAAATCGCAGGCTGTTTTCTGCTATTCAGAGCGCTGGAAATCGCCAGTTCGCGCCGCGTCCAGGAGTTGGCGCCGCGAACTGCTTGGCAGAAGGCCAGAAAGTTTTGTTGTGTTCAGTACGCGCCGCGAACATATGGCCGCGCCGCGAAGGCGTAGTTCCTTCTCGTTCCGCGCCGTGAAACCTTGTTTGCGCCGCGAAGGCGTAGTTCCGATTCGTTCCGCGCCGCGAATGTGTGTGGCGCCGCGTGCTGTTAGTTGTTGCGACAGGCCGTTTTGAAAAGTTTAAAAATGTGTAACTTTTAAACCGTAAGCCGGATTTTGGTGCCGTTTCGAGTACAGTGAAGCTAATCAAATAATTTATATACTCAAATGGTGTTTTGAGTGGTGGCTTGAATTATTTTTAAAACACCCGATTTTATTTGTTTGTAGTGAGATATGTTTATAGGTACACTAATGAATGTATTACTTGTATGATGTTGTGGGTATAACTGGTGTTTATTATACATGTATTGTTGGTATGAAATATGTGTTTTATTGATGATTATGACATTGATCGATGTATGTGGGTGATGAGCATGTTATGGTTGATGCATGCATTCATAATCATTATGTGGCTGGTCCTTGACGATGGTGGATCAGTGGTAGCTAATTCCCATTGTGTGGAATTAGTGAGTGGGTGTTACCGTATCCTTGACGATGGTGGGTCGGTGAGTTGGGTTATCCCAGATTTTGGTACCACATGCATGTAGTTGCATTGCATTAGGCTGTTTTGCTATTATAACATGAATGGAAGATTGTCCAATGTTATAATATGTGTAAATTTGGTTGTTTGCTTGCTGATTATATGGTTTGAATCTGATCATAACTGTGATTGGGTGAATGGCATGTGAAATGATATTTTATTATCTATATCTTATAACATTAGTTAAATGTGAATGAGACTCACCCTTACTGTTGTTATTTTTCAGATTGAGGAGTAGCTCTCGTACTTGGTGAGGATTAGCTCGTCAAGTAGTTCGTTAGAGTCAGTTGGGTCCGTGTCATGCTCTGGTCGTGTAACACTGGGGGCGTCGTTTAGAGTTACTTGTTAAACTCTTTTATTTTGGATGAATTTTTATGTTGATGTTTTAAGTCTGTGACTTGGCTGTTTGTTATTCAGATGTTAAAGATAATTCCGCTGTGTTAAACATGATGATCTGAATAAATTTGGTTGACGTTCTCTTTTATGGCATGACATGAGTATTATATTTTATTTTTATGGAAGTTGTAATGCCCTTTTTCATGTTTACTCTGATTATTGTTTATTATTTGTGCGGGGTATTAGAAGGGTGTTACAAGTTATGCGGTGGAGTCATATTCTATGATGGTGATAAAGAGGTCATTAGAAGTGGTTTCATATTTACATTGTAATATTACGACATTAAGATGCAACCAAATTTAGGGACCAACTTCTTTGAGCGAGGGGTTGTTAGTATAGTAGTTTGTAAAGGAGGAATGATAAAATCAATCCATTTATAAACAAATGCATATATTTTGAAAAGTTTAAACGACATATTGTATTGTCCTTTTTCAATGATCAACATGATCTTAAATAAAGTGGTGATGTTGGGAACGATTATATAGGATGAATAAGGGTGATAATCAAAATAACAAAACCAATTTATCTCGGTCCCGTTATATTATGAATGAGAAATTGAAAATAAATCTTCTCTTAGTATAACATACATTCAATTCTGCCCCCATCACTTAAAAATATAAAGCAAAAAAGAAACCCTAATACAAAATGTAATATCCCAAATTCCACTAATCCTGCTTAACACCTAATAGTAAAGTAATGGTAGAGAAATGATCAATATTGGACATACTTAAGACTAAGTGGCAAGGTTAGTGCATAACTTAGACTAAATTTTTAGTCTAATCTCCTTGATATCATATTAGTAAATAACCAAAAGATTCAAGGGAAATGGAGTAATTTCTTAGGCATATTGTGAAGAAAACTCAAGTCTCTCATTCACTTTCCTCATTCTTCACTTTGAAAACCATAAGAGAGAGAGAGAGAGAGAGAGAGAGAGAGAGAGAGAGAGAGGCGCATAGAGAGAGAATGATAGGGATAAGAGTGTTGATTAACCTTCATTAAAGATCTGGTTGCATGTGAAGAATTCTTGGATTCTTGGAGGAGAGTCAAGTTGGAAAAAAGAGCTACCATCATCATCTTATTATCTTCTTCAAACTCAATAATCATGATCAAATAGAAGGGGAATTGGATTCAAGCTTCATGAGACCTCTTGCTTTAGTAGAGCTCTTGAGTATTAAAGTTGATCATTAAGCCACCATTAACATCTTCATCTCAAAATCCAAAATTTTCAGGTTTGATTTCAAGGTGGGGTTCCTTTTAGGCTCTGATTTTGGGATTAGATCCAATTATAGTTGATGCATGGTGGATATCAGAGAATTAATTTATGATATGTGCCTTGTGTGTGTATCTTTATGCTTGATGCTTAATGATTATAAGTTGTATGTAAAAATGTTGCATTCTATGTTTGTGAGCTATTTAAAACATGTTAGCATCATTAAAGTATGATAATTTCAATTTGGGACTGGTTTCTTAGATAAAAGTGCAGGCTAGGGATGAAAAATGGAAGTTGGACTTTTTTGGGCACGACTACGGGATGCAACAGCTGCTATTGGTGGTTGTAGCCGGCCCCTGGAATTTGCAAGGGGCGTAGCCTGTGCACTGCTAGGGTCGTAGCAGAGGCTACGAGCGGTTGTAGTAAGCCATTGCATTTCCCTAATTTATTTTTCTTTTTACCCTGATTTCATATTCCTTTTGTGTACCTTTCCTTATTTGTGTGTGTCGATCTTTTGGGAAATATAATCAATTTTAGGAAGTAAATGATTGAATGGTGAAACCAATTAATTATGATTTGCCATTGTGTATGTGTTATGCTTAACAAGAGTTGAAACTGTAGTTGTCATATTCGTCTAACATTGACACGGTATGTTTCAATAACAATTAAAATCGAAATAGTATGTACTTGATAAAATTGATACGTCTGTTATGTTTCAATAATGATTTGAAACCATAGTTCCTTATATTCATTTACATTGGAATAATATGTTCCAATAATAATTGAAACTGTAATGTATGAACTTGGTTATACTTCAATGATGATTGATGTTGCAATAGCTTGAATTTTGTTTAATCTTGGATATCGTATATGCTTCATGAATAATCAAGCCGTAATATGTTGAGTGTTATATTTCGATGTAAGAAAAATTATGATAGTACGTGCGTGTATATTCTATGTAATGAAAGCACAAAGACAACATGTACTATTCTCTTATGTTAAAGGAATTGTAATAGTACAAAAGACTATGTATGGTTGATTAACTCATTCCACGACCAAGAAGAACCTAATGGATTTTGTTCATGCATGAATAAAATAAATCGAACAAGGTGACGAAACCCTAAGATTAGTTAACTTGATTGGTCTTGGAAATAGTGAGTGAGGCGTGCTTATCCGCTTCTAAGAAAAATGAGCATATGATGAATTTAGCCTAGAAGGAGATGTTGTAGAACTATGTGCGAATGAAAGGCTAGAAATAAGCGTAGCTCGTATATGTAGTCTGTAAACAGAGAGAATAGTTTGGAGTCACCTAACTGTAAACTAGACTTGGCATAATAAGGGTTAGTTGGTAGGTTTCATCCCGTAAACTATTCATCCCTCATTGATTTAAATTTTCCCGTACATGTGACTATGTTAGTATTCTCATATAGTAGGAGATTGTTACACCTTGACCTCCTGGGTGTAAGTTAAGTTTCGTATGTACAACCTGTAATCGAGAAGGATTGATAAGAAATCCCCTATTCTGTAAATCAGGCTTGATGTAATAAGTATCGACTAATGGTTGTCTCTCTATAAGTATTTGTTCTCGTTGGTGTACAAGGACATATGTGGCTAATATGTTAGTATCTTCACATAGTATGAAGTTAATATGCATCGAGTACCCCTTTGGTTCCTATTGATCTTGTAAGATCTAGGACTGTAATGTCGAGATAGTTCAAGATAACCTTAGAGCCGATTGGACTTGAGGAGCTACAATGAAATAGTATTATCTCATTCCATTCTTGTTGGTTATTTTTCAGATAAGCAGATATCGAGTAAGGGAAGGAGTAAGAATATCTGAGGAGTTGGAAATTATCTTTTCTTATTTTATATTTCGTTGTATACTTTGTTATCTAGAGTATTATTACATGTTGTATTGTGAACCTAGTTGATATATAGGTGTGCAAAAGTTGCACTCATGTAATCTAGTATTACATTTCATTATCAGATATAACATGTTGATTAATATGATTCTAGACACATATTATTCGGGGTTTTACAAAAAAAAGCATGCACAGATTTCAACACTGCACGTCACTACACGTGTCAAAGATGAGTAACAAAGTGTTTCATCAATGAGGCTGCATTAAATGCGTATGTTCCCCTTACTCTATTCAAAAACTGACCCCAAGCGATTCAGTTCTATTCCACATCACACCACCATATGCAGGCTGATCAATGATAGTAAAGGCTTCTCCGACTCCTTCAGTGTCCGATAAAGCCTTAGGGACATCTATTATGGATCAGCCAAAGTTCTAAATGACCAAGACTCAATCCATCTCAAATCCACTCTATTCGGTCCAAAATATAAAAGCATGCAGGTCCATCCGCGCCACCGTGAAAGAGATCAAAACCATTGTTCAAGACCAACAACTATTCAACTCTTTTTATTTTTGGTTCCTTCGTGAAGCTATAACATTTCTTTTTGGTTTCTGAACAGAACATGACCTCTATGATTTTTTTTAGTTAAGGAACTAAAATAAACCTGAAAGTTAACCTACGAAACCAAAAATATATATTAAACCTTAAAAAAAATCATATATATCATATTTAACTTTATTAATAAATAGGAGTAGTAGAGTAATGCAAATTTCAAAAATAATAATAATAGACAGTATATATAAAGATTATATGAAATGAAATTGTGAGGGGAGGAACGAAGAAACCAACAATAATAGTGAAGGAGATTCCGCTAATGGTGCATATCAAAACCAGAGGGATTGGTCGTCTTGCATTCTCGTCGAGGATTTTGGAATGGGGCCCCAAATCCCAATCCCAATCCAATCCCCACCGTAGTTCCGCTTCCCTCCACCACGGCGGCCACTCATGGATCATCACAACCCTCCTTCCGAACCCGCCACCCCAACCACCCCAAGACCCACCCTCTTCGTCTCCGCTTCCGGCAAGGCTCTTGTCGTTTCCAACTCCCACAAAAACCTCTTCATTTCCAATTCCGGCAAAAACCTCATCATTTCCAATTCAGGCAAACGCCTCGATAACATCAATAGCAAGAAAAAGTATGTCAAACAGGTCACCGGCCGTCACAATGACACCGAGCTTCACCTCGCCGCGCAGCGCGGCGATGCGGCCGCGGTTAGGCAGATTCTCGCTGAGATTGATGATCAGATGACCGGAACCCTAAGTGGGGCAGAGTTTGATGCTGAGGTTGCGGAAATAAGGTCTGCTATTGTTAATGAGGTCAATGAGTTGGGTGAAACCGCCCTGTTTACCGCCGCTGATAAAGGTCAGTTCGATATCGTCAGAGAGCTTCTCCCTTACTCCACCAAAGAGGCGCTTTCTTTCAAAAACCGCTCTGGTTTTGATCCCTTGCACATTGCAGCCAACCAAGGTTACAAAGGTATACTTACAATCTTTGAATCACGGACACGAGAAACATGACACCACACTGGCACATCGTCACTAGTAATAATTTGGAAAAATGAATAAATTTAAATTAAACATAATCACATATGTCAGTTTCAGGATATATACATTTTTTTCAGAGATGTCAGGTGCTACATACATTTTTTTAGAGGTGTTGATTTGTTATCTTATAATTGACATAAGCATTTGGGAGACTTTTTTTTTTCTAGTTTTTACAATCAACTTGTGACATGTTCATAAGTTGTTCTTAAGTTATTTACATAAGGATTTCAGGATAGTTTAAGAAAACAACGTATATGTTATGTGAAAGTGAAAGCAGTTTATTTGATATTATATATTTTACATAAGCACTTATTCAATAAGGGCTTAATTAAGTTGTTTATCTAATGAGCCGGGTTATGGTTTTGTTATTAATTGCAAGTTGTTCCTTTAGACAGTTTTATGATATATTGTTGTGTTGTTACAGATATTGTGCAGTTGCTACTAGACTATGATCCTGGGCTTATCAAGACAGTTGCGCAGTCAAATGCAACCCCTCTTATATCTGCGGCTACAAGAGGGTATGCAGATGTTGTTGAACTTTTGCTATCATGTGATCCTTCTCAGTTGGAGATATCTAGATCCAATGGAAAGAATGCACTCCATTTAGCTGCGCGTCAAGGTTATGTTGATGTCGTCAAGATTTTGCTAGGGAAGGACCCACAGCTTGCTCGAAGGACCGATAAGAAAGGACAAACTCCGCTTCATATGGCTGTCAAAGGGGTTAACTGTGAAGTGGTGAAGTTGCTTCTTGGTGCTGACGCTGCAAGTGTCATGCTTCCTGACAAGTTTGGCAATACTGCATTGCATGTAGCCACCAGGAAGAAGAGGGTAGAGGTAATCTCGTCGTGTCTGCTCAACTTTAAACAATGATATGATACATACAATAGTGCCTTTATTTTGAGAAATATATCGTGTCTGATTTTAATTTGAAGAGTGAAGTAATTATGACACACAACAATTCATGCAGATAGTGAATGAGTTGTTGCTTCTTCCTGACACCAATGTGAACGCCCTTACAAGAGAGAACAAAACAGCTCTCGATTTTGCAGAAGCACTTCCAATATCTGAGGAAATTTTGGAGATCAAGGATTCCCTTATTCGTTATGGAGCAGTTAAAGCCAATGATCTCAACCAGCCAAGGGACGAGTTACGGAAAACCATGACACAGATTAAGAAGGATGTTTCTTTGCAGCTTGAACAAACTCGAAAAACAAACAAAAATGTGAATGGTATTGCCAAGGAACTACGCAAGTTGCACAGAGCAGGAATCAACAATGCCACCAACTCTGTAACTGTGGTTTCTGTGCTATTTGCAACAGTTGCATTTGCGGCACTTTTCACGGTCCCCGGCGGGGATGATTCTCATGGGATGGCTGTGATGGTGCACACTGCATCTTTCAAGACCTTTTTCCTTTCTAATGCCATTTCACTTTTCACTTCATTGGCCGTGGTGGTGGTTCAAATAACAGTTGTTAGAGGGGAGATAAAGTCCGAGAGGAGGGTTGTGGAGGTGATCAATAAGATGATGTGGTTAGCCTCTGTCGGCACCTCAGTTTCCTTCATTGCAGCATCTTATATAGTAGTTGGTAGGCGCAGCCAATGGGCTGCAATCCTTGTTACTGTTGTAGGGGCAATTGTAATGGGTGGTGTTCTTGGTACAATGACATACTATGTTGTCAAATCTAAACGTCATCGAAGAGTGAAGAAGAAAGAGAAGATCTCAAGGAACGGGACAAATTCATGGCGTCTTTCTGATTCTGAATCAGAAGTAAATCCAATTTATGCTATTTAATGTTCACTTTGCACTTACAATGTAAGTTTGATACTTTTGTTCCATGCCTTTTTATTTGACAAACATTAAAAAGCAGTCCTCTAAGGTTTCTTTTGTTTATAGATGGGAAAAAAGATGGCTTTTATGGATGTAAATGGCTTCTTGGTAGTGTTTAAAAGTGAAAAGACCTAACAGAGCCAAATCGGTCAGTCACATTTTCCTAAAAGGTTGGTTTCACTTCAGACATTAGGTGTCATATTTAGCATGTATGCTGTGAACATACTATTTTGTCCTTGTTTTGTTAGGTGTAGTCAAAGAAGGAGGAAAGCATCACAAGAGGAAACAACTAGCTCGTGTTGGTGGGGATGAAATCCGCTGCGAGGTCCACATCTTTGATCTCTTAGCTACTCCTATTTTGTTTAGGCGAGGAACACACCTTTAACACCTTTTGAAACCTACACTATGTCAATTTTAATTGTTGATTGCTGAGAAAATAGTCCAAAAGGACAACCATCAAACATTTCAATTAATAACTATGATGTTAAAGAGGATTTAAGAAAGTTAGCCGCAAGCTGAAAGTCGCTTCTTAGGAATTAAGGGATGCGGGTTGATTCAAATTAGACAAAATGAGAAATAATCATTTATATCGATTGTAAAGATGAAAGTGATGAAAGTCGAATCATATAATGATTGCATGATACACTATTGGAGTAGGTTGCTCGGTTTGTTGGATAACTATTTCCTGCAGTCAATTTTTGACACATTCACGCATTCAGTACATTTGTGATTGTTGGATTTTGTTCGGACAATTTAGATTTTAATTTGTGAATTTTTAATTTTTAACGAAGTTAAATTTTGTATTAAATCGGAACCGTTTGATCTTGGTCCAACGGCTACAGATAAACCGAATGCGTGAATGCGGAAAAAGTGTAAATGCAGTTAATCCTATTTAAGGTTTGTGAGCTCACCCAAAGAGTTTTAAGGAGACCTAAAATGCTGAAAACTAACATAACTACTAGCTTATACTAACTTGTGAACATTTTTTACCTATAAAAAAGGGCATGGACACACTATTATATAGATGGAGACTTTGAAAGTGAGAATAAAATATCGATTTAAAGATGAAGGGTCTGTTTGGATTGGTGGTAGAAAAAATTGATTTTGATAGAATTGAGTTTGGTAGAATTGAAGTTAACATAATTGAGTTTAGCATAACTGATTTAAGTTTGGATACATCTATATAAAAGTGACTTGAATAATAAATTTCAATGTAAAAATCACTATTAAACTGAGAGGCAGAATCAATTATACTTAGAAAAACCAAACACTTTAAAATCACTTCTGAATCAATTAATTCTACATTTTTAGAATCAGTTTTTGACTCTTCTAAAATGTCAATCCAAACATGCTAGAAGATGTTGAATTATTATATATTGTTGAGTTATTTTTTATTAAAGAGTAAGTATTAAAGCTTATATCTTGTTGATTTAAATCTGACATGTCAGGATTAAACGGCCATATCAGCACTTTTTAGTATAGTTGAATGGAAATAATGTAAATAACTAATTTATTTTGTCAAATATAAATTATGCTAGTACCACATTATTTTTTACTCCCACAGATTGTTTGAAATATCAACAATTTGTAAGCTCAAAAAGTATGGATAGCCTAAGCAATACGCACACCAAAAGCATCAATCAACCAAAGAGTTAAACATTCTTTGTGATTTCATGAAGTAGAATAAGTACATATGTAAATTTATGGGCTAAAAAGACGAAGCTTCTCTTTAATTTCCACTTCTTTTAAACGCATTTAATTTCCATTTATATAACATGATTATTTTGTTTAATACTCTGCCGTAATTTATCTGGTAATATTTTGTTTAATTTCCATTTATATAACATGATTATTTTGTTTAATACACGTCCCAGTGCTTGTTTTCCGTGGTACTAATTTAGAAGCTGACTATAGCTGATAGGGCTGTTCATGGTTCGGTTTTTTCAGAAAACTGAATCGAATTGAGTCGAACAATTATATAAAGGCATTCGAATTATATCGAACCGTTTTAATTTTTTTAGAATCAAACTGAACCAAAAGTTTTGGTTTGGCATAACGGTTTGAAACTCCGAATCGTATCAAACCATTAGAAGACAATTTTTTCAAACCGAACCATTTGTTAAAGAACCGAACCGTCATACTTAGTTTTGAATTTTTTTTAATAAAAAATTTGTTTAAATTTATTTTTAGCATTTTTTTATTAAGTTTTTTAATATACCATTATACATAATTTTTAACTTAATTTTTTTTTAATCTACATTCATAATCAAAATTCAAATTAATTCAAAATTGCAAAACTCATTAAAAAAATCACAAATTAGTCAACTTTACCAATATTTAGGGCTGTTTGGATAGATAGCTTATAGCACAAGTGCTTATAAAATAAGCACTTACGAATAAGCTTGTATAAGTCATTTTTATAGCAAAATATAAAATAAATTTAAATGGTTTTTATATGTGTATAAGTTGTTCTCATAGGCTATCTTGAAGAACTTATAAAAATAAGCTAAAAAAACTTATAAAAAATGTCATAAGCTGTTTTGATAAAGTCTCCCAAACAGTGACACAAAACTTATATCAGTAGATAAGCTCGAAAAAGTCAATCCTAGTATCTAAATAAAACTTTTCTTAAACCAAAATTCAGTCGAACTATTTCTTAAACTAAAAGCAACTAAAATTAAACTAGGGTCTTCTGAAACTCTTTTAGATACTCGTCCTTTATTGTATGGTACTCGTACTTCTTGTAGATATGATTCAATTTCACTCTTAAGATCAAACTTATGCCCAGTTCCTTGACTGTAGTGACAGAAAATATTATCATCATCGTCCTCATTCGTTGGTGTGTCCAGTTGGCTAGATTGAGAGTCATCAATACCTAGATATTGAGCATAAAGTTCTGAAAGAGAATACTTCAATTTTTTCTTTAGATCATCAACCTTTCCAGTGTCAGCATATAAAAGACGAATATAAAACTCTGTAAATAGACAATTTCACCCTTGGATCAAGAACAAAAGCAATCAACAGTAAGATGTTTATTGTGTCAGGATTTCCCCAATACTTGTTGAATTTACGTTTCATCTTCTCCGCTGTGTTTTTTATGTGCTCATTGTCAATCTCTAAATACTTATTGATCATTTTTTCAATGGAGAATACCTCTGCCATATATGAAACACTAGTGACATATAATTATCCAGACAAACAATTTGTAGATTTGTAAATCATCTCAAGTAAGGGAATCACTAATGCAACATATATCCAATCCTCTTTCTTAACTCCCCCATTTGTTTTATGCATTTCTTCGCGAAATGTCTTATCTCGTGCATAGAACAAGTCAAAAGATTTTTGATATTGTAAGGCAGCCTTCAACATTACATAAGTTGAATTCCATTTGGTTTCAACATCAAGGATAACAACACCTTTGTATGTAACTTTTTCCTTCACTGCATATTTCATAAATTTGGCTAGTCTGCTTGGAGAAGATTTGACATATTAAATTTGGCTAGTTTGCTAGGAGAAGACTTGACATATTTAACCGAATGACAGATTTTTTTATGCAACTTTTATCCTCCTTCAATCTCGATTTTACAAATAAATTCAAGATATGCGTACAACAACGCATGAGGACGAATTCCCCATTCAAAACAAGATTATTCCAAGACCTCATCCTTATGCTTAGATACTTAATCATACAGGTGTTTGTCGATGCATTGTCAACCGTTATGGTGAAGATTTGACGCAAACCCCAACTTCTTAAGTAATCATAAATATATTTCCCAATCATGTCACCCGAGTGCCCTATGATTTGACAAAAGTTGATGATTTTCTTATGCATCTTCCACTCACTATCCACAAAATGCACGGTCAAACTCATGTAACTTAAGTTTTGAGTTTAAGTCCAAGTGTCGGTGGTCAAACAAACTCTAAGTCCAAGTGTCGGTGGTCAAACAAACTCTTGGGCTTCAACTCAAAACTTAAGTTACATGAGTTTGACCGTGCATTTTGTGGATAATGCATAAGAAAATCATCAACTTCTGTCAAATCACGGGGCACCCGGGTCACATGATTGGGAAATATATTGATGATTACTTAAGAAGTTGGGGGTTAAGTCAAATCTTGACCATAACGGTTGACAATGCATCGGCAAACACCTGTATGATTAAATATCTAAGCATAGGGATGAGATCTTGGAATAATCTTGTTTAGAATGGGGAATTTGTCCACATGCGTTGTTGTACGCATATCTTGAATTTAATTGTAAAATCGGGATTGAAGGAGGATAAAAGTTGCATAAAAAAAAATCTCCCATGTGGTTAAATATGTCAAATCTTCTCCTAGCAAACTAGCCAAATTTATGGAATATGTAGTGAAGGAAAAAGTTACATACAAAGGTGTTGTTATCCTTGATGTTGAAACCAGATGGAATTCGACTTATTTAATGTTGAAGGCTGTCTTACAGTATCAAAAATCTTTTGACTTATTCTATGCACGAGATAAGACATTTCGCGAAGAAATGGATAAAACAAATAAGGGAGTTAAGAAAGAGGATTGGATATATGCTGCATCAGTGCTTCCCTTGTTAAAATGTTTTACAAATCGTTTGTCTGGATCATTATATGCCACTAGTGCTTCATATATGACAGAGATATTCTCCATTGGAAAATGGATCATTAAGTATTTAGAGAGTGACAATGAGCACATAAAAAACACGACGGAGAAGATGAAACGTAAGTTCAACAAGTATTGGGGAAATCCTGACACAATAAACATCTTACTGCTGATTGCTTTTGTTCTTGATCCAAGGATGAAATTGTCTATTGCGGAGTTTTATATTAGTCTTTTATATGCTGACACTAGAAAGGTTGATGATCTAAAGAAAAAAATTGAAGTCTTCTCTTTCAGAACTTTATGCTTAATATCGAGGTGTTGATCACTCTCAATCTAGCCAACTAGACACACCACTGAATGAGGACGTTGGTGATACTATTTTCTGTCACTACAGTCAAGAAACTGGCCATAAGTTTGATCTTAAGAGTGAAATTGAATCATATCAACAAGAAGCACGAGTACCATACAATAAAGGAGTTGAGTATGACATCTTGGGATGGTGGAAAGCCAACTTAACTCGATATCCTGTTTTGGCAAGCATAGCTCGAAAAGTGTTGGCTATTCCCGCCTCTACTGTAGCTTCAGAATCTGCTTTCAGCACGGGTGGAAGGGTTGTTAGCACCCAAGATTGGTTGAAAGGAAAACCCATCTCCTTATTTTCTGAGGACCTTGATGAGATCCATCAATTAGAGCAAGGTAAATCATTTGTCTAACATTTTTTTATATTTATAATTTTTCAACTTATACTTCCTTAACCTCTTGATTGAAATATCTGAATCAAATTCGGTTGCTTATGTTGTAATTCTGTGCGAATAGTGTATGAGTTTCTGAAGCTGTTCATTTATATATATATATATATATATATATATATATATATATATATATATATATATATATATATATATATATATATATATATATATATATATATATATATATATATATATATATATATATATATTGTTTTCATAGTATTCTGATTGTGTGAATATTCTTTTTAATGATTCTTGAGGTTAATTACATATTAAGCATGTGACTTATATTAAAAAAATCTACATGGTTTGAATGTGTATATAATTGTATGAGCATGTTGGGATAGTTTTTTCCAGTTGATGTTTTAACTGTATAAAACCGTTGTGGACAGATTTTAAATTAACTCTTTATTGACATGAACATGATTGGTTAATGTTTAAAGATAGGAAAGCACACAATTTTCTGTTGTTATAGTTTGATTTCCCAATAGTAAAGAGAGGGTTTATGGTAGTGAACTTTGATTTGACTCACCATAGCCATTTACCAACAACATTGCAAGAATGGACACAACTCGATTATCATAAACACATCATAGCATGTCTTCAGGATTTTTGCTTTTATTTACATATTAGATTTTGTTGTTGTTTTTAGTGTACCTTTATTGTTTGTTATGGTTATGTTGATATCTTTCTTGTTTATCATTGTAATTTTGGCTTACATTTTAGTTGTGATATCTAATTTGGTTATGGTTATGTGATATCTAACTTGTCGTTGTAATTTTGATTTTGTTTTGTAGAGATAACATCTCCGACATTGGTTAATCTTGATGATGATGAAGACTTTGCAAGTTAAAAGAGTTTCAGAAGACTCTAGTTTAATTTTAGTTGCTTTTGGTTTAAGAAATGGTTCTACTGAATTTTGGTTTAAGAAAAGTTATATTTAGATACTAGGATTGACTTTTTCGAGCTTATCTACTGATATAAGTTTTATGGCACTGTTTGGGAGACTTTAGCAAAACAGCTTATGACATTTTTTATAAGTTTTTTTTAGCTTATTTTTATATGTTCTTCAAGATAGCTTATGAGAACAAACTTATAATACATATAAAAACCATTTAAATTTATTTTATTTTTTGCTATAAAAATCGCTTATGCTTATTCATAAGTGCTTATTTTTATAAGCACTTGTGCTATAAGCTGTTTATCCAAACAACCCTAAATATTGTAAAAGTTGATTAATTTGTGATTTTTTTAATGAGTTTTGCAATTTTGAATAAATTTGAATTTTGATTATGAATGTAGATTAAAAAAAATTTTAAGTTAAAAATTATGTATGATAGTATATTAAAAAAGTTTATAAAAAAATGCTAAAAGTAAATTTAAATAGATTTTTTATTAAAAAAAATCAAAACTAAGTATAACAGTTCGGTTTGGAAAATTTGTCTTCTAATGGTTTGGTATGGTTCGGAATTTCGAACCGTTATGTCAAACTAAAACTTTTGGATCATTTCGGTTCTAAAAAATTGAAACGGTTCGGTACAGTTTAGATGCCTTTATATAATGGTTCAGTTCGGTTTAGTTTTTTGAAAGAACCGAAACATGAACAACCCTAAATATGTCACACAAGACATGACAAATGGAACTTCTGGTTAGAACTATGCACAATTCTTTTCCAGTGACAGATGAGAAACCAACCCTTACCCACTCAGAAACAACATCCTTCAAAGGCACAACCTGACTAAGTGTATAACTAATTGAATTAGGATAAGTTAAACTAACATTTAACATCCTTCATATGATGCTAATTGAATTGTCATAAGTCAAACATATGTGGTTATACTGTGTGCAGGATATCCTAAAGATAATCCAATCTGACTCGAGTTGTTTACCACGGTAAGGGTTCCACCAAGTCCACAAATTGTGGCTACAAAAAGAGTCATCATGTCAAGGCTGAAAAATGGCTCCAAGTATTGTATCATCTGTAGTCCCCATTGAGATACTCCCAACAAAGTAATAATAACACATGCAAGTACTTTCAAATCTATAATCTCTAGAAAATATTTAGAAGCCTATATTTCAAATCAAAACCAGATCCACCAAAAGACCCAAGAGCATTCAATTTTAAAAGAAACTACTAAGAAAGTTCATTCATGCAATTATTTGATCTAAAATTCCATCACATGATTTTCTTAGAACCCTATTTGAAGCAACTCACTTTCAATCTGCGAACCGTTTGCGATTTTATCAAGCTCATAAACAATATGGTTGGCTTCAAAGTTGCGTATCAGTGATGTTACAGAATGGCTCAAACAACAAGTACTCTTGGTGAATATCACCACTAGGAAGTTGGTAATAGTAAACTGAACATTGGGTTCGCGACCCATTCAATAATCTGAAAAATATTGAGAGGATAACATTACATAACATGAAAAATGAAGATGAAGCAAGTTGAATGATAAACAATATATGATTTTGTTACCTTCAATTTTGATTTTGAGTTCCTTCTCTTTGATTATGAACCTTTGATTGTGAGAGCAAGCTTAGATTATTCACCAATTATAGGTTTGATGATTTGGAATCTTCACCAATTTGGGGGTTTAGGATTCTCCACCAATTTGAGGGTTTATGATTCTTCACCATTCTTCATTTGTTCTTCAAAGTTTCCACGGTTCAAAAGCTATTTGGGGGTTGAGTGTTTGAAGTTATTAGAAGTTAAAATTTTGAAACTAAAGTTTTAACGGTTCGGTTTGGAAATTAAATTCAAAGTGGTTAATTGCATATCGGTTCAGTTCCATAACCATTAATAAAATATAAGTTCGGTTCATTAATCATTAATCATAGTTTAGTTAATTTAACTCTAGTTCCGTTCGGAAGTTCATTTCGGTTCGACTGTTTTTTTTAACAGCCCTACTATTGCAGCTTCAGCCTGACGTGCAGACGTGTGCTTATTTAGAGTTGAGATCCTCTCCATTCCTCAAAAGAAATGGAGAGCACAATTACTAAAGTATTTATGTACAAATGTACATATTATTAAAATGTATGACATATATTTTGCATAATTTAACATATATACAATAAAAACATTAGTACTTGTATTCTCCATTTCTAAAAGAAATGGAGAGAATTTCCACCCGCTTATTTTAGTTTTCAAAAACTAAAGCAAAAATATTTTAAGTATTTTAAAAATGTAAAGCAAGAAACACAACAATGCACTTGATTTCCACTTTTCAAATGACTCATGCATGTCTTTTTTAATCAAAACTTGATGTAACTGAAACACACGTAAATATTCAATAAAAAATGCACAGAAATAATCTTGCAATTCTTGTAGAAAATTCCGTAAACTACTTATGAATTTGGATCTTCTCCATTTTCACTAGAAATGAAGATTTCTAATTCCATGCATATTCAGATCGCATATGGATATGACTGTTCTGGTATGTGAATAAGTTATTTTCTTCTCTCACCATGCCTGGAAGTATTTATAACAATCATGGCCTTCATTTATTATCTTGTCTCTTCTTCTTCCAGCTTCAAATGCAGGATTATTATCCAAATCCATCAAATGACTCGAGGTTGAGTTAGCTTCCTGACTCAAAGCCAAGTCGACCTTATCTTACGATGATCTTGCCCATAAAGCATGACGTGACGAGCTGGCACATATGACTCAGGGTCGACTTTGCCTCGCTTATACTAATTTAAGTACTCTTTGGGTTGAAGTTTTCTGATGCTAGATGGGCTCAAATTATTATAAATATAATGGTATAGAATTCCTCAAACACGAGACATGTAAGGGAGAAGGGATTAAGGAAGATGTATAACCATTCGTAGTCTCTCATGCACGAGGCTGGCAAGGGAGAAATAATTTAAGTAAATGGCGTGATGGTTCATGGTCAATTAAGCACATGTTTCTAAAAGCAAAGTGATTAAAGTAAGTGACATGAAGGTTCACTATAAAGGATAGGAAAAGCAAAGAAGAAGATGTTGGAGGAGACAAAAATAATGGAGGGGGCACATTCAAATAATAAGGTGACAATGCAAAGTCTCAAGGAAGCGACCAAGGCTCATGCCTTTAATGTAGAATTCGTGCAAATGGATTTGGAGGAGGCTCGTAGGACTCTCTTCTCTCTTCTGACAAAGTCTTTGAGGAGGCGAAGGAACACATATATTTCTTGTACCTTAATCTCGGTCTTAGGGAGCTTGGGTTAATTAGGAAGATCTAGGATGAGAAGTTAGTGGAAGAGGTTAATGTGGATGAGCATCTTTTGGGATGAATGCATTACCTAAATAGGTTATTTATGGTTCATTAGATTGTAGATAAAAGCATAATGGATTGATTTATGATGCATGCATATAGATTTTTTCAAGTTTAGAGGGTAAGGGTTTTGCGTGTTCGTGTTTTGCATTTTTTTGGTTTTGCCTGGCACAAAAGTCAACTTTCGAATTTTTTTGATTTGCTTTATTTGTTTGATTTTTCCTATTATGTCCCTTGGGTTTAAATTATTTGATTATGATATTATTTTACTAGTTTAATTAAATGTAAATGTCCGACGATAAAGAAAAATTAGACATGGTAGAGTGACTTAACATGTTTATGTTCAGAGGGAATTAGCTAGACCCTCTCGTTCAGACATTGGTGTCACTTCATTTGATGCAGGAGAATCGTATTCCAGAGTTCACGTGTCTTTGACATTGTCCTCCCAAAGACATGGGTCTCCTGCTGCTACCCTAAAAGCCCTAGAAATCCAACCTATTGATGTTGTTCCGGATGTTTTTTCAGGAGGCCCCTAAAACACCTCACTATATTGTATGTATACATACGATGTTGCTAAGCACATGTGAAATGAAGATGTAAAATAAACTTGTATTTATTCTCTTAAATATGTGTTATAAGATTTGAACTTCACATCGATGATGGTTTTTTACAGCACTGTCAGTCGTTGAAATATATCAACCACAATAGGAAGATAGTGAAGCTGCCATAGTCTGATGCACCATGGTTTCAGGACGTAATACAATTATGTAGGCTGCAAGATTTATGTAGGACTAAGTATAATTTTATTAACCATGCTTTGTTGTCTGGTTTCATGGAGAGATGGCTCTTAGAGACTTCTTTGTTCCATCTTTTGATCAGTGAGATGTCCATCACACTTGATAATGTATCATCCATCCTACATATTTCGACCACAGGAAGATTATTAAACTACTCCATACTTACTAGACTTGAGGCACTAGAGATGATGGTGCGATATTTGGGAGATGACCCAAGTGATGTCCAATAGGAGATAAATTATACCAGAGGATGTCATGTCAAATTTGGATTTTTGGAGAGGATGCACATATACCACTTGGATGCGGCAATTGAGGCTGATGATGATGATGTACAAGTACCACACCATAAAGTATGTGCGTTGAGGTCATACGTCTTGTATCTAGTTAGCACATCCATATTTGTGGACAAAAGTGCATATTATATCAATGTCCTCTACCTAAGATACTTCATTGACTTGGAGAGGATTCTTGAGTACAAATGGGGAGCCTCTTGTTTAGTTTACCTCAATTTCAAGTTAGGTGATACTTGCTTATGGAAAATTAAACAAATGACAACAAATAACACCTTATTTACAATAATATATTGCCTCTTTGTTATTAATTTCATAACATTTGTGCTACGCCGTTATTTAATGATCAATATATTTGATTCATATTAAAATCAAATACATTTAATATTCTATAAATTTAAAAAATAAATTTTCTCTTATAAGGAGTAGTTATGATTGTTTTGTGTGCCTATAAAAAAAGGGGTTATGGATGGAAGTGTGAACAAGGAGACAATTATGTTACATGAGATTTGTGTTTTGTGCAAAAGTGAATGAGATTGACTGACTAAGAAGAAACGAGAAAGTGGTAGTGTCGTGGTGGTCTCAATCTCAGACACCAAACCAACAATGAGTCTCTCTCTATTATTCCACCATTACTGCTTTTATTCAGTCAAATTTGGAACTTAGTAACATTTTTTTCCATGTGAGAGACACATCGACCTTCATGAGTTTCGTGAAAGGGATGATGTTATAATTACATGGACTTGTTTTGCCGAAATGTTAGATTTTATCCTTTAAAATGAAAGAAATCATGTCTAACTAGCATCTATGTCAAGGCATGTTTGGTTCAAATTTAGAAAAAATATTATGAGAAATATGATTATAGGAATTTAATATTCTCATGTTTAATTCAAGTTTTAAAAAATTATTTTAAAGAATTTTTATTTTCAGCAATCTTATTTATATATAATTTTTTAATTTTTATTTTAAGGTTTAAAGGGGGGAGAATATAACATGGGAATTAGTTCAACCAATTATAACTTTCTACTACTAAACACATTTATTTATTTATTTTTTTGTAATTTTAAATTAAATATATTTATAATTATTCCTAAAAAAGTTTAATTTCTACCAAACACATAAGAAAGAATAATATTCCTAAAAATAATAATCATTTCAAAAAATATAATTTAAAATCTTGAAACAAACCACATTAACATGAGACTAATTTTAAAAAATTTAAAACAAATTTGAAGATGTTGCATTTCTAATACAGTATTTTTAAGAATGTATTTCAAACTTTAAAATAAATACGTACGCATGTGTGTCTATTAGGTATATGTTTATGAACTTTTTTGTTATAATTTAAAAAAAAACATTATTATAAAAATTATTTTGAATTCATTTATTATAAAACCAAATATTGTTTTTCATATTTGTTTAGAAAAAAATGCATCAATAGTGTAAAATAATTTTACAAATCAATGACGACCGTGTATTATGTCAAATAAGACTGAAAGTTTTAAATAATTTATATGATATGGCGAAATGATATATTCTCAATAGATGATCGTGTAAAGTTTTTTTATAGTGTCGGCGCACCTTCATTAAACCTATTTGTTTATTTAAATTTTTATTATTTAATATCTTTAACAATATAATATTTCTAAAAAAAATTATGAGAAAATTAAGATAATAATTTGATGGCAACTAAGTTTTATAATTTGAGTGTTTGACTTACTATGGAAAACGGATATTTATTTATTTATTATAAAAAGAATCGCCTTGTTTTACAAAATATAGACATATTTATTATAGTTTTTGTTTAAAATAATTCTTTTAAAAAACATATATTGTCAAATAATAAATTATGAGAAAAGATGCATATTATGAAGCATGTGAGTATCGAGTAAATGAGAAAGAATGACATCATCAGAGATTCATCTTAATCATTTGAGAAAAATTAAAGTTTTAAATAATTTATATGACATGGCGAAATAATACATTCTTAATACATATTCGTGTAAAACTTTTTTACAGTGTCGATGCACCTTCATTAAACTTATTTGTTATTTAAATTTTTATTACTTAATGTCTTAACAATAAAATAATTCTTATATTGAATAGACCATAAATTATTTAAGGACGGGTGACTAATTTCCTTAGATTTGTAACAAAAAAAATCCCTTAGGTGAATTTACTCCAAATAATTTGAACTACTATAATTATGAACTTCTTAATGCTTTCTTCACTATCTACGAAATTGGAGAGATTGATATAGATAACATTTGAGAAATCTTTTTACCAAAGATAATGCTATTGGAATTAAATATTATTGAGAGGTTGTATGATTACTAGACATAACCCATACTCAGTCATGGCATATTTATTTTACAATCAAACCTCTTTCAATTGTCATCTAAGACATTGGGAGATTGTAATTGGAAAAAGCGAGTTAAGTGATGAGACATCTCGCATAATTATTGTCTTTTAAACAATCGTGATATAAGAAGACTCATTATGGGTTCAAGCACGGGTTAACCGCATGAAAATGGAAAATGGTTCAAAGGAGGGCTTAATCGTTTCTCTTATTATAAGTTCTCACTATCAATTTTGTTTAAGTAATTTTATAATTTTTTGCATGATGAGTTCAATCGTGATACCATAATTTTGTAGAAGTTAAAACAATCTTTGTGGATCGTTAATTTTAATTACCACTATTCCTTTCTATGAATGTCTATTTACCCAATTGAATATGTGGTTGCCTTTGACCGATTTTGAAGTGGAGGTGTTGAGCTTTTAATAATTTCCCCCTTCGTAACTTCATCCCAGTGCCTGGGATTTTATAAGGGCACACCATCTTTGGGCCAATTATCGGCCTTGGAAGCCCTTTTTCCGGCTATTCTTCCATATCTCTTTTGGGATACATACTTCTCTGAATAATATCTAGGATTAAGGCTTATTTTACTACACCATGAAATTCCTCGGTTTGACCCTTGTGTCGAGAGCTAGGACGATTTTTGGAATCACTATGTGCTGGTAAAATGTTGTACTCTATAGGACTATTCCATGTTATGTTCGATGCCTACTAAGATTTCTCTCTCCACCAACATTTAAGGCTTGCCCCCTCGGCTGTTTACAATTATGTTTCGAAAATATTGGAGTTAGGTCCATTTCAAACATGAGCCACATGAGTATGATATTCATCTAAATTCTCTTACTCCTAATGAGATTAGAATAACGAAAGACCTCGGTGCTTTTTATGAGGGTATTTGTTATGAGAAGGGGTTTGGCCCTTTCGAGGATAAGTCCTATTTGAATAGGAAACAATCCATGGACACCCGTGTTATTGTGAGAGCAACCAATTGTCTAGAGAGGAAATAAATTTTTGGTGAGGACAGAGAGTCATCCCCTCTTCTCCCCACCTTTTTTGAGACTTGATATTTTGGTAATTATAGATAAAATGAGTTCGTTGAAGAATGTTTTTTGACCCCTGGCTAAACTTGCCACCATCACTTCCTCAACTCGGTCCCATATATCTACTAATACTGAAATTCCCCCAGTCCCCACTAGTCAAGACCATCCTTGTGTCGAGGTTGCTATCGCAATTGTTAAAGACCAGGCTCGGTTTGCTACTGCCAATAAAAAAAGGAACTGGGAACAGGATCAAAGTTGTTGTTTCTCTGAAATTATGATTGGCATGAATTTTGGTAAAACTTACTTGACAGCAACATGTTGAAAAAGACAGACTTGTTCAACCTTCTGTCACATCTTTGATTTTAAACGAAGAATCCATCCCCTTCAAAGTATGACCAGTGATCAAAGTCTTGCCCACTTATAGCATAAACATCTCTCTTTCATATGTTAACCCTACATCCTTTACAAAAGAGCTTTTGATATAAAATACAACCTTAAACAACCCCATATCCTACACATTACAAGAATAAACAAGAATAAATAAGACATTATCATCAAAGTCAATACAAAATCCAAAATTTTGAGTCAACACAACATGACCTTTTACTTTATAATAAAAGTCATAACCATTACACCACATAGCCATTTACAATTAAATAGATTCATAAAATCAACTTAATCATTATTTATCAATTTTATATTTTAGAAATTTCTCCAACAGAATTTGATCTTCATATAAATTATTTAGATCAGCAGCTTAACTGAACGTAACAAACTCTAACAACCAAGTAAAACTAAAACTAACTTAGTCCAACTTACTTAAAGTAAATATAGATAGATTTGTATCTCTATTACCAAACAATTTGTGTTTGTTGAACCTTACGATGTTTTGCAAATTTTAAACAATTACATTTATGTAATTTTATATACATAATAATGGATTATACGACAACAAGACCATGTGTGAATAATATTGTCTTGATTCTTCTAATAAAAAAATAGCAACTCTAGGGCGGCGGTACGGGGAAACCATAACTAACAATCATACGTAGTACATAAGCATTCTGTACATAGTAGTCAATTTCACAACTAACTATTTTGGTCAGATTCCAATAGTACCGCTCTTTGACTCATCATTAAAAATCATGACCCAACCAGTAAGCTTAATTACTAGGTTTATTTTTATAAAACCCTTTTAACTAATTATCAAAAACAAAAGAAAAGACATGTTTCAAAACATAGCGAAAAGGGGAACGTAACTTGAGAGGTCACATAAGCAAAACAGAAATTAAGAAAACAAACAAATCAACTCAAACGTCACACTGGTCTTATTCAGTGGAAATTACACGCCAAAACCAATAACCCATTTCTTTCATTCTTCACTTTCTAGATCTATAAGTTTTTATTTTCATCAACAATCAACCATTTTTTCAGTTCCCCAATTAATTTATAGATTTAGGGTTTTTTGTTCCCTTTGATACTGTGGGAGAACTTGATTATGTCTTGAAAAAAAATGTGAATTTGAGAAGTTGGGATTCTGTCAAAGTAGGAAAAGGTTGTTTCTTGGAGAAGATGAAGAAGCAACTGACAGGTTTAAGGGGTGATTCTCACCTTCACTCGGCTATTCGAGTTGGGAATTTGGAGTTGGTGTTGGAAATTATATCTGAGAATCAAGGTGATGAATTGAAGGAGTTGTTTTCAATGAGAAATAACTCCTGCGAAACTGCTTTGTATATTGCTGCTGAAAATGGTCATCTTGATATAGTGAAGGAATTGATTAAATATCATGATATTGGGTTGGCTAGCTTGAAAGCTAGAAATGGATTTGATGCTTTTCATGTTGCTGCTAAAAATGGAAATTTGGGTAAGTTTGTTAGGTTTTAAATGTGTATATAATGTTTAGGTGTGGGTTTTTTACTATATATGGTATGCATGGGTTTAAGTTGACAGCATTTGATGCAACCATAATTTCAAATGTTTATTGTATCTTGGTCTACATCATTCGTCTCCTATATGATTAGGCCTTAGGATGTTTGATAAACCCATTTGTGATTTAACTTACTTTTAAGTTGACTAAACCAAGTTTTGATGAATGGTTATATCAACTCTTTGCTCAACATGGCAAAGATTTTGGTTATTGGTTGAATTAATACCCAATAATGGTTATATATTGTCCCGTAAAGGAACTATAATTGTTGATGAAACAATGGAGTTGATCTAGGGAACGGTGTGCTGAACTTCTGGTGTAGTGGCGTGGGGTGTACCTACAAGGTTAGCACTCCAACGTCCTAGTCAATGAGATTATGAGAAGTGATGCAAAGTAGAAATGAATTTGAATTACCTAGAAATGGTGCGCTTCCTCTCTTTATATAGTGGGGCGGTTAGAACTGCCTATGTGGGACGCGGCATGTTGTGCAGTGGACGGTGTATGTTGCGTAAGAGTTTGGAATTACCTACCCTTGTTGATAGTGAGGACTCACATGCTCCACGCGTATGCATCCTCAGCATTCGCCTTTGGGCTTTCCATATTTGGTCTTTTGGGCGGCCCAAAACAATATATTATTTGCCGCTGATTGAGCTATTGTTTTGTTTCGATATATACCAAATCCTTATGTCCGCCGCCTTTCTTGGTTTTCTATTGACCTTTATTTTATTGATCACACAATTATTATAAACTTGCGAGTTATGACCAATTTAATCTTGAGTTCTGTCTGAGTCCTTTTCTCTTTTTCTGGTTTGTAGAGATATTGAAGGTTCTCACGGATGCATTTCCTGAAATTTCTATGACCGTTGATCTGACAAATACTACTGCGTTGCACACTGCGGTGTCACAAGGACATATTGAAGTAGTAAATTTTCTCTTAGAGAAAAGTAGCAGCGTCGTAACTATAGCAAAAAGTAACGGAAAAACTGCATTTCATTCTGCTGCAAGAAATGGCCATGTGGATGTCATCAAGGCCCTGCTTAGCAGTGAACCTGAAATTGCAATGAGAATTGACAAGAAGGGGCAAACTGCACTCCATATGGCAGTTAAAGGACAAAATCTGGAGGTAGTAGATGAGCTTTTGAAACTGAACCCATCTTTTGCTAATATGGTGGATGCCAAGGGAAACACTGCGCTGCATATAACAACCCGGAAGGGTCGTCTACAGGTTTGAAAAAAGTCTATTTCTCTTTTTTTTTAATGAAGCACTGAACTCAGGGTCGGCCCAACGTGTTTAGAAGCCTAAAACACATTTTATTGAGAGGCCTTAGAAAATAACACACCGTAGTATGCAAACTTATCTTAGGATTCTTGTGCTAATCTTGCAGATTGTTCAGAAGCTACTAGATTGCAAAGAAATAGACACTGATGTCATTAATAAATCTGGAGAAACAGCTTTGGATATTGCAGAGAGAAATGGTCGCTCGGATATCGCCAAATATTTGCAGGATCGTGGAGCTCAAAATGCTAGGTCCGTCAAGTCGCCTTCTACGAACAGAGCCCTTGAACTCAAACGAACTGTGAGTGACATAAAAAGCGGGGTTCATAATCAGCTGGAACACACGTTTAAAACACAGAGGCGTATGAAGGGCATAGCAAAGCGAATCAACAAGATGCAGGCTGAGGGGCTTAACAATGCGATAAACTCCAACACCATAGTTGCTGTCCTCATTGCAACAGTTGCTTTTGCTGCCATATTTACTGTCCCCGGCCAGTATCCTCAGAACACGAAGCAACTCGCCCCTGGAATGTCTCCTGGGGAAGCCAATATCGCTCCCAATATTGAGTTCTTGATATTTGTAATCTTCGATTCTACTGCCCTTTTCATATCATTGGCTGTTGTCATTGTCCAAACATCAGTAGTTGTTATTGAAAGGGAAGCAAAGAAACAAATGACGGCGATTATAAATAAGTTAATGTGGATAGCCTGCGTGTTAATTTCTGTGGCATTTCTCGCGATGTCATACATAGTTGTCGGGGATCAGAAAGAATTGGCTATTGCAGCCACAGCTCTTGGAACGGTGATTATGGCAGCTACTCTAGGAACACTCTGTTATTGGGTGATTGCTCACCGCCTCGAGGCCTCCAGATTACGAAGTCTTAGAACAATGACGAGCAGTAGGCAGTCATTGACGATGTCAGGGCTCTCAGCTTCCGAGAATGAGTACAAAGCAGTGTACGCAATATAAATTTGATTTGATCTTTTCTTAAAAACCCTCCCCCCCACTTTTTTGTCGAATTATGCTAACATAGAAGCAGGCATTTGCTGATTTATAGCATGCCTTTGGAAAACACAGGCAAAGAATGTAATCATAGTGCACATTTTAAGTAAATATGTCATTTTATATTGAAGTTTTGGATCAATAGTGCACATTATAAGTAAATATGTAATCATAGTGCACATTATATTGTAGTCATCCAATTTAGCATCTTGATGCTATCAATTTATCAAATGATCTTTACTTGTGTTACAAGTTTAGCATATATACCTGTAGTTTTTCTGAGAATTACTACTCGCAGCCAGGCACAAGAATAATCAACCTATACTGTCTTAAATGCTAAAGTCCATGCAAAAACTCGTAGAGCAGCGTAGTAGGGGTTAATAAGATGGGTGACCTATATCATGACTCTTATGTCATGGAGATCTCTCGTGAACTTTGTCATTACGGTGCATCTTTTGAAGTAATTGAAATTGCGTGTTTCCGCGTTTTCCGTAATTGCGGATCTCTTGCTGTCTGATCAAAGTTTGAATGAACGCGATCCATGACTGTGTAAAATGCGTCTAATTGTGATTGGCCTATTGCGATCTTCTTTGTTCCATCTGTAACAAAATCTATTATTTGATTGAAACAATTTTAAATGAGCTCCACACTCTTAAAGAAATTGTTAGTCTCTGCATCACATTGACTCAATAAACCAAAAAAATCGAGTATTGAAATAACTAACATTAATTTCGATATCTTATGCTATTATTTTATTATATTTTTAAACTTTTTTGTTCATTACACCATTAACATTGAATACTCAAACTTCATTTAAATAAAAAGTTCATTCTTCTTGAACACACTCTCTCCTTATGTTTTGAGGCAACTTCTATCTGTTTCTTTCTTCCCCCCATTTCTGCAACTTTTGAAGCTAACTTCCAGCAAACCTTGTCATCATGCATGTGAATCTTTCTTTGAACCATTCCCTTGTTGAGACTGTTTACAATGCGCGATAGCTCCCAAAACCAAACCTTCCATCTCAGAATTCAAATCAATTGAAAAATATGAAGATGAAGAAGATCTCCTGTTTTGGTTAACGACGCCGTTCCCACCAACAAAACCTTGAAATAATTTTCTCTTAGCATTCTCAAAATGGTTATATTTTGGTTTGTTCAAAGCAGTTTTTGTAAACAAAGACTTCAAGTAAGCTTTGTAAGAGTTGAGCTTTCGAATCAGCGAAGATTTCCTAGCATGTTTCAACTTCTTTAACCAATGTTTCTTTGATTTAGTGGAACATTGAAGAAGATATTCAGATGGATTTGAATCACAAGAACTGAAACTGAGAGGCTGTGAGCTCATAAAACCAAAAGGGGAGTTGGAATTGTAAGGAAGCTGGTGAAGAGGCATTGACATGTCTTTGTTTTGTTGTTGGGGTGATAAATTTTCATAAGGACTCAAAAACATGTCAATGTAGTCTTCATCTATACAAATAAATGCTGCTTTTTTTGTAGCCATTTTTCATGTGAGTGATGGTGATTTTGATCTCTATTTGTGTGTTTGAGAAAATGAATATATGGCTAAGGGAAATTGAACTTAACTTCTTTTGGGAAAGAGGAAAGAAGCAATGTATTATTTCATGTTAATTGTGAGGAAAGGTGTGGCCAATGTGTGATTTATATAAGAAAATTTGTTTTAATTAATTAAGTTATAAAATTGGGAAAAAAGAGTTTAACTTTTAATTAACTATACTCCTCTTTTACTATTTGAATTATTTATAAATTTTATTAAATCAATTATCAAATATAAAAAATTATTGAATAAATCAACTCCATAATTTTTTTTTAGAATTTTTTTAATTTATTTGATACTTCATGAAATAATTTCAAACTATATTAAAAAGCAATTTTTTTTAAAGTTGTTGATTTATATGTATTAATAGCTTGTTTACATTAGTACATTATAAAAAAATACTAAGAAATGTGTGTTGTGAATATTAATCTAATACATTATTTTTTAAAGAAAATACTAATATTTTTAAAGATAAAGCATGTATAAAATTTTAATTTATCATCAATTTATTTTAAAATTTTAATAATGAAGTTTTTTTTTTTTTATTTTAAGAAATAATTTTCGATTTCATTTCTAATTTCATACATTATGAATCACTTGCAATATAATTTCATATTTGGTTAATAAGTTAGTTGAAGGACATATAGGAAGATTCATGTCTTCTATTTATATTTGTATTTTATTCTTATATTTTTATTCTGATAAAAGAATAATTAAATTCAATTTTGACTTTTTTTTGGTGTTATTTTGATCCCAAAAATCAATATGCAACAAGTATGTTATCACTTTTGTCACTTCAAATACAAAGGTGTGTATTACTATTGTTGTGTCACTTCCATTGTTTTTTTATTTTTGGGATAATACTTGAATGATTATATAAATATATTTAAATTTAAAGTTGTTCTCAATATTAAGATCAACCAAATTTATCTCTATCTCAAGATTGGAAAAAAATATAGTATAAATTAGACCAAGAACCACAAGAAATTGGGTTGTGCCAACAGTTATAGAGAGACCAACCATCATTAAAAGGAAACAAAATTGTCCATGTATTGGTCAATTGGTCAATAGCCACACAAAAAAAAAAATCAATACTTCACCTATTTGTTTGTTGAAACTTATAACCTAATTGAATTATATGTGTATAATTTTAATTTTATATTTTTTAAATTGTGCATTATATATTTATAAATTATAATTGTATAGTAATTTAAGATGATTTATAAAGGTAATTATTATATTTCCGTTATTAAAGTGTGATAAAGTTATGGTGATGTGTATTTATAAAGAGTAATTTATATTATGTTCAAATTTTTCAAAAAAAAATTATAATTATGTTTTAACATTTCATTTTATGTAATTGAAACTCGATTAGATTAGATGATGATAATTTTGATTATAGATCTTTAAGTTTGTGAAAATTATATTTGTATATATTATATTGTAGTTTAATGTGTTTTCAAAAGGTAGTTCTTACACTTTGGTTATTAAAATATAATTAAGATATTGTAATGTGTTTATTATAATAAGAATTTGATCAGTGAAATTCATAATTTATAATAAGTTATTAAATGGATTATCTTCTATCCGGTTATTAATTATTTTTCTTAATTAGAGCTAAAAGGCTATAAAATTAAAAAAAATATGTTAATTGTATGTCACAATGTAAAATGGTTGTAGTACAAAGATGCCTAGTTGAGTCTTGCTATTTAGATACATTTCAACTATGTTCTTCAAAATAATGAGAACACAGTCAACAAGGGGTTGGAAAAAGCTACTTAGTACTATTTAACTATAGCCATTTACATAGAAAGTTACAAATTGTGTCTTTAACTCGAAGCGAAAAGAAACAAAGCAAGGGCAGTATGAACATCACAGTGAATCCTTAAGAAACTTGTATGTCATGAATGAATTTCAGTTAGTAACACACTTTACAAGCACGGCACGTATGTTGAACAAACAGCATTTCTGTTAACATCTTGGTTAGCCCAATACCAAAGAATCCTAGTAAAAATTTGTAACTAAAATGAACATTGAACTAATCAATATCAATATGTGGGCGAGGCAGTCTCCAAAAATTCCAACAGTTAAAGTCCTCCTGCCACAAATAGAAATTGCAAACCAAATTTGTTAGTTTTGAAGTTCAAAAGTAGCCAATCGAATCTACGTTGTTTGGTAGATGCTTTCTCACCAGTTCAAGCACAGACGTAGCTGGGAACATGTCATCGACGAGTGTGTGTAGAGATGTATACGATTTTGCATCGACCCGATGACTTGTTGCCACCTCACCCTGTAGGTATTCATAAGCATTTATTAGTATTCCTGTGAGAAGTAAAGAAAATGCTAACTGTTAGAAATAACAATAGCCCATGATGGATGCACACCTTAGGGTTAATGATGAATATTTTACCCTTTGGAATTCCTATCTTACTGTAACTAAGTTCATCTGTGTCTCTATTGCCAAACCCCGCATAGAATGGATTGTAATCAGAAGGGAAAAGTTTTTTGATATCCTGCAAAACATTATTAGCCGAGCAGGTATGACATTAGTAAGAAAATGTCTTTTATAGACCTTTCAAGTTGCAGATTAGTGATATAAAGATTTGTGTCTGGAGATTACCTCTAGACAAGCAATCTTGAACTCGTGAGGAGCTCTTTTTATTACTTCTCGGTAAAGGGAGGGAATTAATCCATCAGGTGAAATAACAACAGGTCCGGTCGGTAAGGTTTTTCCATCCTGCAAATATACAAACTTAAGGTATCAGCTAATGCAGTAACAATGATAACTGGGATGTCAAGATGTAAGGGTTAAAAAAATGAAAATAAGGTTATGCGTACAGAAAGCCAGATTTTGTTTGAATACCTGTTCCAGGTTAACCAAAAACTTTCTGGTTACGTAAGCTTGGACAATAGCACGGGCACTCAAAAACAGTAGATGGTATCCATTTTCCTAAAGCAACCATAGTCCAGTATTAGACATGAATACTCTTTAGTAAAATTCAATGAAACTATGAGCATCGTGATGATGACAACAAGCACGCTGGGCAACATTTCTTATTAAACAGAATGAAGCAGTTATGTCGAGTGCTGATAATCACGAAATTTATTTGCATCTGAATTCAAAAGGAATAGAAGGTAAGCAAAAATGCAGCAATAAATCAATTTTTCATCAAGTGTGCAAAGAGAAACGGGAAAAAAAGCGTCAACATTGTAAAGCCATAAAAGAGGCTATGGATGGTGTTGAGATCATTTCAGTTTGTTAAGAGGCACGCATTGGATGAGACAAGGCTGGTAAATGATTATATGTGGGAGAAGTCCTGACCTTACAAGCCTATTTTGTAGAGATAGAGTTAGACCTCCAACCCAATTTCCAAGAAGATATCAGAGTCTATGCAGGTCCTATTATGCCACTTGCTATTAGGTCATCACTATCGGACCACTTGAGTCACACTCCAGATGTTCAGTCCTAGATGTGAAGGGGCAGTCCTTAGGGTACAATAAAGACCAGTTTTGTAGGTTCACAGAGCAAAACCAGGCTTTAGGTTCACTCTAATGTGTGCACGTATATTTGCCACAAGCACTTCTAGTTTACAATTCATAGCATCCTTAAAAAAGAATACCCATTAAGTTAACAGAATTTGTTTGGTAAATTAACCTTCTTTTCTTGACTCAAAACTGAAAATTCAAAACCCTAATTTGAAAGCATGCGGACAGGTAAGTAAAGGGACATGTGGTATTAGGAGGTTGTGACATAAACATAATGAAATGGTGGAAACAACAGAGAAAATTTGAATGCATGACCAAGATACAAGATGCTTACTAATGAAAGACCCTTGGAATATCTTCTAACATTTACAATATTAAATGTTTGACATATACAATCCTACCCCATCTTAATAAAATCAATGTGAATGTACAAGTAAATGAATACCTTAATAGCAGAAAAAAGCCTTGCCACTCCAGTCTGGTTCCAATCTTTTCCAACTAAAGGCATGACCTGTCCCAAAACATCAGATCTGAAAGGAAGAAAATAGTAAAATACAAATTTTTTCATTTTTAATGAGAGATTGGGTATATAATATTATGTACAATAGGGAGTTGTAAGACACCATGATGAATATAGTATAACTTGTGCTAGTACTATAAAAGAAACGAATGTGTTCATAGTCATTTTGAAATCACAGTGCAAATCTGCCCTCTATTCCAGCTGCAACTTTTTCTTAGTTTTGTTCAACTTTCACTAGGACATGTATGTCTAGTCTATTAGAAAATGCAATCAAGTAGAACATATCTTGTTGAAATCCAACTATCTACATTACAACGCAGAACCATAAATTGCCAGATTAGTTACTAGTCAGCTAATCTTCACCAAAAATAGCCAGAAAAAGATAATGAAGATGACATTTCTTTTTAAAATTTAGACAATGGATCACCAAGAACGTGTTATCAGGTGTGCACAAAACTAATGGTAGATGTTTAGGTTCACCTCACTCTGACAATCTGAATGAAATTATTCTTAAGGCACAATAATATTACTCAAAACCAAACCATAAACAAGAACCTGCATTTCTTTTTCCTATTTTTTTTCAAGTAAAATATTTTGAAGAATCAACAATTACAAAAATTTACACTGTGAGTCCAAATTGGGGCTTCATTTTATAAAACAAAAGTCTAATTAAGTAGGGAAGTATTGAACAGATATAAGGTAAAGAACACTAGCAATGGCAAAGCAGTATTTTTGTCGAGTTCAAAAGTACAGTTAGTAGCCTGAGAAGTATTGTCAGTAGTCTTACTTGGTAATAGTTCCATCCACATCTGAAATTACAATTCTCGCATTCCACTTCCATAAATATAGATGAGCTTCAACCTGTTACGTAGTTACCAGTTCACACCGAAAAAAGCAAAATCACCAACCAATGTTATAAACTGGCATGGAAACCTGGATTGTTAAAGAATGTCAAACCTGTTGTGCTCCTAGAACCCTCGTAGAGAAATTGAATGTTACCATATTTTGACCATCTTTGAGATTCAATGACTCTATCATTTCATTAGAGGGAACATTTGTCCTTACAAATTGCTTGGGAGGAAACTCACGCCTAACAGAGGTTGGAGTTGGCTCAACAACAGAACCTAACAAATCAGATACGGAATCTAAAAATATATCCTCACTTGATTCATCATTACTATTGTGCTCAGCTGTCTTTACTTTTCGAAAAGCCAGAGGCCAGAGTCTCCACCTACGTCCAGACGAAGATGGTCCAGGAATATCATCGTTAGACTTCAACGTATAATCCTGTCCCACAGGAATTGTATCTTCAGGATCAAAAGGTAAGTCTAAATCAAAAGCTGCCATTCCAAGAACAAGAGGGGAGGCCTTTTCCCACGGTAGATAGCTCTCTCCCACCTTCACTACAAGATTTTTATTCTTAGTTATTGATGGTGCAGAGACTCTAAATTCCTCTGCAGATATTTGATGTGCTTCAAACACTTCAGCAGCTGCGATAAAACCCATACCCGCCTTAAGTTCATGACCACACAGTGAGATGTCGAATCCTGCAAAATTTATTAAGAAAAGTATATCAACAATTGGCTAAATCAAATGATAGCTGCAAGATAAAAGATGAAATAATTTGAAGCACGATTCTTAGTCCTTACTCGAATCAAAATGACTTTGATCCCCGTCGGTGGAAGCAAATGTCTGAGGTGCAGTTACATTATCTTCCTCACTAGTATTTTCAAGTACATGGGTTTGCTGACTATCACTCCACTCCACATCATTCGTACCAGAATGACTGCCAGAATCAGTGTCAACTTCCACTGGTGCATCTTTATCAACCGTTTGAAGTTTTGTTTTTAAATTTGGAGAAGTAATGTTGTCTGAAGTAGTAGGCATGTCAAGGGGAGATAACCCGTCAATGTTTCTAGATTGTATGATGCTCTCTTTATCATTTTCATTAGATTCCTCAGCTGAATTTCGATCGATCAATGAGGACCCTTCATTTTGTAAATTGTCGTTTTCAGCCGGCTGATCAAATTCATGAAAGTCCAAACAACTTTTGAAGACATTCTCTGTATTCATACATGATGCAGCTTCTTCAGTTTTGGTTCCCTCCTCTCTTTGGCAACCTTCCAGCTGGATCCCCAGAGTATTATTATCAATATTGGAGCTATAAATACTGGGTGGTACATCAGCCGTTGAAGCATCCAGTTGACTATTATCATCAGTAGTGCTAAATTCCTCTTCGCCTTCGTCAAAAACAGCCTCTTCACCTGGCCCCAAATGAAACTGAAGAATATCTAACTTCAAATTTTCCTGAGTTGGCTCTGATTCAGAGATAGGAGCTGTCAACATATGACCATCAACACTAACCAAGATCATCCCCGGATGAGAGCCCTGCGAATCCACATACTCCTCTTCACTTTCCGACAAAAAAGCTGAACCTTCCATCACAGGTTGATCATCTTGAAGCTCATAAAATCTCTTATCAACATCCGATTCCGCCTTTCGAAGCTTCGGCAAATCCAAGGAATCATCATCACCCGTCGACCTAACCACCCCCAAATCAGATACACTATGATCAAGCCTATGACCAGTAATACCAATTTTCAAACCACTCTCTTCCGGAGTAACAACCACATTCGAGTCAACATTATCATCAGCATCCACCTCCTTAACAAAATAAGCCTCCCCAGAATTATCAAGATACATATAAAAACCCGCTTCAACCCCATTCACATTTATCCTAACAAACTTCTCAGCACCTTTAAGAACACCTTGAAATTTACCAAACCGAACATACCACGGCGTACTCCTAAAACTACCATCTTCTTGCTGAACAACAATAACATCAACAGCACCACCAAAGGGGTGAAAAGGGGTAGCAACTGAATACACACCCTTACTTATCAAGCTTCTAAATTTCCCTACCATGTCCATTCTGTCAAAATTTTGGGAGGCCCAAAAAAAATATCTTGAATTCGAAAATATGATCCAAGATTATCAACAAATAAGAACTATACACAAATTATCTGAAATTGTTGGTTTCTTTACAGTGATTATGAAATCTTGCAACAACAACACTGCATTGAATTTAGATTAAGTCAAATTCAAGTAAAAAAATTCAAAATAATCTGTAAAAAAAAACGTACATTCATATTCAAATTCAATGTTGGAAATTACTACATGATAATAACAAAACAGGTAGCAGGAAGAAGATTGAGACTTACAGATAGAGAAAAGGAATCTTGCAGGTGAGGTTTCTTGCAGTTGAAGTGCTTTGAATGCTGTTTTATTTTCTTGCGGATTTTTGTATGCAAAATGGGTTGGAAATTGGATTGAAAAGACAAAATGAGGAGCTAGCATTGAATGTGTATATATCATGTAGTTCTTCTTAACTGATTCCATAATTTCAACGTCACGAGGGTATTTTAGTCAATTTGGAATAATGATAGTGGCCAATGGCCATGCTATGTACTACACCGGCCACCTTGTGGCTCTCGTCTTCGAGTTTTTAGTACTCCTTTATTGTAGTGGGGTTTTTTAAAGTGGATTTTGTTTGTTTTAAAGTACTAAACTCTTTTATTTAAGAGGGAAAGAGTAAAGTTTATTATTTATTTATTGATTTATTGATGAGAAATTAATTATTTTTATTGAGAGAAAGGTACAAATATTTAGTTCTGACACGTTGAATAAAAAAAGTGATAGAGAAAAGAATTTATTTATTTATTTTTGGATAAAGAAGGCTTTTATAATTTGTTATTTTTTAATTAAATTACATATTTGACCGACTTTTAACAAGAGAGATGAAACTTCGAACACTTGCTTAAAATTCAAATGATATTTGGAAGAAAACTCTCACCAAGACGAGCTTTGGCAAGCGAAGTTGCTGGGAGCATCCTTGAAAACTCTTTTTGTCTAACCACAACGAATGAGGCAAGGTCTTGCTTGAGGGTATGCGGATTCATTAAGTTCCACCTATTGATTAAAAAACCAATGAACTTTTTAGTGATCTCTTAGTGGTCGTTCAAAGATAATCAAATATCACCAAGAAGTATAATAATTGTATGATATGTGTTGTGGTGGGACGGTATCTGACGACGACGACATCAGCCAAACATTAGAGGTCAAACCACGATGTTACATGACAAATTGAAAAAAAGTGCTTTCTCAACTTTGGAATTCCAACGGTCGCAACCATGAGGCTCATAATCGGCACATACGATCCTTCATAAACCATATCTCGCAAGCTTTGTGACCATCATGGAGGGCGACGTGAAAACTTAGTATCACACCCATAAAGCACAAAGGGTATGGCTCGTGTGATGGCTCCTCATCCCACGGGTGATGACGAGGTTTAAAGGCTTAAGATATGGTCCAACAACTCGTGTTCCGAACTCTACAAACGCTTAATCGTCCATTTCTTGACCTTCAAGAAATAACTGAAATTCGTGGATAGCCTAGGGACCATAAAATCGAAGAAGGACGAGCCCTACTGAAATTCATGGATAGCCTGGGGACCATAAAATCGAAGAAGGACGAGCCCCTAATAAGTTATATTGATAAATATAACAAAGAGATCGTCTTCGCTAAATAGCTTATGATATGATAAAGAGGTGCCTATTACACTAAGGACTCCAAAAGAGGACTAGGTTCACCAAAAACATGGGAATCATATAACCTAAGTACACCAACAGTTTTCCTAGGTGGACAAAAAGTCCATCTAGTACAATAGATGTTAGAGCCCAATAGAGTAAACCTACGACAACTAGGATAGATTGGAAAAAGAGAAGCAAAAAAGAAATAAGGTCTAAAAAAATGTTACAAAGGGACAGCTCCCTTGAGGTACGAGGAATACACGCCATTGAAAGCTCCTAAAAAACATATTTTACAAGAATGTATTAGTGCAAAGTTTCAGAGATAATGTGTATATTTTCCAAAAGAAAAATTCTAATATCACGTGGGAATAGATAAATCAAAATATTTATGGTTCCCCTCACAGTCACTAGCACAACACAAAGGAATGCATTCAATTGAGGGATGTGATTAAAGATATGATCCAAAGGGGAAATATATCCAAATTCACACAAGGAGAAAAGGAAGTGGATAGAAAACATAAACTGAGGAAAAAATTCCTCCCTCCTGAGAGAAAGAATGAGAACTCTAGTATGGATAAAGAGGAAAAATATTAAGAATATGAGGAAAAGTTATAGTTTCTAGAGGCATACATTCTATCATGGGGAATATTCAGCTAGTGGGGGGATATCTCTGCCATCATGAACCTTACTGGGAAAAACTACATTTACTTGGAAGACTTCCCTATTAACACCAAAGAACGTAAGGATTCAATAGAAATATGGATGCATTTGGTCATGTAGTATTTATAGGATTCTAAAGCTCTAAGCAATCATCTTGTGTTGGACATATGACTTCACACACAAGAGGGGTAGATCTTAGGGATCTGAAAACGATAATTTAACACATTATATTTTCATTATTAGAGTTTAAAAATATTTTCAATAAAAAAAAACATTTGATTGATAACAGCGGAAAAATAAATATATAGAAAATAAATAGATAAAGGTAAAGAGATGACACCGGAAGTTAGAGGTTCAATCTAAATGAAGTGATTTAATCCTCTACCCCAAGACTTGATCTTAAGAGTATCTAGTAATGCTTATAAATTTTTAGTATGTTAAGCTTAAGAACCCCCTATACAAGGAAAATGAAGTTTCAAGTTAACCAAACAACGAACAACAGAGAGAAGTTGTTAGTCTTCCTTCCAAACACAAACTTGAAGTGGTTAATCCCCAAGTTAAACCAAGATTTTATATGGTATTATCTCAAACCAAATGCGGAGTTTTGAAACGGCTATCCTCTGAACCGAATCGGTGTTTTACATAGGCTGACCACAAGTCGAATTGGGAATGAAGTTTCAAGTTAACCAAACAACGAACAACAGAGAGAAGTTGTTAGTCTTCCTTCCAAACACAAACTTGAAGTGGTTAATCCCCAAGTTAAACCAAGATTTTATATGGTATTATCTCAAACCAAATGCGGAGTTTTGAATCAGCTATCCTCTGAACCGAATCGGTGTTTTACACAGGCTGACCACAAGTCGAATTGGGATTTTACAACAGGATAATCTTCAACAAAACTGGGGTTTTACATAGGCTGACCACGAACCAAATTAAGATTTTACATTAGACTTGTCTCAAACCAAGTTGAGCTTTTACACGGGCTGAACTCAGGAACTGAACCGGGGACTTAATAATAAATCTCCAAACTTATCTCGAACCAAGTTGAGCTTTTAACGGGTTTAACTTTGAAATAAAACAAATACTCCACTAAGAGAAATTATTCAACCAAGATAAAAATACCTCTTAGTGAATTTACAATATACCCCCTTTTACAAAACAAAAGCCCACTTAAACACAAAGACTTTCTCGAAGCGTTACGGCTAATGTGAAGAGTGAGGAGTGATGTAAGGATGTCAAGTTTATGGATTTGAAAATATGAAGGAAGAGGCCTCTATTCATAGGCTAGAAGTTGGCATAAAAAAGGAAAAGATTCATGGGCTAATTTAATGTCCTAATTGATGGGATGACTAAAAATAATCGATTATCAATGCCCAAATCAGAAGGTTTTTAAAATAGTTGTTTCTCTTCATTAAAATGTTGTCACAACTGATTAAGACATTGTTTTCCCTAACCCAATCAATTGCATATATGTGTCAATCAATTGGACAGTTAAAAAAAAACTTGTCCAAAATATTATGATAGTTCCTAATTCAAATGTCATGGCACCAAATATGTTTTGGTTGTTTTGTTTGATAAATTGATGATTTAAAACAAAGTACGAACCAGAGGTGCAGTACTATGTGTTAGAACAAGATTAGGTTCTGCAAGATATCTCTGAGTTTTGATGATAACAAAGAGTATGTTTGTATGAAAAATTTTGGTACTTTAATGTTTGTAGCTTTGAGCTTTGAACAAACAGGTTCTGAATCTGATGAAAGGCGTGGCCAATACATCAGAAGATACCAAGTCTCGCTTATGCACTACACAAGTTCTAATGAACAGTAGAAAACTACTTCAGATGCCTCTGAAGTTGTCACTCTGATTTGAAGTCTGAAAAAACCAATCTAAAGATCAAGTGCTAAAGACTCTGAAGACGCAGTTCTGAAGACTTGAATCTCTGAAGATTCATGTTTCTGTAGACAAAGGGTACTGAAGACCAAGTGTTGAAAACTCTGAAGACGCAACTCTTAAGACTTTGAAGACCCAAAAGCTTATTTTCTTTTCTTCTAACTCATGTTGTCAGCCTCTGGAGTTCAAGAAGAATAAGAGTATAACATTATGTAGTACGAGGTACAGGGTACAAACGAATGTTTCGTTCCGCTACCATGAAAGGATGGACGCTGCGTACTATCTTGTCTCCCACTACATTCAAGGTACCAAACTTTTGGAAATTCCAGAACTGCCCTCCAACGAATATATTATTATATTGGCTATATAAAGGCATGAAAACTTAAAGAGGAAGCTGTTAATTCAGAATCATACCCATTCTTGAAAGACTGTTCATAGCTTTATTATCTTTAAGTCTAGGATCTGAAAAATATCGTTTACATCCAGCTTGTGTAGAAGCCTTTATTTGTAAACAAACTCTTATTCAAACAGTAGTTTGATTGTTCCTCAAGAGGTCAGTTGGTCAGTATTCTTGGGAAGTTTAGGACTAGTGTGTCTTAAAGGTTGTTAGTCACTTGCGGGTAGGTTGTGCATTTAGTGGTTAGTCACTTGCGGTTAGATTGTGCATTGTCTTGCTAGTCAATTTAGGGTAGCTTGTGCAGTGTTAGTCATCAGCAGTTAGCCCTTGCAGTTGTAATCAGTTTGGTTATAAGGGATTAAGACCTCGTTTGAGAGAGGAGAAATCACCTTGGCGGGTGGACTAGATTAGCTTGATAATTTTCAAGTGAAAAAATATAAACATAACTTGTTCATTCTCTTCATACACTTTATTGTTATTATCAAGAGTCAAGAGTTTGTGGTTTTTAAGGGGAGTTGTTTTTTATAAAAAGTTTTGTTGCTAAAAACCCTATTCAAACCCCCCTTTATAGTGTTTTCACACCTTCACTATATGTCCAGGTCATTAGAAGTTGATTCATCAGATGTTGAGGTTCCAAGTGTTGACCAGATCCTGATCCATTAGAGTCTGAGTTATATACTCTTTTCTTCATAAGTTGTTCAGAAAGAATGACATACTATAGATTGAGTTGTTGGATAGAAGCGTTTACCCATAACTCTTTGATGGGATTAGAGTAGGTGTGTCCTAAAGAAGAATGAAGTAGCCACCCCCTCCTTGTTGAAAGACTACCTTTTGAATATCATAGCCAAGAGCTAACAACTCTTCAGAATCAATCAGCCTTTCATTGATTAGTCCTATGTGCTTCTTAATATCAGAAAATAGTTCTAGAAGTCATCTCAGGTTGAGTGATCAGACAAAGAGAAAGGAAGAAATAAAACTATTTTGGAATAAAATAGATTCTCAAAGATATAGCCAAGACTAATGCAGGACAACTGCTTTGCATAGAGACTTACTCAACGACAGTCTTTAAAAAAACTAAAACAATTTAGAAGTACAAAAAATAAAATAGGTGAGCTATTAAAACATATGAAAAGACAAGGTAAAAACAAAAGAAAGATGACAGAGAGAGAAGTACAAAAGAAAATTAATGAGGTTCACATCATTACCCAAAAAACTTTAACCTTATAGAGTACTATGAAGGAAAGACAATTATATGAAGTATGGAATCTTGAGTGAAATAGTTGTCATCAGATGACAACAAGATTTTTCACTAAATTATTATAAGAATTAAATAATCCATTCTTAAGTGTCAAAACCTGAAGTATTTCAAAAATCACTTTTCATCAGAGTTACTTTTTCAAACTCTGACCGAAGGTACTTCTGTCTTACAACAAACTATGATACTCAATCTAGATTATTATAAGAATTAAATAATCCATTCTATGTATCAATTTATTTTATAACAATTTGTATGATGTATTAAATAACCACGTCGGACATCATATGGTCTGAATATGTCTTTATAAGTGGAGGCAATCTTTATCCTACAAAACTGGCTTGTAAGTTATAAGTTCTTTCAATGCTCTATCTCTAACTAATGTGGGACTTGAAATATTTCCAATACACCCTTCACGTCCAATACTCTTTTGGGCTTGGTGAGTTGATTTAAACGGTGGACGACCCATGATCCAATCTATAGACTCTGACACCATCTTTTTTAAGGCTCTATCTTCAACCAGTGTGAGACTTTAAATATTATTAATACACACGTCCAACATTTTTTTTTGGAGAATCTTTCCAATACATCCCTTGCGTCTAACATTCTTTTTGGACTTAGTATGTGGACTTATACGGTGGACAACACAAGTTCCGATTGATAAACTCTGATAACATATGTATAAGAGTTAACTCTTACAAATTTAATATCCTTACAAAACCAAATTTATAAGTTAAGAATTAACTCCAATTACAAAGACATGTTGGTGTCATATATTATTCATGTGAATAAGCTCTTACAAATTTAACCACACAATTATAATATCTCAAAATTAAATTTAAAATAAATATTTAAATATTAAAAAAAAAGATAAAATATTTAAGTGAACAACATGAATATTTATGAGTATTTGACACTTAAATTAAATTATATCCTCAAATTATTCAATTAAGATTATATTTTTACATATGCATAAAGCCTAGCTTAGTCAATTAATCTTTGATGAGTAAAATGAAATTAAATTAATCCCACGAGCGTAGTTAACACGTCGTGATACCAGTGTGTTGCGGTGACAACATCACATTCAGAATCAGATCTCTTCTTCTTCTTCCTTCTTTCATTCATCCCAAAATTCCCAATTCTGTAACAGATTCAACAATGTCGAAACCCTACATTCCCTTCCTCCTCCTCTTCTCCACCCTCCTCCTCCTCTCCCCCTCCTCCGCCGAAATCAAATCCCTCACAATCACCACCGACACCCGCCCCATGATCCTCTTCGAGAAATTCGGTTTCAACCACAAAGGCCACGTCAACATCTCCGTCTCCTCCGTCTCCGTCGCCCTCCTCTCCTCCTCCTCCCAACCCGAATCCTCCCGCCTCGGCTTCTTCCTCCTCAACGAAGAAACCCTCCTCCAAGTCCTCATCGAGATCCAACAAAACCCCTCCTTCTGCGTCCTCGATTCCCACTACATCTTCCGTCTCTTCACCTTCCGTGACCTTTCCCCTCCTCCATCAGCCTCCTTCAGCCGCTCTTACCCCGTCACTTCCCCTAACGAATACAGCCTCTTCTTCGCTAATTGCGCTCCGCAAACCTCCGTCTCCATGGTCGTCCGCACCGAGATTTTCAATCTCGATTCGGATGGCTCCAAGGACTATCTCTCCGCCGGACAAACTCAACTCCCTTCAATCTTCTTCCTCTTCTTTCTCGCATACCTAACTTTCTTCGTCTTCTGGGTCTACACTTGTTACACTAACAAACACTCTGTTCACAGAATTCATCTCTTAATGGCGGTTTTGCTTCTCATGAAGGCTTTGAATCTCATCTGTGCTGCAGAGGATAAGCATTACGTTAAAGTCACTGGTTTACCTCATGGATGGGATGTGTTGTTCTACATTTTCCAGTTCATTCGTGTTGTTGTGTTGTTTACTGTTATCGTTTTGATTGGCACCGGTTGGTCTTTTCTTAAGCCGTTTTTGCAGGATAGGGAAAAGAAGGTGTTGATGATTGTGATCCCTCTTCAGGTTCTGGCTAATTTGGCTTCTGTTGTGATTGGTGAGACGGGTCCTTTTATCAAGGATTGGGTTACTTGGAATCAGGTGTTTTTGCTTGTTGATATTATTTGTTGCTGTGCTATTATTTTCCCTATTGTTTGGTCGATAAGGTCGCTTAGGGAGACGTCGAAAACCGATGGGAAAGCTTCGAGGAATCTTGCGAAGTTGACACTCTTTAGGCAGTTTTATATTGTTGTTATTGGGTATCTGTATTTTACGAGAATTGTTGTGTTTGCTTTGAGGACTATTGCTGCTTATAAGTATCAATGGGTGAGTAATGCTGCTGAGGAAACTGCGAGTCTTGTTTTCTATATTGTTATGTTCTACATGTTTAGACCTGTGGAGAAGAATGAGTACTTTGTTCTCGATGAGGAGGAAGAGGAAGCTGCTGAGATAGCTCTCAGGGATGAAGAGTTTGAGCTTTGAAGTTTCTGTTTATGGAATTTTGCAACCATCCCTTTTTTGTTGACCTTTTTGCCATGGCAAATTTGATACTGTATTTTTATCTAGCTTACCCTTTTCTTCATTGTTACCCTATCCCCTCCAAGCCTTCAAATTGTCAAGAGTAGAAAAATGTCTATAAAGGAATACTCAATACTTCCTGTATGTTTAGTTTCCTTTTGTTGATGGTGTTGTTGTTGATGAATTATGTGGGATACACAAAGCTTATATATGTATGTATCTTGAGAAATTGTACACTCAATTATACTGAATTGATCTTTTACTTATCATTCTTATGTGGAATTTCTTGATTGAGAATATTTTGATAGCATAGTGTTAGAAACAAACTATTTTCACATTCACTTTTTTAAGGGTGAGATCAACATAGATTTCACATCAACAAGAGAGTGAGTGTTAGAGAAATGTTCCTAGCACTCTTCTATGTTATTGAGGATGGTTGATATACATTTTTACATTCGATGATGGATTTCTTGCCTCTCCTTTTTCAAGTTTTTCATGGTCATACATTATTGTTGCCTTCCTTGACATTCAGCACTCTGCAATTGCATCTCATGTGTTTTCATATAAGAGGAGTGCTAGTCATATACTCTTTATGTTTTATGTTTCATTAGGCATTTCTTTCTGTAATTCATAGTCATTCATACTTATTTTAGTATAAATAAGATATTGAGAATAAAGTGCTGGTCATATACTCTTTTTGTTTCATTAGGCATTTCTTTATGTAATTGATACTCATTCATTCTTATTACAATAAGATAATGAGAATAAAGTGGTTAATTCCATTAATGTTTTCAGATTTTCCATTTATTGACATGTCCATCATTATCCAAAGTACTCTTGATCCATTTGCAAATGGAACTCTAAACACCTGCAAAATCTGAACACTCGAAGAAAAGGTGAGAACCGACTCCTTCCTCCCTCTCTCTCTAGCACATCACATTTAACTTAAGTTGATGGCTACATGAACTTGTACATGGCACACTTTGAGTTGTATATAGAGCAACTTAGGAAAGCTTATGGGTGTGTGAGTGGGGTTTTTACTTGTTAGTCATAGTGTATGTGTGATATCATGGTTGTTGAACATGATTCTTACAAACCCACTATGCAGATAGACTCATGGTACTTGATTTGTTACATGTAAATCTCTTGAGTGAGTGAGATTCTCCCAACAAAAACGATATCTTGTAAGTCAGTCTACAACTTGGTCTCTCAGTTATCAACATATTTTCTTTATTCTTGAAGTGTATAATAATTCGTTTGGCTATTCCATAGTTTGGATTCAAATGAAAAGGAATGCATATAAAAAGTTTGATTGTATTGCAAATTTTATCATCATACAGATATGAGAATGTATTGCAAGATTCTCGAGAATACAACTTGCTCAAAAAGATTGTTTTATACTTTGCAACTAGTAGAGAAAAACATAATAATCACATAAACATTTTCTCTCTTTATGCGAAAACATATCGGGCGAAATTAAATAATTCTTTGAAATGATTAATTTACACATCCATTCACGTAGCAAAACACAGCTCTTTCAAAGCTTTTTTTCTCAGTGTTGTTATTAAAATATTTTAGTATTAGTTTGACACTTAAAAGAACTGAATGCTGATGGTCTCTAAATCCGTCTAAATGTGTAGCTGGCTTGACAACCATGGAAGGGTAGTTTTTTTTTTTTTTTTTAAATATTATTATTATTATTATTATTATTATTATTATTATTATTATTATTATTATTATTATTATTATTATTATTAATTTTGGGAAATATCAACAGCAAAAAGAACAATTTAGGATTGTAATTTAATATAACCCAGTGAGTATATGATTATCGAAGTATAGATTTTTAACTTATTTCAAAAAAAAATTATTATGGATAGTTCAAGAAGAGAAAATCGAGCAACTTAAAGGGTTAGGGTTAAGAATTTTTTTTGTTTTTCTCTAATCATTTTTAGAAAGGTAGCAATTCTATATATTTGTTAATGGTTGGATCAAGTTTTTTTTATTTTTAAAAATATGATTTATGAGACACAGTGCTACACTCTCACCGTTCGAGTCATCAAAACAAGTTATGAGGAGGGAGATAACAGTGCTACACTCTCACCGTTCGAGTCATCAAAACAAGTTATGAGGAGGGAGATAACGTGTTAGAACATAATCAAATTTTTTGGGATGATCTACTAAGGTATGAAAGAAAACCTAATAGGTATGGACTCCTATGGAGTTGGTCAACTTCTATGGAGACCATCTCAACCTCAAACACAAGAAATCTTTTACACAAGCTCTTCAAAATGCATTTGACATATATCAAACACCTAATAATTTTGATTAAAAAAAAAAAAACCTAATAATTAGAAGAATATCATCCCATGCAGCCTTTACATTCACATTTCCCACATTCTTATCTTAAATAAAACCTTAATTTATTAAACTTATATAACACCCACAAATCATTTCTCTTAATTCTAAATAGGAAAACAAAACAACATGAACAAACAAACCTTAATTAAAACTCATAATTTTCATCCACAAACATCAACACTAGCACAACAAGACAAGAACCTCCGAAAAATCCCAAACAAAACAGAACAAGAACTCTTTTTATCTTTCTTCTTAACAACCACACGTTTCTTCGCTTTCACCTTCACCTTTTTCTTCTTCTCATCTTCTCTGCAAAATGTGTAGCTTCTCAGATACAGTTGTCTGCAAGAGATACTATCCACCACCTTCGGATGTTCTCTGCCGGAACTCACTGACCTCACAAAAGCAGCATCTGATTCCGGCCACTTGTAGAGGTTCACGTAGCTACCTCTCACCGGAACACGTGGGTCACGTGCATCGTTGATGCAGTTCGATATGCAACCAGAGTTCATGGTGAAACTTTTTCACGCTATCATGTGTGATGATTAATAACCACTATTTTTTTTATGCGTTGTTATTATAACATTTTACAACGTTTATTATAAAATGCGTTTTTGTTGGAGCCATAAGGCGCCAAAATAGAAGCAAATGAAAGAATCATGTTTTTCATTTTTTATTTATTTATTTATCCTTTGTTTGCCTTTTCTGTTCTTATGATGTGACTCTCTTGTGATATTTTTATTATTGAAATAATAAATTGCCTTTTCTGCACGAAGGTGCTGAGGGAAAATAATTTTTTATAAGTTTAGTAAATTGTATAAAATTTTGAAGAGATGTTTGTTTTTGTAACTTTGTTGTGAGAATGGATGAGGGAATGAGTTGGTCCAATAGGAGATGGGAATGGACAAGGTTAAATTTGTTTTCAACAAGGCAAAATATATTTATTGTTTATTACTCTGTAATTTATTAATATTTTTTATTTATTGTATGTAAAAATAAATGTACACTTGCTAAAGTTATTGCACCGGTCTTTATATAAGTAATCAACGGTAATTAACTACTTAATTGAATAATAACAACTAGTTCTAAGTTAATCTTTCATATCAAATTTGAGTTATTATAAGATCTAGTGTCAAAAATAGAAATAAAGGAAAGAAAATACAATTAGTTTTAAGAATTAATTTATATATACATTATGTTTATATATGAAATAAACAATTTGTTACTCCACATTGTCAAACAAATAAGTTAATTTCAAGGGATATTTCTTCGGTCGATCAAAAGTTAAGTGAGTACAAGTATAGTTGAATACAAGATAGTTAACTAACAAGTCTTCAAGTTTATTGATGTCTACGAAAGTCATTGAAAGGTTAGAATTAGTCAAAATTCATTACGACTTTATAGCATCACTGATTGAAGAAAACTAAAAGTACGGACTTGCACACATCGGAGAATCAAGTCAAACGTGGGGTGAGTAGCAGGAAAAATCATGTATCACCGACATTATCTTACATTTTATGCATTTTTAATTTAGTAGGTCAATCATCGTATTTAACAATTTATGGAATAGTTAAAGAACTCACACCTGAAAGACAAAGTTCTTTCTTTATTGTGATCTGTGAGATATTGGATCGAACTCTAGTATGGCCGAAGGGTAGCTTCTTGGTTCGACAGGATTAAGCATGAAGTCGAAGGTTGTTCACATGCTTGTGTCAAAGATGCTAGGGTTGTTAGCATGTTAAATTAGGTTTTAGTGTTTAAACCCTAATTTGTTAAGTTAGCTTGTTTATTAAGTTGGCTTGTGTAATGGGCCTTGTGGAAAAAGCCCATTAGTTAGTATGTTAGGTTTTATTATAAATAGCATACTAGTCTCTCATCATTGCTAAGCTGCAAATCCTAATTTAGGGTGAGAGAGGTTATTTGTTATTCTTGTAAACTTGTAATCTTGTTTTAAGAGAAAGTAAAAAAATAGCAGTTATAACCAATTCTTGTGTTCTTTTTATCTTCCCTAATTCCTATTATATTTTGTTCTTGACATCGTTTTTCACAACATGATCTCTTTAAGAAAATATGATCAATGTGAGAGCTATTAGTCAATACTCTGACTTATTTTTAATTCAACAATAAATTTAACAATGCTCGTTAGGACACTACAACTAAAAGTATTAAAGACAATTTAGTTCTTTAGGTCAATGCTATGTTTTGTTTATGCACGTGTACTTAAAAAAAATTGAAACATGAATCAATCATCCATTAACATCAAAGTTGTCAGGCCAACAAAGACCCGAACAACCGCCACAAATGTTAGGAGTGTGTTAAGTGCCAAAATGTAGTTATTTTGTGATTGTAAATAGTGGCACTTATCGATACTTTTTGTTAATAACGTTTGAATAATACCCCGTTTTGTGCATAAATACGTATACTTTGTGAATAGATATATTTTCATACACTTTTATACTTTTTGATAGTTTTCTACTCTTTTTATAGGTATTCTTGCGTATTTGGAGCATGAGCAATAAAGTGTCGAAGACACGGCTTCAAACGCGCGATTTTGAGCGGCGGAATCAATTCATTCGGGGAATAAAGCTCAAAATCAAAGAATAATAAATCACCAATTTGGTTGATATGTTGTCATTGTTAGATAGGAAATTGAATAAGCTTTCCAACGCTTCGAACCGGGCGCAAATCGGAGTTACGGTTCTCAAGTTACGCCATTTTTACTAAAAGCTGTTTTTTTCAACTCAGCGAGTTGGGCGCGATGCGCGCTCCTGCGCGCGACGCGCGCTGTACCAGATCCAGAATTGTATAAATAGGCGGAAATCAGATATTTTAGGGCATGGTTGGATATTTTAGAGCTCCAAACCATCCAATAGCATTTTTTGAGTGGAAAGATGCTAGAAAATACATTGGAGCTGTCAAATGGATGATCCGAGGTTGAATCCTTCATCAATCGGAGCCGACAAACCGTGAGATTTTTGGGTTTTTCTTCTTTTCTTCTCTTTGTGGTTTCATTTGTGGGTTTTGTATATATATATATACTTTGATCTCATGTATATTTGTCGCCCATGGTGTTGTATAAAGTTGCTTTACAATATAAACTTGTTGTTTTTCCTGATTTTTTACATCTTGATGTTTGGGTTATGTTTGGTGGGTTGTTTTGCATCTTGATGTTAGGGGTTTGTGTTGTTGTAGAAATAGACCTCACAAATCTTGATTAGGAGAGATAATCATTAGCTTCTTGATTGTAGAGATAGATGAAGAGTTAATGTTCACTTTGTGTTGGTTTGTAATGCTACCGGGTTGTTTGATTGGTGGAGAGATCGTCGATCGAGCAATACGGTAAGCTACCGTATGTTTGGTTGGTGGAGAAATCGTCAACTAAGCATACGATAGAACTCGTGGCGGTGTTTGGACACGAATGCCGACAACGGGCAACACGTGAATGGTTTAAGGAGTATAGTAAACTGAGTGCAACTGGTCGATAAGTTTAAGTTTGTGAAGAGTAGATTATATGCAATACTTGATAGTTTCTTCTATTTGAAGAATGTATTCTTTTTGTGTTGATATTTACTTTTCCATTTCATTATTTAAATTCATTCAAAACCAAACTCATAACTAAGAATCCGTCGAACGGCAATTCGGTATCACCAATCTCTGTGGACACGATAAATTCCCGGATAAATATTTCCAAAACTTTTGTTGCTTGCCGCTTTACCGCCCCAACAAAATGGCGCCGTTGCCGGGGATTGGTGTTTTTATTAAATTCGCATTGCGATAGTTTCTTGGTTTTTGAGTTTTGTGAATATCGTATATTTGTGAATTTCCTTATACTTGTATACTTTTGTATAGTTGATTGTATAGATACATGTTCTAATTTTGTTTGGTGGACTTATTAAACAAGTTGAACTCGGATAGTTCTTTAATTTCAAATCTTCACTTTTCAACTTGTTTAGTTAATTTCACCAAACTTTTGTAAAAATTGTGTTTTTACTTATCGTTACGTGTTTGTTAATACGTGTTGTTTACGTATTGTTGTATATTCTCTTGTTTCGTAATGTTTGTTAGTGTATGCTTAGGACATTTTCTTTAGGTTGCGTTGAGGCGAGAGCGTTGACGTATCGTAGAGGAAGCTACTATCGTGCACAATAAAGGCGTCGAGCTTACGACGTAAAACAAGCGCTTGTTGGGAGGTACCTCAACGGTTTTGTTTTTCTGTTTTTTCTGTAAATGAGTAGTGCAGGTGATAAGTGGAGGTTGCTCGTGGTTTGTGTTTTGCAGCACTGGTTTTTGCTTTTCTGGTGTAGCGCGCGTCGCGCGCAAAGGGGGCGCGTCGCGCGGCCTGGGAGCTGAAGAGCTTGGTTTGGCAGAACTTTGCGCGCGTCGCGCGGTCTTGAGGGCGCGTCGCGCGCCTTGTAACTTTTGGCCAGTGAATTCTTTTTAATTGTTCATTTGCCTAGTTTTTTTTCCCACTTACACCAAGGCTTTGTAGTATAGTATTTTATATTTTTATTTTTAATTCTCTTGTTTGTGTTTAGATTCAAATTTTGGCCCGATCGCTTGAAGTAGCATTTGGTAATTCTCCAATTTTGATTGATTCAACATGCCAATTGTGCGGTAATGATTGTTCAAATTTGTACGTCGCAAGGTACTCGTTTATCGCTTTCTATAGCATAACATGTTTATGAGACTTTTCATTTGTACAAATTTCATATTACTCATTCTTTTTGCATAACTTGCTCATGACTTGAATCACAATTAGTTTTCCCTTTTTACCATAAATGTGAGGTGGCTTTCCATTGTGTATATATGCGAGAGACCGACATTTCTTGTTTTAACTGGATATTATTATGTTTAATCTTTCATTTGTATTGATTTTGTGAATGCACGAAAGTGATCAAGGCACTTGTTTGATTTTGAGCACAACTACCGTAGCCAAATGTCAATTTACCTTGTGAGTGTGTGACCATTCGTAACCCCTTTGAGCCTTTTTTTATCATTGTCCATTTTGTTTTTGAACTTGAGACATAGTTCACATTTTTGATGGATTTTGATTATCGTTTTTCTTGAATCCTTAATTATGATGTTTAGTTGTATTTTTACCTTGCCTTAGAAAGTAGGGAGTATTCACTTTATGTTGTGGTTGAATTCAAGTTGGGGAGAGGATGCTTACCCATTTATATTGTGGTTGATATGAGGTTGTGAAAAGAAAAAGAAAGAAAAGAAAAGAAAAAAAATGTGTGAGAATGAAGCCTCTGATCATCTTTCTAGTCGAACAGCTTCGACTACTAAGCATTACTTAGTCGAACCACTTCGACCCAAATGGCAATGTAATTATTTAATTGAGGCCCAATTACCAATTTAGGGCCTTTTTACCAAATTGAGGCCCAATTGCCCATTTGTTGGTAAGTCGAAAACCTAGGGTAACAAATTGCCCCCCAAGCGACTTCTTTCGACTGACTTTAGGAAAGAGAAAAGATGGCGTTTCAGTTCTTTCTTGGGTTTCGACTTTTGTTACTTCCCATTACGCCATGATTACGTTTCATTTTCCCAAGCACTAATTATTACCTAAATGCTAGGTAATGGGCTATTAACTGCTCCCAGCTTGCTTGTGTCAGTTTCCAAGATATTTAATACGATTTTTGATCTTCTAACTTCCTTCCCCCACGTTTGTCTTGCTGAAGTAACTACACATTCTCTATATATAGTCTCATTCCTTCCACTTCTTTTTTACATCTCCTTACGCACAACACCTTAAACTCTTTCATCTTTTCAATCTTTTCAAACTATGGCACAACCTTTAACAAATGCCAACATAAGATCCTGCATTAAGAAAGAATTTAAGCTTTCTGCAGAAGAGTTTGATGCGAATCATATCAATGCTCGTGCCCTCTATGCTAGCCAGGGGCTTGCATTTTATCCTGAAATTCTAGATGGAAACATCTATCCCTGCATGCTGATTGAGTTCTGGAGATTTGCATCTTTGCGCATATATCCAGAAGGGAGGACTACTATAACCTCCACCATTCGAGGGGCTCATGTCATCATCACTCCCTCAACAATCTCTGATTTGTTGAAATGCAGCAATATCGGTGCAACGTTTGTTGACAACATCTTCGACATGAACACTTCTAATATGTTAAGGGATCTCATGGACAATGACCCCTTTTGTGCCAGAGTTATCAAAATTTGGCACCAACTTTTGGTAGGCAACTTTCGTCCGCGCAACCATATTAAAAATAACATCATGGTGGAAGACTTGGAGTTCATTTCTTATGCTCTTCAGGGAAAGAAAATTAACTTTCCTCTTTTAATTTTTAAACAACTCGTGGAAGCTGTCTCTTCTACAGCCTCTCGTCAAGGAATGGTGACTTGTCTTCCTTATGGAAGATTCTTGTCTTACCTATTTCTCAAGCAAGGTGTAGTGAGGAAAATGCGCAGGGCCTGGCGCATAGAGATGTTCGAAGCCGAAAGTCTGCCTCTACTATCTTTGGAAGACATCGATCAAAGAGTTCACTAAAATTGGATATTTTAGTGGCTTTTGGGTTTTCCAGTTTTTTTTTCTTTTTTGTAATGACTGCGCCTTTTATGAAGGCACTTTTTGTAATGACTGGCCAAGACTTTTAGCCATTTTAATATAATCTCTTAGTTTTTACTCTCTTATGTGAATTTCTTGAAGCATAGGTTTATATATATTCAAATATTTACCATTTATCCTCAAGATTCGACCATCTGAATTTAGTTCTTCAATTTCATATGCATTGTTTGAAAACACTTGCAAAATTTTAAACGGTCCTTCCCAACTTGGGGACCATTTACCCAATAACTTATTCCTTTGATCCATGGGCAGAATAACTTTCCATACATAATTACCTACCATGAATGTCTTCTCTTTGACTTTCTTGTTGTAAGCCTTCGCCACTTTTTCTTTTTGTCTTATTAACCTATCCAACGCTGTTAGCCTTTCTTCGTCTAATTCTACTAATTCATCTAACATCATATTCCAGTATTCGTCAGACGAGGGACTATTTTGTCTTTGAATTCTTGTCGACTGTAGATGAATCTCTGCAGGCAATACAACATCATGCCCAAATGTTAAACGAAATGGGGTAGTTTTTATTGCTTCTTTTGGTGACGTTCGACAAGCCCAAAGGATTTGGTCGAGCGTTTGATGCCAATTTCTTGGCTTTTTTCCCACATGCTTCTTTATTAAATTTATGATAACTTTATTAGCAGCTTCGACCTAACCATTTGCCTGGGCATAATATGGAGTAGATGTTAGCAATTTAAACCCTGTTTCTGCTGCGAAAGCTTGCATTTTTTGACCAACAAAAATTGATCCCTGATCAGTAGTAATAGTTTCTGGGATCCCATATCTGTAGATAATGTGTTTTTGTATGAAACTGATCACTGCTTCTTGATCAGCAATAACTAGTGGGATTGCCTCTATCCATTTAGTAAAATAATCTATTCCTACTAAAATGAATCTTTGTTGCTTAGAAGATGCAGGTTTGATTTCTCCTATAAAATCAAAGCCCATCCTCTAAAAGGCCAAGGTTTGATAATCGCATGCAATTCACTGGCTGGAACATGTTGAATGCCTGAAAATTTCTGGCACTCTTGGCATCCTTTTGCATATTCAATACAGTCTTTTAGCATTGTTGGCCAATATAAACCTTGTCTAAACAACAACCATTTCATCTTATGGCCTGATTGATGAGCTCCACAAACACCACTATGAACTTCTGACACAGCCAAATATTCTTCAGCTTCACTTAAGCATTTCAACAACACACCCTCAGCTGTTTTCTTGTATAAATCATTTCCTAATATCACATAGTTTAGAGCTCTGTATTTAATCTTTCGATCAGTTCCTGCGACTGGATTATTTAGGTAGTGGACCAATGGGTTCCTCCAATCAGCATCAGTCATATTGTCGATGGCAAAAATTTCCAAGGCATACAAATTTTCAATTTCAACATCATCATCTACCCCCTCGAATTTTGACGTCGACAATTGACCCAATTTGTCTAATACTTCATGAGTTTCTTTATTCTTGATCTCGACCATATCTTCCAACTTGTCTTTAGAAACTCTGTACCCAGAAGCAATTTGTGCCAATTCATTGGCAATGTAATTGTTGGATCTTGGTACATGCAAGATCTCAACATGTTCGAAGCTTTCTAATAAGCGTATCACGATTGCATAATACATTATTAGATTTTTTTTAATGCACTTATACTCTTTTTTGATTTGTCGAATCACTAGTTCAGAATCACCTCGAATCTCAACCCGGGTTGCCCCTAAATCTATTAGGGCCTTCAAACCAGTAATCAAGGCTTCATATTCGACTTCATTATTAGAGCATACTTCTTTCATTTTGTAATGAAACTTAGTTGGAAGTCCCTTAGGGGAAATAATTAGGACTCCAATGCCTGAACCATTTTTGTGACTAGAAACATCGAAAAACAATTTCCAGTTAGTTTGCTCGACTTGATTTACAGACAATTCGACTAACCCATGGTCGACTATAAAATCAGCCACAACTTGTCCTTTCATAGCTTTTAAAGGGACATATGTCAAGGAAAATTCAGTTAGCGCTAAGGCCCACTTACCAATTCGACTATGCAAAATTGGTTTAGACAACATATGTTTAATAATATCAAAATGAGAAGACATATACACATCAACAGGCTTTATATATTGCTTAAGTTTATTACATGAGAAATACAAGCATAAGCATAATTTTTCAATATCATTATACCTAGTTTCAGCATCTACTAGGGTTCGACTTAGATAATATATGGCTCTTTCGACGCCATTATCATCTTCTTGGGCCAACATACTCCCAATTGTCGAGCCTGATGCAGCTATGTATAACTTCATACTTTTTGTCCTATTGGGGGGTAACAAAATAGGAGGCTTAGTTAAATAAGCTTTTATTTGGTCGAATGCCTGTTGATGTTCTTGTTCCCATTTGAAGTGATCTTGGTTCTTGAGTTTCACAAGTGGTGAAAATATCTTCGTTTTGCCACTTAGATTTGAGATAAATCTCCTCAAGAAATTAATCTTCCCCAACAATGACTGGAGTTGTTTCTTTATTTCTGGCGCTTTTAGCTCCAAGATCGCTTTCGTCTTATTTTGATTTATTTCAATGCCTTTCTTGTGAACCACGAAACCCAGGAAATCCCCTGCATGTACACCAAAAGCACATTTTAAAGGATTCATTTTGAGTCCATATTTCCTCATACGTTCAAAAGATTGTCGAAGATGGTCTAAGTGACCATTTTCAGAGTTAGATTTTATTACAATATCATCAATATAAACCTGCATAAACTTGTCAATAAAATCATGAAACATGGAATTCATGGCTCGTTGGTCTGTAGCTCCAGCATTTTTTAAACCAAAAGGCATTACTACCCATTCATAAGTTCCTAAAGCACCTGGGCATCGAAACGCCGTCTTAGGTACATCTTCGTCAGCTATAAAAATTTGGTTATAACCTGAATATCCATCCAATAAACTGAGATATTCAAATCCGGCTGCAGAGTCGACTAACATTTCAGCAACTGGCATGGGATATTCATCTTTAGGAGTAGCCTTATTTAAATCTCTGAAATCTATGCATACACGAAGGCTACCATTTTTCTTTATGACAGGCACTATATTAGCTAACCATTCGACATACCTCGCAGTTCGAATAAACTTGCTTTTCAGCAATCTCTTTATTTTGATTTTTTCCATAACCTCTGGCGCAAATCTTCTAGGAAGCTGCTTGATAGGTTTCTTCCCTGGGTTTAGTGGTAGTCGATGTTCCACCACATGTCGACTTAAACCAGGCATTTCATTGTAATCCCATGCAAAACAATCTTTGTATTCTTTCAAAAGTCGAATAAACTTGGTCTTTAGGTCACTTGTAAGCCTTGTACTTACATAAGTAGGCCTTTTAATGACTCCATCACCTAAGTCAATTTCCTCAAGAGGATCTTGAGCTTGCATCCTTTTTACCGATCTTGATGGATCCATTTCGAAACCTAAAGGTTCGTCATCGTATATCCCGTCAAGTCGTTCGACTTGGTGATCGACTTCTTGATCGTTTTCATTTTTTACTATCATGGCCTCAATCGTCATATTTTTCTCTAGTTCGGCTTCTAAAGCCGCTTTTTCTTTGTTTTCGGCCAAATAGGCCGTTATTCGAGCCAGGTATTTTGACTCAGTGGTCATCGTCTTTGATTGTTGTCCTCTGCTCTGGAGGACTTTCATTGTTCAATGGTTCATTAGGATCTTCTTTATTCCAAATGAAACCATAATTTGGGTCTAAGTTCAGATACTTAGACACGCTTTCATCAGAAGGATATACATCTTCTGCTTTATAGCAAGGAGCTACATTTGCCAAATGCTGGTCGAAGTGTCTGCGACCACTTTCAGTTTTGTAATAACTTTGGTCAGCTTCAATATTCTCCACTATACCATCTGACCTCCAAATGGCCACACGCTGATGTAAGGTGGAAGGAACTTCCCCAATACCATGGATCCATTCTCGACCCAACAGCAGTTTAAAATTTGCCTGCGATGCAATCACCATGAAGACGGTTGACCTGACAGACGAACCAACAGCTAGTTTTACTTGAATTACTCCAAGTATTCCACTTGTCTTGCCCTCATAATTTGACAGTACCATATTATGGGGTCTTAAGTCTTTGTCAGACTTTCCCACTTTCTGAAGTGAAGAATAGGGCATTAAGTTTACAGCAGCCCCACCATCGACAAACACTTTGTTTATTAGAACACCATCCACTTTCGCCCTTATGAATAAAGGCTTCAAATGATACATCATTCCTCGACCTGGCCTCTCAAACACAGCCTTTTGCTCTTCTACTACCCCTTTTCCCATCACATAGTAACAAACAGGTGTTTCTTCCACACTCTCGTCAGGAAGAAAATCATCTTCATTCTCAGATACCTCAGAGATTCTGTCGAACTCAGCCGGGAGTATAGAAACAATCCCACAGTCGATTAGCAATTCATCTGACTCTATGTCAAAGTTATCATCGACTTCTTTGTCTGACAATGGAGAATACTCAGGCTCTTTTTCTGTATTGGGGATTGGAGCATCGTCGTCGACCAATTCTTTGATCAATTTCTTTCCTAGGATCATCCCAGCAGCTAATCTTTCATTTGCTATTTTAGCCTGCTCCTCAGTCAACTTCCTATGAAAGGGTTTTGACTGATAGTGAGAAAATCCTGCCTGCACCATTTTCGAACCTTCTTGTCCATTCTTGTGGCTTCTTTGGTAACGTCTCCACTGCGTTCGAGTCATGGGGTTCTTTCCTTTGTAGTTTGGAGATATGTAATATTTTCTTTTAGATCCACTATCAGTCCAAGAACCTTCAGCATTGGTTCCATCGCCTTGAATCTGCCATTCTGGGCGTTTACCTCTGACGTTAATGGGTCGCACCCATTTGTCTTCAGGGACATCCGTTTTGGGACGGAAAGTCCTTGGCTTTTCAAACATCTTCCTGTATTCTCCAGCCCTTCGACCACTATTTTCTCCTGTATACATGTATTGACGATTCTTGCCTCGACGAGGGTCGAACCTCACTTTGTTTGCAGCATCGACATTAAAAACAACATCACACCTTGGGCATAATCCAACTTGAGAGTTGTTATTGTGGCATCTCTCAAGAAATTTCAAAAGACTCTCTTTTGGTTCAGGATAAACCATGTTTAAAACTTTGCCATCAGTAGCACCGTTTTGCTTTCTGACGAAACCATCAGTAGTTTCGACCATCATCACGTCAGCAAGCTCAGTATAGTGAGCCTCTTCGACTTGCAAAGGACCAGTATCAACTTGCATTGATGACTTTGGCTTTTCTCCAAACTGTAACCTTCCTTCTTTCAAAGCTTTTTGCACTAAATCCCTGAAAAGGACACATTGAGAAGTTTTATGACCCAAGAAATTATGAAATTTACAAAATCCTCTTTTTTTCTTTTGTTCAAGAGGAGGATTTTTAAGTCCCGGGGGTACTATGATTTTCCCATCAGAAACCAACAAATCAAATATTTCAACACATTTTGTTATATCAAATGAATACGTTTTACTAGAAAATTTTTCATTCTTACTTTCAACCAGATTTTTATCTTTTGAAGGTTTAAGCAATTTATAGATATATGGTGGTCCTGGCTTTAACTCAGCCACGTTGACCTCTCCCTCATCGTATTCACTGTCGCTATTAGAGTCGAACTCACTTGTAGTAACATAAGCTATTTTTTCTTTCTTATGATATTTACTAGCTCTGGCTTTTTCAGCTTTTAGCCTTTCGACCTGGCGTACTCTATCTCCCAGTTGTGCCATGTCTCTCAAATGTTGGGTGTCTAATTTCTTCCTTATGGAATAATCTAACCCACCTGCAGCCATTTCGACTAACTCATGTTCAGGAATTTGTGTAAAACATCTAGCTTTCAGTAACCTAAAACGGTTTAGATAGTCATCGACTGGTTCTGTACCCTTTTGCCTAACTCCAGCCAACTCTTTCAAGCTGATTTTCGACTGTCCCATATAAAATTGTTCATGAAACAATCGTTCTAATTGGTTCCATGAGAACAAAGATTGGGGAGATAAGGTCGTGAACCAAGTAAATGCGTTTTTCGTTAAAGAACTTGGAAAATACTTCATCTTTAGATTTTCATTGTTTGCTATTTCTCCAGCCTCTGTCTGGAACCTAGCAATATGTTCGACCGTCGACTCGCCAGTCTCACCAGCAAATTTGGTGAATTTTGGGACTTTCCACCCCCTAGGCAATTCTGTTTGCCTTACATATTCTGACAACGGGGAAACGAAATTTGGTCTATGCAAACCTACATTTATTCCATTCTGAACTAAAATTTGTTCAACTACATTAGAGATATTATTGTGTCCAATATTGACATCTTGCTGGATGTTCCTAAGAACCTGGTCAGCATCTTGATGCCTTTGTACTATTCTAGGGATCTCTGGCTCAATTTGATCTCCTTGTCCTATAGGTTCGACCACTCTCACATTCGACCCTTGAGTAGTCGAAAGGTTTGGTTGTGGGGGCGCTCCAAAGAAATCTGCAATTCTGGCCATTTGTCCCGCCAATATTTCATAACTTTGATTCGTGTTATTTATCATGGGAGTAAAAACAGTTCCCATTTGTTGAGTAAGGGCATTCACCATTTCATGATTACTTTCGTCCATTTGTTGTCGAATTGACAACATTGACGTAGTACTTAAAGATGGCAAAACCTGGTGATTATATCCTATGCATATAGGTCGACCCCCTGTATTTGATGTGCTTGTAGCCATCATGCTGTCAGAATATAATGAAGGATTTGCGTGCGAACCTTGCATCATAGACGTGGGCATTCCAAACTGAGGGTTAAAACCTGGTGGAGGCATCATTCCATGAAACGGCGGTCGTAATGGATTCAACGGTGACCGTACATTCGTTGGTGATGATACCATTATTGCTGCCGTCGATCCACCAGTATTTGTTGTTCCCACTGGGGATGAATCTGCGGCATTTTGCGGTGTTGCTCCGGTTAGAACACCTCCTTGATTTCCAGAAAGATCAGAATTATTTGTATTAACTTCAGCCATGTTAGTTAATTTCCGACCACTTCTTAATATCATACATAACTATTATACTAACAAATATAAAACAAACAGCAATTGACGGGTCCCACTGGGCGTGCCAATTTGTTTACCCAGAAAAATGGTAAACAAACGCTAGTTTTCCTTTTTAAAGGTTACTTTTGCGGAATCAACTAGAATACTCCAGGACTAATTACTTTATTTTGTTATATTATGTGTATCTGATTTGTATTAAATGTAAATAGTGACTTTAACGTAAAAGTAAGCACTGAAATTAAAGGCTTTAAAGTAAAAGTAAATCAAAGCAATAAAAAAGACAGTAAATGTGCACTGAAAGATAAAATGTAATATAAAATGATTGCATTTAATTAAACTGGTACGCATACGTACATTCCAAAGTTGCACTCGTTACTCATTGCGCAGAGATTTGAGTTTACTTGTGTTTATGTAGAAAATGCGGACCCCTAACTATTCCTATGAAACTTGCTTAAATAGAAAAATAAAATAACTACTACTAACGGTCGACTGGCTATCAGTCAACACGTGTCTTCGACATGCAAGATCTTCAATTGTGAGACTTCCACGCGTCCTGTGAGAACTGCCAGAAAAACTGCCTGGAACTGCCTCTTAACTTCTACTGCCTCTCGACCTCCACTTCAGTTTCTGCAGCAAAATTCTTAAGTCTTCACATACTTCTGATCGAACGCTGAAGCCTCTGATCATCTTTCTAGTCGAACAGCTTCGACTACTAAGCATTACTTAGTCGAACCACTTCGACCCAAATGGCAATGTAATTATTTAATTGAGGCCCAATTACCAATTTAGGGCCTTTTTACCAAATTGAGGCCCAATTGCCCATTTGTTGGTAAGTCGAAAACCTAGGGTAACAGCAAGCCAGAGTTGGAGGCTAAACAAGTCTGTTCTGGTGAGAATTATGTCAATTCTAAAATTTAAGAAGTTGAAGAGGATCAAGGTCAAACCGAAATTGTTACTCAAAGTAATTTGATCGTTATAAAGACATGAACTTCACCAGTTCATCTGATTTGTGTACATCATGCCCTTTGTATTTCTCTAAATTCTTAGCCTAGCTTTTTCCATAGTTAATCCCAATGGAAAATTTAATGGTGAATGATACGTTTAGTTATATTAATCTTCAAGTTGGACATGTGCATAGTAGTTGGACAAATTGGCATATTGCAAGTTTCATCTTACAACAATGTTTGCAAGCAAACAAGACGTCCTACGTTGGAGGAAAATACTTTGACCTAGTAGCAGGAAAAAAAAAGGGTCCATTTTTCTTTGTTAATCTGAAGTCATACATTCCAAGACATATTGTATCGGCTCTAACCCTTATGGGTTCGACCACACCAAGACCAACTCGTGGATATATTGGTGAACATAAATGAATTGCTAATCCATTTTACCAATATAATGTGTTAGTGGTATTAGGAACATATGTGAGAGATAATGTTGTGTTAAATAAAAAGAATCCATGGGGTAATTATCCACCTCAAGCTCAATTTCAACATCGTTTCTCGAACCCCCTAGAGAAAATATGGCTTCATTCAGCTACAGTTGGGACGAGACGTCTTAGAAAATAGTAGTCAGATTCCTACCTCATAGTCCATACAATCTAGAGGAATTTTGGATAAAATTTAAACCTATGGATAATTCTATGTTTAGGATGTCTTATCTTAGTGGGTGGATAAATTGGTGCATCTTCCCATAGGTTATAAAACCTTACTGCAATGAGAGAAACCATAACGAATTCCATAACATTATGATGATCTCTTTATCTTTGACATGGACAACATTTATGAGGCATTCACTCTCCCACCAAAACTAATACAAACTAGGGAAAACATGATCGTGTGTTTCCATGAAAGATTTTAGTGACCTCATCCTAAAGTTACATAAGCCAATTTGATCAACTTGAAACAATAAGTGGAAGAAGTAGATGGAGAGTTTATATAAAGGTTTAGAAAGAAGGGTGTGAAATGTTCGATCCAATTTTCAAACACATAGTATGCATTAGTGACCATCAAGCATCATCAGCTAATAGAGAAGTTGGAAGGATGTGATTTACATGATATGAATGAGTTGGCTTTAAGAATAGTACACATCAAACATTTCATTAAAGAAAGGAAAATTATTTGTGCCAGGTGAGGAAGAGGCTGATATCTATTCATCATCATCAACATAGAGGAATCCAATGACACCAAATCACTAAAATGCAAATTCAAATATGCCTTTGATATAACTAAAGTTGAATATATATTTGATTATCTATTGAAGATTAGAAATTTGGCTACAAGGTTGTCTTAAAAAATCCTCGAAGAGATGAAATCAAAGACAAAAGATATTGCAAGGGGGCATAAACCAGATAACTAATTCCTAACTAACTGCATATGCTTAAGGAAATTCATTCAAAAGGCTATTAAGGGAGGCAAATTTATGTTAGTTGATGAGATTTCTTAAATGGTTATTGATAATGATCCTTTTCCATATATGATGATGACTATGATGTCATTTTATAATCCAAATGATTTCAAAACAAAGAAATGGAAGCATATTTTGAATGAAGTCTTATACCCTAATCTACATCAGCTAAATCCATACAGCGTGTGGGGAAGACAAATTAAGCATTAATTTGTATATGAGGGTTGATTGTTGCAAAGTCCAAGGTCCAAGGTCTACAACTGAAGGCTGAAATGAAATTGATCTATATGAAAGATGAAACAAGTCTACAACTGAATTGTCAAAGTCCAAGATCTATACTAAAGAGTTGTAGTACCCAATTTGTTCAGACTTTTAAAAATTAAAAAAAACAAGGATAATATGCTTAATCTTATGATATTCTATTCGTTAAAAAAAATCTTTAAAAAAATGGTTATTTTAGTCAATTAATTTGATTTTTATTTTAATCACAACTTTTTTTTTAAAAATATTTTATTTCATAAAGTAAAAAAAAAGTGAAAAAGAATAATTTTAGAGAATCTCTTACCCCACACCTTCGTCTGTCAAGCATCACGCGTGTTGCCAAAAATGCCCTCTGTTTTCGTAGATGTACATCCGAAAGTTTTTTTTCTTAATTTTGTTTTTTTCGTAGGTATATCTACGGAAGTGTAAAAAACATAGTGAATGTTAGAAAAATTCAAATTATTTTAGTTCAATAAATATAACTACGGAATATTCTACTCCCTCCGTTCCTTTTTAAGTGTCGTTTTAGCAAAAAGCTCTTCAACCAAGATAGTGGCTTATTAGAGTTACTTTTTCTATTATACCCTTATTTATTTTTCTCTTTCCAAGTAAATTCAATTATACACTCTTTTTTTCCAATAACTAATTGAAAAATTTGAGGTGGAGTTATTGAGAAAATAAGGGTATAAATGACAAATTATAACATTAAATTATAAAACGACACTTAAATAGGAACAAAAAAATTCTTCTAAAACGACACTTAAAAAGGAACGGAGGGAGTATTATATTTTGATGTTCCATTTTTTAAAACCCTAAGGGCTAAGGTAATGGAAAAGAATACATCGCATAAATTGCACTATAATTTGATGTTCCATTTTTTTTAAGAGAAAAAGGGATATGCATTAATAGTGTAAAATATTTTTACACTATTAACCAATCACAACCATGTATCCAAAACACAATTTTAATTTTAAAAAACTAATACGACATGGCAAGTATAAGGATTTTGATTGGTTGTATGTGTAAAGTTAGTTTACACTGTCAGTGCACTACTTTTAAACTCTTTTTTTTAAACTCTAAACCCTAAGGCAATAGAAAATAGTACACCAAAACAATACACCGTATACATTGTATAAATTGCACTATAATTTAATATTCCGTTTTTGTTTAAAAAATTGAAATTTAGAATGCTCCGTAGGTACATTTAGGGAACACTATATTTTTAACACATTCCGTAGATGCATCTTTGGAAGATTTACTAAACTGAAAAGATTTGCATTTTTTCAACGTTCATTATGTTTTTAAACTTCCGTAGATATATCTACGGAATAAACCAATTTTTTTATAAAAAAATATGTTTTTGAATGTGCATCTACGAAAACGGAGACATAATTAAAATTTTACCAAGTGACTGTGAGAATCAAGAGATGTAATGAGATATTCTTTTTTTATTGTTTTGCTATATTTAATCTTATTATTTATTTTTTTATTGTATTTAACAATATATATATATATATATATATATATATATATATATATATATATATATATATATATATATATAAACAAAAAGTCCCATTTATCTTAGCCAATTTTATTTGAGTCCAAGTCTACAGAGAAAAAAATCCACTTAACATACAATTCAAAAAAAATTGAACAAAATTGAAATTAATACTCTCTCCAGAATCATCAATTCTAAAAAAAATTCATAGTATCGCAATGTTTACTGTGAATTTTAGTAAATAAATGTTAGTCTTAAAAAAAGGTTACTTGCAAGATTGAATAGTTAATCCTAGGATATATGTCCATAAACTCTTAAAAGTGTATTTGGTTATTGTGTAAAATGTAAAGGATTTTGACGTGGTCAGAATCTTTGTAAAAGACAAAGTAAAAGGAAGTCGAAATGCTAGCAAAAAGACAAGTAAATGTAAATGAAATTTTTTACTTAAATATGTAAAGGGTGTTCAAAATCATGCATAGTTTCCTAATTGACCTGTTTTTCACTGTTTGGTTGGGTACTTTGAGTGTTTGAATTTCTGTAATGAATTTGACACCCTAAATCCCAACTCTAGAACTCTTATTTACACTAATAAATGACTAACTATCTACAATGGCTTTCTCCTTAGAAGTCGACACATATTCCGCTGCATGTTTCTTGCCTTAGATTTGCTTCCATGTGTTTTCTTGGCATCGATAAGACCAAAAAACAGTTATTTGTCTTTGAACTTGCCAGTCGCTCTAACTGCTGATGTCGAAGTCTTAGATAAATAATTTTGAGAAAAAAAACTAAGTCTCAACTTCAACTTCTGAGTAGCGACTTCAACCTCTTGGACTAGGACTCTTTATGTAGAAATGCTCTTGACTCCAACCTCTTAGGATAAAATTTCCATGTCAAAATACTCCTTATATATGTCCAAATTTCACAAAGTATCCTTCGAACTCCTATTTGTCGAGCTCAATGACGTCTCCAGGTTAACAAATTGCCACAAAAATGCCACGTTCGACAAATTGGAGAAAATGGCATTGTTGGCTTCTGAACCCATGAAGAAACTTAAACCTAGAGAAAATATGTTACTTGCTGGACCTTATTGGTTACTTTAACTTTGGATGAATGCTATGTTTGAACATTCTCTACAAATCAACACCCCTAATCATGAAGTTGAAGAAATCAAGAACATGCAAATTGAAGGTACTTGACTCGCTTTAATGACTCCAACTGATATAGGGCATAGGACACAAAAAGCTTTCATAGAGTATTTCATGATGTTTTCCAAGTGTCATTCTTTTACTCCAACAATGGCTTCCTTGCAAAGCGAAGTTAATCGGTAAATTAGCAAGTGTACTAATATGTCAATGTAGTAATAATGGGAAATCCCAAAGTATCGATCTCAAGGATTGCATGGTGATATAGAGTTATCGTTTCAATTCAGTTAAACAAAAGCCTTGGGGCTTTTTTTGGAGAATTATAAAATAACAATAAGTAAATAAGAGATTATTTTTAACAAATATGAGTAACATGCCATGGTAGGTGTTTGCATTAACATGTAACAACTCTGAATCCTTATTTCAATAACGAGTTCTAAATGATCAATTACTGGTCCTTAAGGATGTCTACTCTTTAATCCATAGTGAGTGTCGCCCTCGGTTTTTTATATCTCGCGTGAGATACGAACTGACTCTTCTTTTATTTGTGAGTTTTGAAAATCAGAGAGTCGCCACCGACTTTTATTTTATCCAATTAAGGAAAGGTTTATAAAAGAAACAGAAAAAGACCTTTAAGAGATTTTGGGTTCGGGGGTAGGTTATACAAAGGGAAGGTATTAGCACCCCTTTGTATCCATGGTTATCCATGGGCTCTTAATTGCTTAGCTCACTTGTTTGAATCATTTGTCTTGCCTTGAAATGCATGTATGTGGTTTTAAAATACATTTGTAAATTGACTTTGTAATGATCCTTGTGCGGATGTATATAAAGTGTTTTATCTTTCGAAAGATGTTTTGAAAAAAAGATCTTTAACTTCGTAATGATCCTTGTTTGGATATATACCAAGTGTTGTCTTTTTTGAAAGTTTTACTTTGAAAAACAATGGATATGTGAGACATTTGTTGTTTTGATTTGAGCAAGCAATTAGGAGATCTACCCTAGATTTATAAGGTCCTTTCCCATTTCTTTTAGAAAATTCTCCTTTGACCGGATGTAAACAAAAGTTCGGATTTGTGTTTGAAACAGTAGAATTGATTTTGAAAAGAGTAACAGAGGGATTACCCTAAGAGGTGCAAGTGTGATCGTGTTCCATTTTCAGGTATTTTTGTCTTTGAAGTTAGTGATCTAACGCTTCAGTTTTTATCTTTTGACATACACGCAGTTTTATATGTATAGAAATTAAAGTGCGGGAATGTAAAATGCGGAAAATAAATCTACGCTATTACATCGATTGTGCGAGAAATGTAAACTACGCTATTTACATGATTTTGACAACCTATACACTTATCTATGAATTTAAATTGCAATAAGATAAAAGGAAATATTTTTGAATTTTTTGGATGGTTGATTTTAATTAAAATTAATGCATAATTAATTTAATTAAATGAGAAAAAGGTAGAAATAAAATTTAAACCTAAAAAATTAAGTCTAAAATATGTTCATATTGCTTGTTAATTAATTTTAAAATAAAACTAATTTTTTTGGGATTTTTGAGATTGTTTTGGAAATTTATTAAGTTGAATTAACATATAATTATACAAATAATTACACACATAATTTAAACTTAAAGAAAAAATATTTTAAATATGTACAAAATTAGTTTATAATATATAAACTTAATTTAAATAAAAAGAAAATATTTTTTTGATTTTTTTGATGGGTTGAAATAATTAAAAAGCAAATATATAAATATATACTAATTAATTAAACAAAATATTTTAAATATAAAGAAAAATAAAATATTTTTGGTCCAGAAATTAAATTAGCATTTTATCAAATTAATAGTAAAAAGAAAATATTTTTTGGGTTTTTGGAAGTATTTTTAATTAATTTTGCAAAGAAAAACAAATAAAATAAAAAAAATAATATTTGTAATCTGGTGTGTCAAAGTTGAGGATCTATAATATGGATAGCATGCTTATGCGCGTTGGATTTGGATTAAATGAAATTGGAAGGCTGAGATTGAAGAGGTGCATGATAATACGCGTGGGTGGCCAGCATAGAGTCTGGCTGAATTTAAAATCCACACGCGCGCGAACCAACCAATCAGAGGACTCCACGTCCTCGTCTTCTTCCTCAGATCACATCTTTTACACCGTTCTTTTGCAGAGAGCTGTAAAATCTTTGATCTATTATACCTGTTCAACACGAATAGGGGTTAGACACAAAAGAAATTTGGCGCGAAGTCATGGTTTGATTCGTCTAGTTCATACGAATTCAATGGTACCACTTAGAACCTGTAATTTTGCCTAAATCATGAATCCCTAATTTTGAATTCAAGAACCCTAAAATGGTGGTTCCTCGTACAGGTGTCCAAACACCAATTAAGTTTCCAGAAACGTTCAGAGTACCTATCTAAACACAAATATGCATTTACATCTTGCTAAACATGCATGTATGATTGTATTCGAGTTAGTTTTTATTTGTGCAAACCGTGAGCTATGGTGGATGATTTTGAGTGCTTTGCTTGTTGCAAATGATTGGGTTATATTCAGTGGAGGTCAGGGAACGTGTTTGAGTGTTTAATTTGTATTGAAATGAGCTTGAACTTAAAATTCGAATTTCAAATTTCCTTCAAAATTACAAGTTGTTACAAGAGTGGTATAAGCATAGGATTGGCTCTGAAATCGTGTGTGTGTTTCTACTGAAGTGTTCTACTTCATTTATAAGCAATGAATGAGCTTCAAACTTAAGCTAAGAAGCATTGATGATCTTTGAATCTTTGAATTCTTTAATATTAAAAAGTTTGAATTATTTGGCCATGGCTTTGAATTTCCTCATCCCTCTTGCTCTAGGCCTGCTATGTACCTTCCATGCTGCAGAGTTGATTCATTCTTGATGGCTTTAGCTTAAGGTTAAAGCATTGTAGCATTATCCTTCACCATTTCTTTTTTAATTTAACTTTAAATGTAATAAAATTAAACCAAAAAAGAAATAAAAATGTTATGGGCCTTAGGTTGGTCGTGGGAGGCCCTTAGCATTATTGGAATCATGTTTGGATCATGAAAACTTGGCTTCTTTTGGAAAAAAACATTTTTGATCAATGTTGGTTTCATGCATTTTCCCAAAAAATAGCCAACTTCAACAAGGCATAAATCCCTCAATTTTGATCATATGAAGGAGTTCTTGTACTTTTTAGAAACCTCAAGATGTCCTCTACAAGCTACTTTGGAAACGTTTTTTCATTTGGAGAAGTTATCTTGATGTTATGGCCTTTGACAAAAAACCACTTTTTGTTGACTTTGAAAATGACCTGTAATGTCTGAGCTCATATTTTTCAAATGGTGAATCCAATGACCATGGGATCAATTGCATTTGAAAGATAATTGAATTTCCTTCAAAACAAGCTTTGGTTGGAATTTTTTGAATGAACGAGGAGAGAGTTATGGCCGATCAAAGTTCAGTTGACTTTTTAGGAGAAAACCCTAATTTTGAAACTTAGGGTTTTGTTGATTTTTGATCTTTTCTTGATGAATTATGATCAACCATTGATCAAATGATGAATCTTATGACAAAATATGGATGTTGACAAAAAATTTCATTTTTAACTGTCTGTTGACTTTTCGGTCAAACTGGTCGTCTGTTGACTGTTTGAGCTGCTGACTGTGCGTCTGAGTGAATTGAAGTTTGAAAATTTGTATGGTGGTACTTTGAGACATATGGAGGTCCATGAAATCCATTTGAGGTCTCAAAAAACTTGTTCTCCTGAAAAAAAAACAAAAACCCTAGTTAAGGACTGTTTGTGTAGGAGACAGTTAAGCGTACCTGATTTTTGTGCAGTGCTGAGTCTCTGCTGATCATGTGATTATCAGAAGACTTCTAGAACAAAAATCTTGGAATTTTGAAATGCAAAAGATTGATTTGATTGATGGTGCAAAACACGGAGAATCGCGCTGTCAGCGAGTTTGACTGTCAACTGGCTGTCCGGGCATTAACGTAACAGTTAAAGTGAAAATTCAACAGTTAAAGTTAATTTTTTTCTTTTTGTTTTTTTTGTTATGTTAATGGTGAAAATTTATTTACATGAGTTGTTAGAAAAAACACAAACATAATAAATAAATAAAATATATTGTACGCAAACGAAATTACCGAAAATAACCTTGAAAAATATTTAATGCACAGAAAAATAAATATTTAACTGGCAATAAACACACATAATATTATCTGGATAATTAAACTACAGTACGACAGATAGTACGACATTTAATACTGACAATACAAATATTACATAATATAATGAACAGTACGACAAATAAACAGTACATTATTTGAAAACAAAAGATACGACAAACTTTAATTATGACGATTAAAAACTCATGCTATAAATAACAACATATAGATGATTGGGAGTGTAACCAACCCAGGTCCGCATTTTTCAGGACTATGCAGACAGAAAAAGGACATGATCACCACCAAGACGGTGATGACCATAAGAAAACACGTATCCATCCACTTCGCCATTTTTGCCGGGGAAGAAGAGAAAATAAATATGAGGTAGAAATTTGAGAGATGAGTTGAAATTTGATGTGAGAATTTAAGGAAAAAACTGAGAGGTATTTATAGAGTGAAAAGAAGGATAGAGACGTTGGGGAATGAAGTGATTACGTACAAAAAAGGAAAATTTGAGTGGTAGTAGGATTTGAAAGAAAGTGTATGGTAGGGTTTGAAAAGAGATGTATAGAATAAAGTTAGGATTTGATTTTGAAAGAAAGAGATTTGAAAAGAAAGGAAAAGATTTTGAAAATAATAGAATATAGTACAAAAATTAGTGGGAAACAAAAAAACTAATAATAATTTACTCGTTACCAGTACAGTCCGAATCCCCGGACTCTGCGCCTGCAAAATTTAATTCTGTACCAATTGCGTCAGTACTATTTATCTGCAAATAAATCTCAAATAAACAGCGTGTGTGAAGTGATAAACAGTAATTGGCGTTTGTGTAAGAATAAATTCAACAGCGAACCAAAATACCGTATAAGAAAAATTCTAAAAACCAAGTATTCATAAAATCAGGATATTTATAAAATAAAATCCAAGATTATATGAAACTCCCAATTTTTAGACAGAAGTCTGTTGCCTTCTTTCTGAAAAAGATGCGGGCAAATTTTGGGGTATAACAATGAGCAAACCTTTAAACATTCAATCCTAATCCTAATGGCCTTCGAGATTAGTGATGAAATCAAGCATTATTATTATCATCAAGAATGTTCCGGTTAGTATAGGGTATCCCTAGTCCTAGGTGATATCTACTATAGTATAATCGATCAAAGGATTTAACAATAACGGTCCAACCCTAATTGTTAATCATGAATCCCTGTTGGTCTGACAGGAAAAGCATTAAAAACATTGAACAATTAAATCAATTATGAAAAACTAATAGATTATTGAGAGTAAGAATTAAAAGTAGTTTACAATGTCAAATCAGGGACACCCCCTAGCATTAGGAGTTTAGCCACACATATTGTTCAAAATAATTGCAATACAAAAATTAGACATTACAAGGAATTGGGGAACTTTGATCTTCAATTGCTTACACTCATGAATCTCTTCATCTTTCTGATAACCTTGATCTCTCCAATATTCAATTGTGTAAATCAACCGTGCTGTCAAAAGTCCTCTCATTCTTCTTCAAAACTCATTTAAATAGCACACATTCACTTAGGTTGGTTGGAAATACTAAAAATACCCTCGCAGGCCAGCTATAGAGCAAAATACCAAAATTTACTCAAATCAGCGTCGCAACCCAACACGGGCCGTGTCAGGCAACATGGGCATCCATGTTGGGTCTCTGGCAAATTATTCTCTTTTCTCAAGTCCCCAGACGTGCAACACGGCCCGTGCCAGCTGACACAGCCGCCCGTGTTGCACCACCGACTTCCACATTTATTTTGAAGCATGTTTTTTGCACTTCCTCCAAATCTTCGAGTTTTTCACTTTTCCGCACTGATTTGTCCTAATTCATTCATTTGAGTCTAAAGACAGTAAACCACACAACCAGAACATAAAACGAAGAAGAAAATAATGAAACGCTTAACAATATAAAGCAAAGACAACTAAAATCAATGTTAACTAAATGTGTAGAAACCACTGATCAAAATCCCCCAAACTTAAACTGTTGCTTGACCTTAAGCGACAATTACAAGAGCTAATGAAATTCATAGCATACCGGTACTCATACGTGAGGCTTCCGTTCACATTGGTCAAATGGTAGTTCGTTCGGTATTCACATGACGCGAAGAGTTTTCTCGAGAACAATTTAAACCTAGGCTCCCCTTTCAGAAGATAACTTTCTAACTATGCTTTGTACTTAAGTCTTTTCTTCGAATTTTCCTCCATTTTCATTAGGACAATCAAATTAAGGAAATGGAATTTATGATAATCATCTCATGCACAAGACTAATCAAGAATTTTTAGTTTATAAATTATCCTTATTTGGACTACGTTTGGATATCAACCCGCTTTGGACTGAATAACCGGTTGAGGGTTACCCAACTTAGTGGGCCAATTGCCTTTTACCTCATTTTCATCATTTGGTGACAAAAAAATTTATTTCCAAACCACTCATACATCATGTGAATCTAGTTTATGCCAGACTGTCAAAATAAACTACTCAAGGAGTACGTACTTCTCAGGATACAAGCATTATGGTACAAATCTACACGTTAGACTCATATCTCCTTTTAGGAAACAAGAGGGAGTTAAAAAATCCCTTTCTTTCACATTATTCCGAACTTCCTACACTCAAACAACCATCCCTTCATCTCTATATACTATTCCCGGTCGCTTTTGAGATAAAAAACTCTTATGAAAAACAAAAAAAATTCAGTCAAATTTGGGAAGAACTCAATGTATGGTTTTACACATAGCATAACACAACATAAAGAGAAAAAAAAATGCAAGGACCCCCCCCCCCCCAAAACTTTAACTAAACATTGACCCAAATGTTTCAGAGCAAGACCGAGAGGGGGTGACTCACAGAGGGTAATGCAACTCCAGTTGTCGCTTCCTAATTTTCACCAGAAAGACCCAATTTTTATCACCTAAAAACAAAACAAACACAAAAAGAAAACTAAGTTGTTAAAAGTGTGGGTTGCCTCCCACAAAGCGCTTTGTTTAACGTCGCATGGCTCTACGGTCCATTACCCTTTATTATGGAGGGTACTTCCTCATCCATACATTGTTTATTGTCATTTCCGCAACCAAGAACTCATGTAGATGAAAAGTATGAACCATTTTTCTCTTCAAATCAATTCCAACTTTCATTTCCTCACCTTGATGCACCTTTTTCTTTTTCTTTTTGACTTATTGAATGAACTTAGGAATTTTGATAGATTCATGAGATAAAGCCACCTGAGAAACTATGCTTGAGACTTTTTCTGTGACAGGTTTTGAAATTTGTCTTTCTCCTTCAAGTTTGATCATACCAACTGAAGATTGATTACTTTCATCTGCACCTTATTTCTTGAAATCAACTGGAAAGACAAATTTGTCAATTTCCACCAATACATCTTTACCTATCCCATATGAATACTTAATGGTGTGATCAACAAATTTCATTTTTGTCCCACTCTCACTTATCTTTCCAATGCCAAGCTTTTTTAAAAGAGATAATGGCATTAAGCTCACACTAGAACCATAATCAATTAGCACCTTCTTGAATGTTCTGTCATTTATAGTGCAAGGTATTGCAAACTCTCTAGGATCTTTCTTCTTGATTGGAATCCTCCTTTTTAGAGAGCTTCTACCCCACTTTTCAGTTATAGTTGCTTGTTCATCTCCCACTGGTATCTTCTTAGAAATCACATTTATCATAAATTTTTTGTACAAGGGCATTTACTCAAGTGCTTCAAAGAAAGGCATATTGATCTCTAACTTTTTGAACAGTGTAGCAAATTTCTCAAAATATTTTTCTTTTGAATCCTTCTTTGCCACTCTAGTGGGGAATAATAACTTAATCACCGGTTTATCCTCCTTTCGATCTCTTTCTTGCAACTACCTGTTATCAGCAAGTAATCGAGATAGAGACATAGTTCACTCTTCTGTCTTCTTACATATGCTCCATGCTCAATTGTGCACTTCACAAATTCCTTTTCTCTTAGGAAACTGTCAATCTTCTTATTCCAAGCTCTTGGAGCTTGCTTAAGTCCATACAGGGCTTTATGCAGCCAATACACCTTTCTCTCTTTGCCATGTTTCACAAACCCAAATGGTTGTGCAACATAAACTTCTTAGTCTTAGGGGTCATTCAGGAATTCACATTTTATATCCATCTGGCATATTTGCCAACAGTTCAAGTTTGTTAGACCAACAACAGGTGCAAAAACTTCATTGAAGTCGATTCCTTCCTTTTGAAGAAATCCTTTCCCCACAAGTCTCGCCTTGTGTCGAGTTACTTCCCATTTAGAATTCAACTTCACCTTGTATACCCACTTCATATCAATTGCTTTCTTGCCTTGAGGAAATTCGATAAGTGACCAAGTGTTGTTGACATCAATGGACTTCAGTTCCTCATTCAAAGCTTTCACCCACTTCGATTCCTTTAATGCCTCATTTTCATTGACTAGTTCGACATCTGCATAGAAAGTACTGTGTACCAGATCACCTTCATTATCGACTGCATCATCTGGTGTAATTACACATTCTTGCAACCTTGAAGGCATGTGTCTAGTTCTTTGAGGTTTGCTTGGACCAGCATCACCTCTGAATTCTTCTTGTCAAACTTTTTTTCTTTCGACTTCAGTTGATGGTTCTTCACATAAGATTCTTACTAAATCCTTCTTTACATTTCAGTCCGATCCCATTCCTTAAGCTCATTTATGATCATGTCCCTGTTGATCACTACTTTCTTATTCACTAGGTCAAACAGTTTGTATTCTCCAATCGAATGATGTCCTATTAGGATCATTTGACTCGACTTGTCATCAAGTTTTCCTTTACACTGACCAAGCACATGTCTATGTGCTATAGATCCAAATATCTTCAGATGACTTAAGCTAGGATTGACACCAGACCAACATTCTTCTAGCGTAATTCCTTCCAGCTTTTTCGTCGGACATCTTTTCAAAATGAATGTTGCAGTCGACATAGCTTGATCCCAAATTTCCTTAGGTAAATGCTTGCCTTTCAACATACTTCTCACCATGTTCATGATGGTTCGATTCTTCCTTTCTGCAGTTCCATTATGTTGTTAAGTGTATGGTGACACCACCTCATGCATAATCCCTTCTTTTTCACATAACATTTCGAAGTATTTCGACACATATTCTCCACCACTATCAGTCCTCAAAATATTGAGGTTTCCACCACTTTGTCTTTCAAACATATATTTAAACTTGGAAATACCTCAATTGCTTCACTTTTATTCTTGATCAGATAAGTCCACAATCTTCGGCTGAAATCATTTATGAAAGCGACAAAGTATTTTTTACCTCCATTTGAATGCACTTGGATTGGAGCACACACATCTGAGTATATGATGTCAAGAATTTCCTTCGACTTGCTTCCTGCATCCTTGTTGAAGTTGTTCTTGTGTTGCTTCGCCTTCACACATTCCTCACATACCTCTTTTGGAATGTAGATTTATGGCAATCCTGAAACCATATTTCTTCTTTTTAAATATCTTATGTCTTTGAAGTTGAGATGGACAAGTTGATAGTGCCATATCCATTCATATATGCTAGCTGCAGTTGTAAGGCACTTGCGCTCCATCACATTAAGTTAAGTTTTGAAGGTTCTATTTTGAGACATTGGGGCCTTCAAGATTAACCTTCCTATTGCGTCGACGACTCTCATTATCTCGTCTTTGACCTACAGTTTTTAATTATTTTTGACCAACTGCCCTATACTGAGAAAATTTCTCTTTATGCCTAGTACGTACAACACAATGGAAATTACTGACCTTTTGCCATCTTTCCTCATAATCAAAACATCTTCAATACATTCACCTTCTAAAGTATTGCCATTTACAAATTTCAACATGTTCTTCATTGATGGTTTTATGTTGACAAACCAATCTTTCCTTCCATACATGTGTGATGAGCATCCTGATTCCTGAGTTCAAGTACCATTGTTCCTTAAATCTCTTGTTGTGACCATCAGCATCATCTTTTCTTCTTCTTCGTGGTTTGCAAACTTTGCATCACTTTCTTAATTTTTTTCCTGACAATCACTAGATTAGTGACCATACTTCTGACAATTGAAACACTAAATGTGACTTTTGTCAGGTTTTCGACCATCACCTCTTCCTCTGTTTGCAACACCACCTCTTTGGTTGCTTTGGTAAGAGGGATTTCTCTGATTCGACCAGTTTCCTTCTTGTTGATTTTGAACTGCCGAATTATCGTAGCTTCCTCTACCTTTGTTTCCATTCCAACCTCATTTGCCTTTCTTTTCTTTTGCTAACTGATCCTGCAGAGCCACACCGCTCTTCAACTTTCCTACAGCTCTTTCAACCATTCTTTGTTCATGAGATTCAAGCGTCCCTTTGAGCTCTTCCTTTATCAATGTTGATAAATCTTCCGACTCTTCTATGGCTACCACCACGTGGTCGAACTTTGGAGCCAATGACCTCAAGATCTTTGCCACAACTGATCTTGATGTCAACACTTTTTCACATACCTTAATTTGATTCACCAGTTTCGTAACCCTAGTGAAGAAATCAATTATGCTTTCACTTTCCTCCATTTGAAGCAATTCATATGTTCTTTTGTGAGCTTGTAACCTCACCTCTTTCACCTTTTACGCGTCTCTAAAAGGCTTTTCAAGAATTTCCCAGGCTTTTTTCGCTAATTCAACATCATTCAGTTTCTCAAAATTATCTGGATCAACACATTGATGAATTATAAAGAGTGCTTTATAATTCTTCTTATTCTTCTTCTTCAATTTTTTGTGTTAAGCCTTTTCTTCATCTATTGCAATTGCTGCAAGAGGTGTTACTCCTTCTTTCACAAGATCCCAAAGATCTTGATAATAGAAAACCATCTTCATCTGCTTGCACCAATTCTCATAATTCCGACCCTTCAGAATTGGGAGACTCGCTAGAAAATGCCTATTCGGATGATTCATTGCCATCGTAATTTTCTTCCCATGAATCACTCAACCAGTGCTCTAGATACCAGATGTTGGAAATCCACTCAAACGTATGGATATTTTCTATCAATCTCGATGAACAAGATTGTTATCTCTACACAATGACAATAGAGAAAAGAAAAAATTGAGAAAGAAATGTGAATTCGGGTTTGAACAAAATAAGAGGAGGAAAAATGTTTTCTGCAGAATTTCTCTCTGCTTCCATACTGGAATTATTCTTTTGCAAACTGCAAATATTCAATGTTATACAAAATAAGGGTTACTCACTCTATTTATAGTTTTAGGTTGCTTTTTCCTTAACCCAAAACTACAGAAACTCAAAATACATAATTTTGGTCTAAATCGAAATCCTGTGTCAAGCAACCTGCTTCGACAATTCCACATTTAATACAACTCGACACCCATTAGACTATTTCAACACACCCTTATTTCTATCAAACAACATGTTGCTTTGACATAAGAAATTACAATGTCAATCAAATATTTTTGATCAAAATGAAACTTTTCTAATAATGAATCAAGACTATGAATAGTTTTAGAGAAAGAAGTTCTCCCCTCTCTCTAAAATTAGGTTTTCACTCAGTGGTTCAGCGACGGTCTTTCCTCTCTGATTTTGGAGCTCCTCTCCTCCATCATGGAGGCTCCCTCCTCCCCAGTGGAGGTTTCTCTCCCTTTGTGGGTTTTCCATCTCTCACTCCCTCTCTTTTGAACCATCCATATCTAACGGGTTCTTGTCATATTCTTCCTTCAACATCCATCATATTTTATGCCCTATCCGCCAACAGCCACTAGGTGCTCGCAGCCGCAAATCCAAATCCAGCTTCACCAACTATTGGGCCAAAGTTTTTGAACAGCACCCACGAGAAACGACCTCCACCAGAACCTTCACCACAAGAAGTTTAGACATTGATGAGAAATGTTGTTTGGGTATCGATTATTGTTTTCCAGTTATTGTTATTTTGGTTTTATGTATGTTTCAGTCTTGTATGTTGTTATGTTGTTTAGTCTATTTTAAGTGTGTATTCAAGATGTTTGATGAAATGCCCCTAAGAGGTTTGGATGAAGATAATGTGTTTTTGAGTAAAAATCTTAGTGTGGTCATTGCAAATCAAACTCTTTCTTCCATTCAACAAATGCTTCTTTTAAAGATGGTGAATTTTTTCAAGCTAGAAAACCTGTATAATCGAATTGTGCGTGATAAAGTCAAAGAAATGATCCGTAACTGGATCGATTTAAAGATTGTGGTTCCCAAACTCTTTTATCTTTTGTAGAAGAACTTGATGGGTTGCTTGAATGAAGGAATTAGATTGGTAATACTCCATTGAATTTTAAGTTCTCAAAATTTTCGTTGTCTAAATTTGACTTAGCTATTAGTGTTAGTTTTTAAAAAAATATGGATGAAAAGTGTCCTTACACATTGTCTTTCACAATGCTTGTACTCTCTTTTATTTGTTATCTAATGAATGTTGATGTTTACTTAAAAAATAAAATAATGAATCAAGACTAATTGATAATGTTTCAATTAACCCATGGTAAAAAAGGCAATTTGTAGTAAGTATGAATAATATGTAAAGTCAAGACTATATTAATTTATCAACAATTCATAAAGTCAATAATGTATAAATTTACATGGCCCTGTCTTAAAAGAACATTTTAATAATTTTTTCGTTTATTTTAAATCCGTAACTTTACATGGTCCTGTCTTAAAAGAAACATTTAAAAAATATTAAAATTTGAATACTTTAATAAAAAATAGCACTAAAATTATATTTTAACATATCATATCAATTTAATAATTAAAGTAATGACACATTTCTATTTAAATCTTATTTATTCATTATATTGCAAAATTTGTATAATCAAAGTTTATTAAATTATCATACAATAATAGATTTTTTATAGCAAGTACATGAATATAGTTAAAGTATAAATTATGTTTCTATAAAAGTAAGCAAATTATTTTTTTGACTGAAAATATAAAAATATTATTATCATTCTAGTATTATTTTTTACTGAAATTATTAATATTATTCCATAATAATTTAATTAAAAAACAGAAACGAATATACGATATACTTCAAGGTTATGTCGAAGAAGGTTCCAGACGATCCAACAGGCGTAGTAGGTACCTAGAGCCAACAAGTTGCACAGTTCGCAAGTGGATGCCATATGTACAAGCAATGCTGCAATAGTGAACAAGGTCAACCAATCAGAAAACGCCAACTCATCATTAGAACCTTTCAATTCCCAATACAGTTAATCGTCATTTCACAGCTCGTTAATTTTTTTAATCAATTAAAATCAACATTAATCTCACACGATGGTACCACGAAATTTCTACGGATGCTCCCTCTAATTACTTAATAGTTAATTAATTAATCACCATTTATAAATAGTCACCACCGTGAAAGCGATTCGGAGAGAGAAAGAGAAAGTGTGTGTTTGTGAAGAAGTTAGGCCACAAATCCAATCACGTTTACACAACAGCTTATTGCACACTCTGCGATGCGTGAGCCCTTGAATTCAATCTAACCTTTCTCTTTCATACTTTTTCTTTTCATAACAAAATAACAAACTCAAAACAACCCTTCAACCCGTTCAAGTAGTGTCCCACTATCCACTATCCTAATTTTTTCGATCTGAATTTGATTTTTTCAGATTTATCGATTTCCGTTCCTGATTTTCACCGAATTAGGGTTTCCGATTGAGTTTTTTTTTGTTGATTCACTTTTGATGAATTGAGTGGGAAAACAATCTATAGAAATTGTTTTCTCCTGATTAGGTGGATCTGAATGGGGAAGGGAGGTGAGAATTATGGGAAGAAGGAGAACTCGAGTTCTGATGAATCGGGGAGTGAAATCTTCAAGGCGTGGGCGAAGGATGTGCGTGAATGCGAGGAACAGTTTAAGGTGAGTGTGAAATCAGGGTTGAGTGACGAGGAGGTTGAGAATCGGCGTAAGATCTATGGTTTCAACGAATTGGAGAAGCACGATGGGCAATCGATTTGGAAATTGGTTTTGGAACAGTTTAACGATACTTTGGTGAGGATTCTTCTGGCTGCGGCTATAATTTCGTTTGTTTTGGCTTGGTATGATGGGGATGAAGGTGGTGAGATGGAGATTACGGCTTTCGTGGAGCCTTTGGTGATATTTTTGATATTGATTGTGAACGCGATTGTTGGGGTTTGGCAAGAGAGTAACGCGGAGAAGGCGTTGGAGGCTTTGAAGGAGATTCAATCGGAGCATGCCTCTGTGATTCGGAATAATGAGAGAGTACCTAGCATGCCGGCGAAGGAGCTTGTTCCTGGGGATATTGTGGAGCTTAAGGTTGGGGATAAGGTGCCTGCTGATATGAGGGTTGTGGAATTGGTAAGTTCGACTCTGAGATTGGAGCAGGGTTCGTTGACTGGTGAGAGTGAAGCGGTGAATAAGACTAATAAGCCTGTTGCTGAGGATACTGATATTCAAGGCAAGAGGTGTATTGTTTTTGCTGGGACGACGGTTGTTAATGGTCATTGCTTTTGCTTGGTCACTCATACTGGCATGGAGACGGAGATTGGGAAGGTGCATAACCAGATACAGGAGGCGTCACAGAGTGAGGAAGATACTCCTTTGAAGAAGAAGCTTAATGAATTCGGAGAGAGGCTGACGATGATGATTGGACTCATTTGTATTTTGGTTTGGCTTATCAATGTCAAGTATTTCCTTACATGGGAGTATGTTAACGGATGGCCCGCGAACTTCAAGTTTTCATTTGAGAAGTGTACGTATTACTTTGAGATTGCGGTGGCGTTGGCTGTGGCTGCTATTCCCGAGGGATTGCCTGCTGTCATCACAACTTGCCTTGCACTTGGTACTCGCAAGATGGCCCAGAAGAATGCCCTGGTTCGGAAACTACCCAGTGTCGAAACTCTGGGTTGTACAACTGTGATTTGTTCTGATAAAACTGGAACACTGACTACGAACCAGATGGCTGTTTCAAAACTAGTAGCTATTGGCCCTAATATAGATACACTCCGAGCCTTTAAGGTGGAAGGAACTACGTATAATCCATCTGATGGTCAAATAGAGAATTTGCCAGCTGGTCAATTGGATGCTAATCTTCAGATGATAGCAAAAATTGCTGCTATTTGTAACGATGCTGGAGTGTCGCAGTCAGAGCATAAGTTTGTTGCCCATGGAATGCCTACTGAAGCAGCTTTGAAGGTAAGATATATCTTTCCACGGTCTTTGGCTCATTTCTCATATGTTATTTGCAATTAATCTCTGCATGAACCATCCTTTTAGATATTTGCTTTTAGTGTTAGCTTACCGGTTTCAAATTAGCTCTGTTTCTTGATTATTAGGAAGCAGATTGGGCTATTTCATTCTATCACGTCCATCCAAAACTGCCCAATTTAGCCGGTAAAGGTGACTGACTGTTTTTTTTTTTGTATTCTCTCTTGGGATTTCAGGTTTTGGTAGAGAAGATGGGCCTTCCTGAAGGATCCAAAGATATACAATCAGGAAGCAAAAGTACCATACTGCGTAAGTTCAATCTTTTTGTAAAAAATCACTTGGGTGATTTGCCAAAGCAGATGTCTTGATAACTCCTTTTAATATACCTAAAGGCTAATCAACTTTCATAAGTTTTTTTTATCTAATTGTTTTTCACGGGAAAGTAAAATCGCTTCTTTAGTTAAAGGCTTTAACAATTTGCAATGCCACTATCTTCCCTAAGTGTTAATTTTTTGTAATGGATTCAGAGCTTGGCTGAAAGACCAAGTGTTTCCACCTTGCTATCTGGGATTGACCACCCACGTTTAGATAAAAAATCATGGCTTCGTTATCATGTCATCTAATTCTTGTTAGTAATGAAACTGATTCAATAAGCATGCTTAGCTTTCTTACCTTCAAATTTCGTCTAGGTTGTTGTGAATGGTGGAACAAACATGACCGGCGAATTGCTACTCTTGAGTTTGACCGTGACAGGAAGTCAATGGGTGTTATTGTTGACACTGGTGCGGGGAAAAATTCGCTGCTGGTTAAGGTATTATCTCTTTCTAGTACAACATATAAGATAGCTTTTTTTTCTTTATCGCTGAATCTTCTACCCATTTTTATTTGAGTAGAGTCTTTTTATTGTTCTTCTGGAATAAGGTTATCTATATGGAAATCAAAGCAAAAGGCAGATCGTGCTGTTACCACTTATAAATAAGCACTATATAATTATACTATTTAACTAAATAAGTAGCAGCCTGGTGCCTGGATCTCCATAACATTTTTTGAGACTAGTCTAAAGATCAAAAACCATTTGTATTTTGCCATAACTGGGTGTTATTGATACCAGTTCTGTAGCATAAAATTGTTTTAAAAGATTGATATTTTTCATCTTAAATTTCTTAAGGCAGGGTTTTTATGACCAGCCTATTCTTCTTCTGGTTCACCTTCATCAGACATTTTGTTAGAATAGTCATAAGAACAAAATTTGTGTGTATTTTGCCATTACTAGTATAGCATGATATTGATAACCATTTCTGTAGCACAAAGTTCTTATAAAAGACTTGGTCCTAACTTTTGATAATATTTAAAACTGACACTTGGTCCTAACTTTTGATAATATTTAAAACTGACACTTGGTCCTAACTTTTGATAGGGTGCTGTCGAAAATGTGCTGGATAGAAGCTCCAAAATTCAGTTACGTGATGGTTCAGTTGTGAAACTTGACAATAATGCTAAGAACCTCATATTGCAAGCTCTTCATGAAATGTCCACCAGTGCATTACGCTGTTTGGGATTTGCCTACAAGGATGAGCTCACTAATTTTGAAAACTACAATGGTAATGATGATCATCCAGCCCACCAGCTTTTGCTCGACCCTTCAAATTATTCATCAATTGAAAATGAACTCATTTTTGTTGGCTTGGTTGGATTGAGGGTAAGTTTTGAGCTTTCCATAATGCTTTTTGTGCATTCTCATTTCTATTATTTTGTTTGCTATAGTAACTGTAAACCTGATTGTTAAATTGTGCTCAGGATCCTCCTAGGGAGGAGGTATACCAAGCAATTGAAGACTGCAGAGCAGCTGGAATCCGTGTTATGGTTATAACTGGAGACAATAAAAACACTGCGGAAGCTATATGCCGTGAAATAGGTGTGTTTACACCCAATGAAGACATTAGTTCAAAAAGTGTAACTGGCAGAGATTTTATGGAACTCCGTGATAAAAAAGCTTATCTGAGACAGAGTGGCGGGCTTTTGTTTTCAAGGGCTGAACCTAGACACAAGCAGGACATTGTTAGGCTTCTTAAAGAAGAAGGGGAGGTGGTCGCTATGACTGGGGATGGTGTGAATGATGCACCTGCCTTAAAGCTTGCAGACATTGGTATTGCAATGGGCATTGCAGGGACAGAGGTATTTTGTTTATACTATTGATAAGGGATTTGTAATTGAAAATGCACGGGTTTTGAATTTGAAGTGGATTGATGCAAATTTATTGTTTTCATGTTCTCGCTGACTAATGAGTGAAATACCGTTGGTTAAGGAATATACAAATTAATATTGTTATTTTCTATCTGGTGAATAGTCCTTTTTATTTTATGCTATTAAATCTAGGTGGCAAAGGAAGCTTCAGATATGGTGTTAGCAGATGATAATTTTAGTTCAATTGTTGCTGCTGTTGGCGAAGGTAGATCTATCTACAATAACATGAAGGCTTTTATCAGGTAAATCCATTCAGTTTTATATAGTGTATTCACTGAGATGTTGTGGGTACCTTGTCGCAGACTCTTACACCATCCATTTCTTGGATTGACAATTGTTACATAAGGTCTAATATAATGACTGGTTATCTGCATAAATCAATGCTGTAAAGGATGGATATCATTTACTACATCAGTGATTTAATATTTTTTAGTGTTTTATTTTAAAAAATAAAATTGGTTTCTTCTTACCCTTCTTCCTTACTATGTTTATGCTCGCTGTATAATTATTTCTTCAGAAATATTAAGGCAATGACATGTGCTTTCATGATGTTTGTGTTGGTGTAATGTTTTGTGTTTGTGTGCTTAAGAATTTCAAACAAACAACATAAAGGAAAGTGTTAGGAACCCAAAAATTGAATTCTAAAGAAATTACAATTTTTTGAGAAATAGGATAGAATAGAGAGGGAATCTCTCCTCAAGGGTTTCCCCTTCACAATAGAGAGTACTCTATTCACAAATACAATATTCAAAGATGCTCTGTAAACTTGGTGGTCTCCTATTTATAGACATACTTTCTAACTCATCCGATAACTAACTAGTTAACTATAAATAACAACTCTTACTACATTAACCATTCTAATAATTCATTATTCTATATCCTAACAATAGTAATACACCCCTACTCAAAAAACCTTGTCCTCGAGGTTGATAATTCATTATTCTATATCTAACAATAGTAGGTGTAATACTCGATAACAAGCCTCGACTTCCCTTTTCCCCTCATCATATTCTTTAAAGTTGAAGTGTTCGCACTCCCTGCAGCATGCACCCAATTGAGGGCATTATTCTATTTCCTAATAGAAAGGGTGGTGAATAAGATAGTTATGAGTTGTAAATTGTAATTAGTTTGGTTTAATTTGAATTCTGGAGAAGTCTAAATCTCTTGACCCAGTTTCTTCATTATTAACAGAGATTTTATTGTATGGATGGAGCTGGTCCAGATTTGCTACATTTGATGTACAATTTACAAATATTTTTCTGCCAATATCTTCTTTTAACAATTCTAAAGTGCATACTTGAGAATTTTAGTCAACTGTACTGCACTCAATCTGAGGGGCATGGCTTCCCATTTACATGTTAATGTTTGTACTATATATCTAGCTATATTCTTCAATTAATTAATTAATTAAGTATGCTGTTACTTTAAGAATAATATCTAATGAGGAATCTTAAACTTAAGAATATCTTACAACTGTAAACTAATTTTCGCAGGTACATGATCTCTTCCAACATTGGCGAGGTTGCTTCCATATTTCTCACAGCTGCACTGGGTATTCCTGAAGGGCTGATACCCGTCCAGCTTCTGTGGGTCAATCTTGTCACTGATGGACCCCCTGCAACAGCTTTGGGATTTAATCCTCCAGATAAGGATATAATGAAGAAGCCTCCTCGTCGCAGTGATGACTCACTAATTAACCTGTGGATTTTATTCCGCTATCTGGTAATTTGCCTTCTCTTTCTTTCTGGTTATATCTTTATTGGGCTGTATCTGTTTTATGTTTTGAATGCCGAAAATGTGACTTATCTCTAATTTTCTCCCTATTGTGATACTTCACAGGTTATTGGGATTTATGTTGGATTAGCTACTGTTGGCGTCTTCATTATATGGTATACTCACGGTTCCTTTTTGGGAATTGACCTCAGTGGGGATGGACATACTCTTGTGACTTACTCTCAGCTGGCCAACTGGGGTCAATGCTCCTCTTGGAATAACTTCACTGCAGCTCCCTTCACCGCTGGTTCTAGAGTCATCTCTTTTGACGACAACCCATGTGACTACTTCCAGACCGGTAAAGTCAAAGCTATGACATTGTCCCTCTCTGTGTTGGTAGCTATTGAAATGTTCAATTCTCTCAATGCTTTGTCTGAAGATGGAAGCCTTTTAACAATGCCTCCGTGGGTGAACCCTTGGCTTCTTTTGGCAATGTCCATTTCATTTGGGCTGCACTTTTTGATCTTGTATGTGCCATTCTTAGCACAAGTATTTGGCATTGTTCCCCTGAGCTTCAACGAGTGGCTTTTGGTTTTGGCGGTTGCATTGCCAGTTATTCTAATTGACGAGGTTCTGAAATTCGTTGGGAGATGTACTAGCGGGTCTGCAAGAAGATCAAAGCAAAAATCAGAGTAGACAACTTACAGTAGTCTTAGAAATTGATCAGTCCTTAAATAGTTTGAAAGTTGTTATCCTTAAACTGAAGGGTGACCTCAACACCAATTAATTTTATAAGTACTATTTTAGGCCTCTCTGTAGTCATCATCCCATTTTATAATGAGGGATGATTTGCATTGGGTGCACTATATGTTTTTTTTGTTTATTTATTATCTTTTTTGCTTTGTTCTTTGAACCTTTCAGGAATTTCAAAAGGAAGGAAAAAACCTTTTATTAATTTTTCACATTTGTCTTCCTGAAAAAGCAGAAGCAGTTTCTGGTTTTTTTTGTTTGGTTTATTTTCTGATGCGTAGGTAGTCCTCATGAACTCTAGAAATCGTAAGATAAAAGATTTTGTTTGGTTTTATATTATGTTTGAATTTCAGTTTGAAAGTCTTAACATACGTAGAGTGATGGATTGATTGAAACATTTGTTTGAGTCCGTGCAATGTTGGTTGTTCAAAACTTAAATTCAAACAGATTACTAGACCTTCGTTATGCCTCCTATGAATTTAAAGGTTGACAAATACTTTTTAAAATTTGTATACGGTTGAGGTAAGCTATAGGGGTGGCAAATGGAATTTCTGTCTCGTAATAACCAGAAAAAAATGGAGCAAATTAAGGGTGGGGAACTAAAATTTTAGTTTGCTACGTTAGAAAAATGTGGGTGGGACAGACAAACAGGCAATATATTTTTTAAGTATAAAAAGTGTGGATAAAACTGCCGATGGATTAGACCCGTTTTATCAACCCGTTTTATCAACCTAGTAAACGTTGATTTTTTCAATATTTGATTCCAAATTTTTTTACTCCATTGCCCAAATTTATCCTCTTACCTAGGGGTGTTCGCGAACGGTTTTGATGTTAAAAGTCATCCAAACTGCAAGGTAAAATAACACGTAGATTGGTTTGTTACTAAATCAATGCAGTTAAGTTTTGTTCGGTTGGTTTAATTTTTTAGCCATACACACATAGATGACAATTTTTTTATTTATTTAATCATTTATACACTATCAAATAACAAAAACTCATAATATTTAGACAATAACTTTCTATTTAATATGTAAAAAATCATAATAGATAAAAGTGGAATAATAAACCTAAAATAATAATATAAAACAATACCTAAAACATTAAAATGAAAAAAAAGAAAAGTTGGGAGATTAGTGAGTCTGTTTTTGACAGGTACAATAGATGGTCCTGCTAAGTTTTCTTCTCTGTATGAGTCACCATAACAGGGAGAAAATACACCTTCAAGTGTGTCAGGTCACTGAATTTTTTCTTACATTCTTTCATTCTGGATAACATAGCTACTAACACAATCGCTACTCCTTATACCATGTAATTCTTGAAGTGATTTCTTACAGCTATCAATCCATATTACAAACTTATTATTGTGTGGGCTACTAGAATTGGGGACTATGAGATCATCATTCTCAATCTCATCAAATTCATTCCACACGTTATCTTCCAAGGCTCTCGAACCCCTGGAGGAGAGGGAGTCCGAGTTGTATATTTCACGTGTAATTTTTTATTTTTTAAACCAAAAGAAAAATATATTAAAACAAAAAGAGGGGATTACAAGAACACAAGGGGGACCAAACCAAAACCCCTTAGTGAAGAAGTCTAAGTCTAGGGGTACCATCCTTGTCAAGCAAGAAATCCCTACGAATATCCGGAACAATATGAGAGAACCAACAAAAATTCCTAAGTTTGAGACCTAAACTAGCCAGGATATCGACACAAAAATTGGCTTCTCTATAAATATGTGTGATCATGAAATCTATTGAAAGCGTGTAAGACCGACGCTTAAGCCAACGAGACTTGATAATCCAAGGCACTAAGTTAGAGTTAGAAAACGCGTTAACAACAATGATGCAATCCGATTCAAGCCATAGCTTCTGCCAACCACAATCTTGAGCTTTCTCAATGGCCACCATAACAGCACTATATTCCGCCAACTCCGCTATCCCTTCCCCCAAGAAATTGCAAAAGCTCCCAATATGATCACCCATGTGGTCTCTAAATATACCACCACAAGAGCTAATAGAGGGGGAACCAGAAGCCACCCCATCAATGTTTCCTTTTATCCAACCCACCGGCGGAGGAGACCATAACACGTCAATGTGACGGATCGATCTAGTCGGATTTATCCTGATATCAAATCTTTTGAGAAGAGAGAAATTTATCATAGAAGAGTTAGAGGATTTCTTCGTATTATTACCAACCATCTTGGCCATCGCACTGATATTAGTAATACAGGTTTTCCAATGAGTGACCTTATTTTCAAACCTGGCCAAGTTTCTTGCTTTCCAAACTTGCACGAAAACATTAATAAAACAAGCCGTAAGGACCACCCCTGCCTGAGGAGAGCTGCTGGCAGAGATCAAAGCATAGCAATCCTTAATAGAATGGATCTGCAAATGAGTGTCAATAACGCCATAAAGCCAATCCCAGATTTTCCGAACATAAACGCAATCAAAGAATAAATGTTGGGAAGTTTCTTGATTCGAATTACAGAGATTGCAGATAGAGGGAAAAGCAAAACCACGAATCGACATGTTCTCATCCGTCGGTATTTTGTTATTGATAAGGCGCCACACAATCATAGAATGAGAGGGAGGAACATTCGGACTCCAAAGAAAAGTTTTCCACGAAGCTGCCGGCGTTGAGGCATGAAAGAACCTGTAAGCAGATTTAAGATTTAAATGGCCATTATCAAGCTCCTTCCAAATCAAATCGTCCTCTTCCGCAATAAGGGGAAGATGGATAATCTTTTTTATCCTCTCAAGGAGACTGGGAAAAGCTGTGTAAACATTGTCATGAAAGCTCCAATTGTTATTGTCAACATAGTCGCAGATTTTTGAGGTGAGGTGTCGGTGGAAGACCTTCGGAATATGTAAAATGTTCACCAACGAGTCTCCGAGCCAATTATCCAGCCAAAATAACGTGGATTTTCCGTTACCGATAACCCACTGGGAGTTCTCTAACACAGTGTTAACCGAGCCTTTGATGCTACTCCAAATGGAGGAGCTGATGGAATAATTGATGAAATTGTTGTTTCTTCTAACTCTGGCAGCCAACAACATAGCCCAGTCTTGTTTGTTTCTCAAGAAATTCCAGCAGAGCAGTGCATTAGAAGCTGAGTTAAAGTTCCTAAGAGATTTGATACCCAATCCTCCCTCTTTAAGATCTTTGCAGCAAATCTTCCAAGATACCGTGACTAACTTTTTCTTATCCAAATTACCACTCCATATGAAATTGCGCATCCATTTCTCGATATTTTTGATAATGCTAGCCGGCCAATTATAAACAGTCATATAATGAATCATCATACTGTGAATGACGGATTTCACCAATTGGACTCTTCCCGCCATGGATAACAAACTAGCTTTCCAAGCCGCCAACTTTATATGAATTCTGTCCGCCACAAACTGAAAATGGGAAGCTTTCGGACGACCAACGAAGATAGGAGCCCCGAGATATATGAACGGAGGAAAGGCAGTCGAGAATCCCAGAAGATCCGCTAAGCTTTGATGTCTAGCCGTGGACATCCCACCTGCAAAAATAAGGGATTTAGCAAAGTTACAAAACTGGCCAGAATAAGAAGCATATTCATGTAAGAATGCAGCAATGGCGGTAAGAGATTTATGGTCCCCTCGACAAAAAATCATAATGTCGTCCGCATAAAGGGTGTGAGAGGGGACAAAATAATTCCTAGAAGCCTTGATGAGATTAATTTTATTCTCATTAACCAACTTTTTAATCCCCCTACTAAGGACCTCCTCGGCTAAACAAAAAAGGAGAGGAGATAGGGGGTCTCCTTGTCTAACGCCATTAGAGCATTTGAAATAACCGACGAGTTTGCCGTTAAAGCCAATAGACAAATGAGCAGAATTAAGAATGACTTTAATCCAATTACAAAATTTCTCATTGAAACCAAAACACTCAAGGGTTTTAATGATAAACGGCCAACTGAGCGTGTCGAACGCTTTAGAGATGTCGATCTTTAGAGCGACATTGCCACTAAAGCTTCTGTTATTAAGGAGGTTAATGGCCTCCGAGGTGAGGCAAATGCAATCCTTAATATTTCTACCATGGATGAATCCTTTTTGTTCAGGAGAAATTAAGGAAGGAAGGATGGAAGAAAGCCTGTCAGCGAGAATCTTGGAGATGATCTTGTATTTAAAATTCGCCAGCGCAATAGGCCTAAACTGATTCAAAGAATAGGCTGAGTTGGTCTTGGGATTAAGAACAATAGTGTTCGTATTGTAGTTTGAAGGAATCCAGCTCTGCAAAAAGAATGAACAAACAACATTAATGACATCAAGTTTTATAACATCCCAATATTTCTGGAAGAAATAAGCCCCAAAACCATCCGGGCCCGGAGCCGAATCCGCATTGAGCGAGAAGATGGCATTGTGAATCTCTTCGGCAGAAGGAGTCAATGTGAGAAGATCATTGGTTTTGGCATCCACCATAGAAGGAATAATGCCCTGAATCATACCATTATCCTGCAAAACAACCCTACTGTTAAACAAGTTAGCAAAGTGAGATTCAATATGGTTTTCTAAAATATCATTATCAGTGATAAGATCTTCCCTAATTCTAAGAGCAGAAATGACTTTGATCTTCCTGCGAATTTTAGCATACTGGTGAAAAAACCGAGTGTTACGGTCCCCATCCACAAGCCAATTGAGCCTAGTTTTTTCTTTCCAAAACTCTTCCTCAACATTAAGCGCCATCTCAAGGTCATTTTGAGCTTTAATCTCATTAGCATGCCGAAGCTCATCATAACCATGACTGGAGATGTCAGCCTGTATCTCCTTGAGAATAGTTTCAGCTTCCTCAACCTTATTTATAACGTTACCGAAAACATTGTTATTCCAAGTTTTAAGGTTTTTTTTAAGAATCCTTAACTTTCTGTCCAAGATGAACATCGGGCAACCTGTAACATTAACATTCCAGGAACTTTGAATAATATTAATGCAGTCATTATGAGAAGACCACATTCTAAGAAACTTAAATTGGGATTTAAAAGAAATTTTATCAACCTCAAAAGTAAGTAAGATAGGAAAGTGATCCGATTTAAATCTAGGAAGAGTACTACAAACCAAAGTGCAGCAGGCGTCCAGGAAATCAGTATTACAAATGGCTCTATCCAGCCGTTTTTCAGTCAAATTCCTACCTTTGCGACCATTCGACCAAGTCAGAAAATTGCCAACCGTAGGGAGATGAATGTAATGATTATCATTAGACCAATTGAAGAAGTCAGTCATGGGGATTTTGGAGGGAGAATGATTTCCCCGGTATTCATCAGAGCTGATAATTGCATTGAAATCTCCGATAAAACACCAAGGCACATTAGGAAGAACATTGCTCAACTTATGCCACAGACTCCTCCTACAAATATAACTCGTCGAAGCATAAATAGCAGAGAAACAAAGAGTGGTATTGTTAAGTTTAATAGTAAAAGAAACATGTTGGTCGTCAACGGAAATAATATCGGGATTAAGATTTGTTTTGCAAAAACACCACAGGTTTGGCAAAAGGTCACCTCTCTGATTAAGGGCAAACAACTTCAGATCCAAGTTATGCAGCCAAGCCTTAGGGAGCTTATTGTAGTCCATCCAAGGTTCAGCCACAAAAACCAAATCTGGTTTATTAGAACTAATTAATCTCTTTAGAGCAAGCCTAGAGGAGCTATTGGCCAGGCCTCTCACATTCCAAAAGAGGCTCTTCATAAGGTATTAATGGAGACACCAGACTTTCGTCTAGTAATATCATTGGATTTGGATTTTCTATTCCTCTTTTTCTTTGCTGCAACCAATTGAAAATCTTTATCCGGGAAATAATCAATGTCATCCTCATTCTTTTCCAGAGCAGACATATTATCCCAAGAATCAAGAAGGAAATTTGTTACCTATTTTTTGTGATTGTCGTCCAGTTGAGATTCCGGAACAATTTCATCCATATGAGTAGCATCAATATATTCGCTATCCGTAGCTGTGTCTGATTCTCTCAATTGTGTAGCACCTTGAGGATTTACCATGACAAGGCTGATTTCCTTATCTTTGTGAACCAGAACTGATTGATCAGGAATATTAACATCTGGGATTATGCCAATCCGTTCTTCGACATGAGTCGTTGCCTTCACACCTATTTCTTCCAAAATAGGTTGATTGCCCCGATCCTCTAACTGATGGGAGACCTCTCCTATTGTAGATTTAGAACCTGCTTGAACATACTTTGCTTTTTCTAGTTTCTGAACCACAGCCACTTTTTCCTTCCCTTGCTGCAAATTGTTCTTTTTACAATTTGTTAGAGTGTGTCCAATACAAGAGCAAGAGGAACAGAAGTCTGGAATTCTTTCATATTCGATGTCAACGAAAAAGGCAAAACCCACTCGTTCAACCAAAATCTTAAAGCTAAGCTCTTTTGTAAGATCCAGGTCCACCAACACCCTCACAAAATGCCCAAACGGTCTTTCGAAGGATGATTTGTTGGAAGCAGAATCAATACATATAGGAGTTCCCACACTGCTTGCAATAGCAAACAAAATGCGGGGTCTCCAATACTCTTGAGATAAACCATGTATACGAATCCATACCTGTGCCGACGTTTGTTTGAGAGTGGAGGGAACAAAATCTTTAGTCCAGGGAAACAGTTTGAGCACTCCTTAAGGGAGATTCCAAGCACTGACAGATCTAACTTTCTGCACATCTTCTAGAGAGGAAAAGGCAAACTCAAAGAAACCCTTACCCAGAGATGTAATACCCCACAAGCCCAAAGAGGGCCACAAAGTCATAAGCTTAGTTTTGAGATTCACCACCGTAAGCGGTGTGGCTCCTTTGGTCCAGACAACCCTTCCATGGAGATGATGTTTGCATTCCTCCATCCCCAAATTATACTCATCTTCCGGAATGGTGATGGCCAGCCTGTCACCTTTAAGACAGGGAATTGGAAGTTGACTGAGCGGAATATTGCATACATTGTTAGATACCACTACACGTGTAATTTCAATTATGTGCAAGTGTGTTTGTTTGTATTGTCTCTGATTTGGGAACCTTTTCCCAGACAAGTATTCAATAAATCAGATCTTATATAAATATAAAATGATTGAATCAAACATCGCAAACAAGTAAGTCTCAATATCTTGACCAAGTTTAGTCGGAGTCCCTTTACCACTATTGACATCAACAATCAATTAGTATAATATCTTACATTCCACCATTCTCAATTGTGGCTCTAGCTCCACCTGCAGATGGCTATTCACTCTCAGACATAACTAATAACTATTCATGGCTAAGAAGTTAGTTAGTAAGTTAATCTGTTAATGAGTTTTAGAATAAAGCTATAACTAATCCTATGTTTATTCAAATCTACCCAGTTGAAACTATAAAGTTAAAACTATTCTTTGACGAAAATTCAACCAAGTTGGACAATTTGCAATCTACAATCAGCCAAGATGTTAGGAATGCAGGTGCAGGAAGTGTCATATGTGGCTGTTGGTTGGTTTTATTTTTCATTGAAGTCCAATATTGATTTTTCAACAAATAGGAATAATGTTTATATAACTCATTCATAAAAAAATTAATTCATTTTGTTTAATGGACTCTTGTTGTAACAAAATGGGCTGTATGTTTAGAAATAGCTTTTTATAAAATTTTAATTAATTAATTTTTAATAATACTTAATTTAACTTATTGATCATTTATAAAAAATATTACTTAATAAAATATCCTAGTCAAAATTGCCACGTCGTTGAAAATAATTTTTTATCTTAAACGTCCTTTGCCACGTTTGCAAAAATAGAGGGGAACCAACAAAATCCCAAGAGCAGTAGTAAAGTTGAGGAAGAAAAAAACTGAGTTTTAAAATGCGGGGACTAAAAATTAAAAACATTAAAATAGAGGAATCAAAATACATTTAAACTTTTATAATATATACTTTAAATTGTTTTCAGGAGAGAGGCCCGAAGAAAGAACCGAAGGTTGCTAGACACAGGAGCAAGCTTATAGGATGAGTTCCACATTGTCCCGCCCCTGAGATGCATAGGTGGTTGACTGACTCTGGTCTATCTTCATTCCAAAGAACTAATTTGTCGATGATAGACCTAAATTTGGTATCAACATTTACAGAGAGATAACATCCATAGATATCATCATTTCACATGTCATTTGGTGAAATGAGCATTACACCAGACAACATGTTTCTACCTTGCTTCATTGTTATCTCCAACTTCTGAGGAGGAAGACCCAAAGTTTGCTGAGCTATTTGAAGCATTGCACATTTGTCGTAGTAGTTAATTTATGATTTTACCTTCGATATGTATTAATTTGAGACTTATTTGTTAACTTGAGACGTATGTATTAAAACCCAATGACATAATTTAAAATCAATTACAGAGAATTATGCTAAGCTAACAATATATGGTACTACATGCATAAATTGTTGTCAATGTTGTAGCCGTCCTATAAATTCTAACATCCATGATGTTGCTATTGGGGAACGAAACTTCTTCCAATCTAATGTGACTTTTGGCAACATAAACCATTCTTTCATATTTCCCTAATTATAAATTTAATGCAAATATTAATAAATATAAATAAAGTAAGTCATAAATTTATTAAACATGAATAACGTAAGTACCCGAATCCAAAGATTTTGGTTTATAAAACCTGTGTGATAAATGGAGACATTTGGTGATTGTGAATTTGTCATAGGAAAGAAAGTCACACACAGATTTTTTAATCCGACAAGAACGACATTATAGCGATTCACTATAAAATAACTCATATTTGGTAGCGTCATCCATTTCTCTCGTGGTTGAAGACCTAAAGTTGATATCATCAAAGATTCTCTCACTTCCGTTAACCGACCTCCAAATAACTTCTCATATAAACTTGATCTTTCTAAGTCTCGACGAACCATTGACCAACCATCCTCACTATATCCATGCAATGATGCAGTAACTCTAAATCCACAATTTCTATCTTATGCAACATTAGCTACATCTTCGAACAAGAGTTATCGGACCACTTGTTCTAGAGAGAAGGAGGTCTCTCTCTCTCTCTAAGAACTCAAAGTGTCTATTTCCACTCTTTCCCCTAGGGTTTGTGGTGGCTGCTTTCTCCAGATCCTTCTGGCTATCTTCTTCACTTCGTGTGACTACTCACAGTCTTCTATCCTCGGTGTTTGAAGGCTTCGGCGGTGAATCTCGGTTGCTGTTACCATGGCGATTCTCTCCCAGCTCTTTCTTCCTCCAACCTCCACCAAGTTTGTCCTCTTCTACACCATCAACCACCAAACGTTTGCTTTTTCTGAATCAGCCCCGTCACGCCGTGGTCCAAGGTGTTTCGTTCATGGAAAGCGGCCTCCACCAAAGCCTCCACCACCGGTAGTATTGGATCTCCTGATTTCATGTGTGTGTTTTCCTGTTTTGTGTTCTATTATTATGTTTTTGTTTTTGTGGTTGCTGTTGTGCCTTGTTTGGTTTGTACCAGTGTGGTTTTTGTTCTTAGATTTAGGCTGCAGTAGGTTAGTTCTCAAGATGTTTGTGGTTTTGCCTCAAAGAAGCTTGGATGTAGGAGTTTTGCTTTTGGGGAAGATTTTGTTTAGGGATGGTGCAAATCAACCTCATCCTTTCGGTCAACATTTGATTCCACCACAAATCATGAGTTTTTTCAAGATTGGAAGCCCGTATAATCGATTTGCACGTGATAAAGTTAAAAATATGATCCTTAATTGGATAGATTCAAAGATTGTGGCTCCACAACTCATTTGGCGGAAGAACTTTGCTTGGTTGCTTGGATCTGGATTTTGGATTGGTACCTCTCCCTTAATTTCTAATCTCTTAAAGGTGTTTGAAGTCAATAGCTTATTTGGTTTAATTATTAGTATTAGTGTTATCTTGTGTTTGGGGAATGTCCTAACACAATTTCTTTATCTATGGTTGTACTGTCATTTCTTTATCTATTGAATGAAATCTTTCCTATCAAAAAAAAAAAAGCTACATCTTCAACATATGACCGAATATGATTAGAAAATTGATGAATGAACTGGTTCTTTGAAGTTGGTTGCTTCTTTGATTGAGACTAACATATGACCGAATATGATTAGAAACTTGATGAATGAACTAGTTCTTTGAAGTTGGTTGCTTCTATGATTGAGACTAACATATGACCGAATATGAATCAAAAAATGATGAATGAACCGGTTATTTGAAGTTGATTGTTTCTTTGATTGAGACTGCATTTTAGAAGTCTAAAATCATTGAGATAGATATGTGTACATATAAACATCATAATGTGTCTACACTATATCCATCTATAATGTGTCTATTGTCTTTTACATGTCACTTCACCGAATAACTTAACATATATATAGAATTTTTCTTTACCCACCTCCCTATGGGGGTCACCCCCTGCGAAAACCCAATTTTACCCCGCTTCGGAAATGCATTTCCGAAATATTTTTTTTTCAAATTTTTTTTCAGAATTCGGAAGTGCATTTCCGAAAAAATCCCAAAAATTGGAATTTTGACAAATTCGGAGATGCATCTCCGAAACAAAAAAAAATTTAAAAAAATCCCAAAAATTAATTTTATGATATTAATTAATTCATATATCATAAATTTGATATAATTTATGAGTAATGAATAATAATAATTATATATTTTGATATAATTTATGAGTTATGAATAATAATAATTATATATTTCTATTCTGATTCATATTTTAAAATTTAAAATAATTTTAATTAAAATAATTAAAATAATTTCACTTACAAAATGAGTTATAATTTTTTATTTATATATTTATAATAATTATTATATATTTACAAAAAAAATTAAAAAAATGAGTGTTTTAATTTATATATTTATATATTTATAAAAATTATTATATATTTAAATATTTATATAATAATTATTATATATTAATTATAAATATATTTATATATTTATATAATAATTAAAAAAATTAAAAAAATAGTGTTTTAATTTATAATAATTATTATATTATTATATATTTATATAATAATTATTATATATTTTTATATTTCACTTTTAAAATTAATAAATATTATTATATATTTATATATTTCTATTCTGATTCATAATTAAAAATGAGTTATAAATTTTTATTTAGTTTAAAAAAATTAAAAAAAGATTTTGTCTTAATTTTATTTAAAGAATAAATTTTATATTTAATTCTAAATAATCAAAATTTAATTATGAAATTAAAATGTTTTTGATTTATATAAGGTAGTAAAATAATTTTTAACTTTAAAATTGTTTAGGAAATTTTGATTCACCTTGATTTTATACCTATTAATTGTATTGATTCACTTTGATTTTAATTTTTTAATAATTATTGAATTCTTTCGGAATATATCCGAAACATTCCAAGACCAATTTGGTCTTGGAATATTTCGGATATGCATCTCCAAACACACCCCCTTCTCAAAAAGGGGATTTTTCGGAAATGCATCTCCGAAAACTCAAAAAAGGGTGTTTTCGGAAATGCATCTCCGAAAACACCTTTTCTTTTGGTGTTTTCGGAAGTGCATTTCCGAAATCACCCTTTTTTTCAGAAAAAAGTGATTTCGGAGATTCATTTCCGAAATATAAGGGCATTCTGGGTGGACAAGAAGGTTAGGATGTCTGTTAAGAAATTTCCTATATATATACTGGTACACAAATGAAATACACCGGATAATATTTTATTTTGGAACAATTAATTTTTTTTTAACAAATGAATAACTACTCAGTTAATTCTCTAGTAAAAACAAAATACAAATCAATAATATAAAATTATCTGATAAACAGAAAAAATTTATTAGATAACATTTTTAAAAGTTATCCGATAAATATTTGTGGGGTATAAATTTCTTCAACATTTTAAATTTTTGAATAAATAGTAAAAAGTAAAATCATAAATTAGTTAATAAACTAAAATTAAAATATTTTGCAAAATATAGGGATATTGAAGATAAATGTAAGAATATGGGATAAAGTTTTTCTAATTTTAAGTTTGTTTTAATTTTGTTTACTTACATGTAAATTTGTAATGATCTACAAATTACTTGAATTTATTTGAATTTTATTAACTTAATGGTGCAGTTACATAAACGTCAAATACCATAATCAGATTGAACATGGGTCTGATTTCTAAAACAGTTCGAATTTAGAATTATACAAAATTAATTTTGTATAAACTAATATCAATTTTGATTATAAATTGAGTACAAACATTAAATTTTTATTATTTTTTGCAGAATTATTTATGTTGGAATATAAAATCATGTTTAACTAAAAAAGTTATAAATATGAATATAAAATTAGAATAATTTAAAAAACTTAATTATACTCAATAACAAATAATCATATTAAAATTAATTATTTATTTGTTTTAAAATAATTTCCTACTTTATATTTTTTTCCAATTGTACAAAAAAAAAAGTGTGTTAGAATGTTTAGGTGTTGTTATTTTTGTTCCAATTGTATAAAAGAATTGTGTGTTAGAATGTTTAGGTGTTGTTATTTTTGTTCCAAGCAAATGTAAACTATTATTTTTTTTGACAAAATTTAAACTATTAATTAAATTCCGATATTACTATTTTTAGGTTTAGGTCTTCATCTTCTCGTTTTTTAAAGATTTTTTTAATAATAAATCAATAATTATTAATATTATATTTATTTTTTCTCTTTTTCTTGACCCTCCAACTTTTTTAACTTTTAACTCAATTGATTTAAGTTAATTGAAATTCTCACCCTATAATCTATCTTTGATTTTTATGTTTTAACGTATATTTTATAAAAATAATCATTAAATTATTATTTTATTTTGATATTTTGTAAATCATTTTATATTTAAGTTAAAAAATTTATTTAAAGAGATAATATATTATTATATCATTTTGTATAATTAAAAACTAAATTCATATAAAGATAAAGAGTAATATAATTATTTAATTATAAACTAAACTTATTTTTTAAGTTTATCGAATAGTTTGTATATATATATATATATATATATATATATATATATATATATATATATATATATATATATATATATATATATATATATATATATATATATATATATATATATATATATATATATATATATATATATATATATATATATATATATATTAGTTATTAAGTGTTATTAAGTGAATTAAAAAAATATAATTTTATTTTATAATTTATTATAGTGACTAGAGTGGTATTTTATCATGTCACTATTTAACGTTAATCATGCTAGGTTGAATTGAGCCGAAGAGATTCCATTATAGACAAACTCAAAAAGATTAGTATGGAGCAAAAAGTTCATGATGGGTCGAACGAACTAACAATACTACCATGCACCCTATGTGTCTGGCACTTAAACAATTTCAGCTTCCTGTCTCAATATCTTTAGAGGGGAGGGGAATGGATGGGAAGAGAGGGGAGGGAATTTAACTAAATATATGTTTGGTTTAAAGAAGGGGATGAGAGGGGAGGGGAGGGGTTTTTAACAAAATGTATGTTTGGTTCACAAGGGGAGGTGAGGGATTTTAAAATGAAATTACATTTTTATCCTTATAAATATTGTTATTTGTACTCCGTAAAAATAATTTTAAATAACAATTGATTAAATTTTTTCAAATAAAAACTTGTTCGTTCATAAATCATACTATAACAGTAAACAACGGCACGCATTAGTTGAATTATAGATCTTCAACGCAAATCAAACCATTATCTAATCTTGAAGATTCATCTAACCCAATAAAACAATTTCTATAATTAAAAATACATAAAATAATGTTAGAATGTTAAGAAAAATTGGACAAATAATATTAAACTTAAAATCTTTATTTATAACATAAATATAATATATTTGTATATTGTTATTATTATTAATAGTATAATAAAAAATCTTATTACTATTATATATTATAAATAAGAATTAATATAAGGATGTTATTATTATTAAAAAACAACAGAATATCAAAAATGAATATTCAACAAAATAAAAAGGAAAAAAATCTCCAGAGAGCAACAAGGCACAAATACCACCGCACAATAGAAAAAAAATGAAACGTGAAATAACTCAGAAAAATTTAGTCTTTAATAATTCAATAAGGACAATCTTAGAATTAAAAAAAAAAATTGAGGATAAAATAGGGAAAATAAGAAAATTTTGATTAATGAATCTTCCCTCCCCTCCAAATCTCCCAATTTGGAGGGGAGCAAAAAAAGGAGTCTATGAGGGAATTTGCTCTCCTCCCCTCATAAAAAATGAACCAAACACATTTATTTATAAATATCACCTCCCCTCCATCTACTTCCAACCAAACGGACCCTAATAGAAAAGTGATGATCTCAACATGAGATTTTGCAAAAGGCGTACATTATTATTAGTCATTGCTAGATAATCATCATAAACATTTTTTTTTAAATATAAAATATTTGAACTAGTTATTCTCTAGAGATAAACTTTTTAGGCTCTGTTTGGTAAGACATGTTTTCTACCTTATAGCTTATGTCTTATGTCTTATAAGCTTATATGATAATTTAGACCCATTTGATAACGGTCTTTTCATCACGAACTTATAGTTTATTTTATTAGTTTATAGCTTATTTTTCAGACGATGTTTCAAATAGCGTTTTAGCTTATGTCTTATAGCTTATTATATTTTCTTTCTTTTTTTATCCTTATTATTTTAATTAAAATCCATTTTTAACCCTTATAATTTATTTTAATTTAAAATAAAATAATTATGTATTAAATATCTTTTATGTCATTTTACATTTATAAGTTAATTGAACCGTTAATTTTACCAAACACTTGAATGAGCTTATAAGCCAGGGCCGGCCCAATAAATTAATAGGCCCAGTTCTAATAGGCCCAGTTCTAATTTAAAAAAAAAAGCCTAAAACTAAAAAAACAATTTTAAAAATTAAAATTGACGCATTAAAATTAAAATTATATACTAACCAAATAAATCATAAAAAATTTAAAGTATTAAACTAATAATATTATTTATACGACTTAAATTTTTTAATTACTTAAAAAAGTCTTTCTCCAAACACTTATAAAATCAAATTCATTCATCAACTAAATCTTTATATTTTATTGTCTTAAGAATATTATTTTCAATTCCTATAAATATTAATTCATTAAGTATTTTTATCAAAAAATTCAGTCTCATTGTAAAATTGTGTTCTTATATCAAATTATTATATTAATAACCAAAAAAATCAATTTCATTAAAAAGAGAAAATTAAGAATTATAATTTCACGAATAAAACTAAACTGAACAAAAATATAACTCAATAACATTAACTCAAGAGTATAAAAAACAAAACATTAAAATTATTCTAATATAATATCCACACTGTATTTTCAATATATAATATATATTCTGAAATATGTACACAAAAAATTTAGCAATTTTTTTTAAAGGCAAAGATAAATTCTAAAAGCTTCACGGGAACACCGCTTGCCATTTTCTGTGTCTGCGCCTATGGCTATATTAACTAGCTTATATATAATATTATTTTACTTTTAAAAATTGTAGATAAAATTGCAAGAAACTTTCTCATTTTATTTTTCTTTTTGTTTTTTTAATATTTTTTATTTGATAATAATAATAAAATTGGGGCCCCTAGAATTCTGGGGCCCAGTTCCATAGCACACTTTGCACCGGTAAAAGACCGGGCCTGTTATAAGCTATCAGTCTCAACCATCTGCTATGAGCTATAAGTTATTAGTCATCAGCCATCAGTCATAAGCTATAAGCTATCAGTTAGCTTATCAGTCAACCGCTATTTTTACCAAACAGACCCTTAATGTTATGAAAAATCGCGACATAGTGATGACAAATACTATTAGGTTCTAAGATAAGTTTGATAGCAACGTTAAGGAGATAATAACACATCAGATCTTTGATGCCAAGTTCATATGCCATACACAAACTATGATATAATTCCATCAGCTCAATATGAAGAATGTAGGAATAACCAATATTACCTCCAAAATCGTGAACCCAAGCACCACCAGCATTTCGAATCAATCCACCAAAACCCGAGACGTCGGGATTACGGAGGCTACTACCACCAACATTCAAAATCATATCATTATATTTGTGCGAATTCCACATGATCATTTTCATTGGATGAGACAAATTATGCTTGAGAAAATATTTATCTAACAGATTAACATAATTCACTATGATGAGTTTCAAAGTATAAGAAGATACAACTTCATCTATAAGACATAGTTTGTTCCTAACGCACCATAACCACCAATAAACAGTCAAAAAGATAGAGCCACCATCGATGTCATGTTTAATCCAATCATATAAACTATCCTCTTGAAAGAATAATGGGTCCAAGCAGCCAATAATGTTCCAAAAGCGGATAGCAAATTCACAGTATCTGAGGATGTATAGAGTCGTATCAGCTTCCTGATTGCATCTAAGACAAAGATTCGTCTAGAGAATACCACAATGACACAACATCAATCTCGTAGGAAGGGACTTATGTAAAGTCGTCCAAATGAAGAATTCCACCTTCTTAGGAGCAGGAATATGCCACACTAACTTCCAATAGTTATTGTCTATTGTATTCTAAACAAATTCAAGCTTGTTAAGCAAATTATAACCATCTCGAACAGTATATATACCATATAAAATACATTTTCAGGTTAACCGATCAGGCACCAGAGAATTCTAACAAATGGGGAGCACTTTCAGAAAGTCAGAGACAACCAAAAGAGTATTAGTATATAATGATTTGAAGTTCCAATTCTCATTTAAGTAAACATCATTCACTCACATTTCCAGATCATGGATATCCATATAGAGAACCTGCTATACTAATTTCCCTACCCATACCAATTAGAAAACCAGAAAGAGGAGTTATCATCACCCGATCTAAATTCAAACTCATCTTTAGGAGAAGAGAGTGCTTTCATAAATGCATTCCAAGTAACTGATCTCAATTTCTTTTTCATGTTAAGGAATGTTTTCTCACTGATGTATTTATGCTTTAAAACCTGGACCCATAGAGAATCACAATCCTAATGGAGGCCCCAAACCAACTTACCCAACATAGAAGTATTGACCTCTATTGCTTTCCAAATCCTAAGACAACCCATCTTTTTGGACTTAGTGATTTTATTCCAGCCAACAAGATGTACACCGGAGATTGAATTAACTTTTCACAAAAAATCCTAGCCATCCTATCAATAAAATCACAAGTTGGTTGAGGTAGCCAAAACATTTGCATATAATAATTTAGGATGGAGTTCAATGTTGGGCAAGTTACTTCAAGCAGAAGAGGGGGTGAATTGTGGTATTTAAAATTCGTTATTACTTTTTTGATTTTCTCAAAAACACTTAAGATTGTGCTAGTAGTTTATAGCCGCAGAAAATAAAAACAGTAATTAAGTAGCGGAAATTAAAGAGAGAGATTGTATTAAAGATTTACCCATGATCAATCAAACATTAACCTACTCTTGTCCCAAAGATATATTCTTGAGATTTTGAAACTAAACTTTGATCTTTTACAAGTTATATCCATAAAACTTAATACAATCTAATCTTGAGATTTTGCAGGCTTATCCCCAACCAAAGATAGCTTTTACCCCATGTTAAGCTAACAAACTATTTAGTGATTTTTAGGCTTATCTCAATAACCAAATAGAGCTTTTTTTTGAAAAAGCTTAAAAAACCAGGACAGAGATTTTATGACAAGTTTATCTCACGAACCCAAATCTCCCAAGAGTATCACTCTCTCCTGAATTAAATAAACAACACGACCACTTACAAGCTCTTCCTCACAAGTAAAGTTTCACTCGAAAGTACTAAGGCAACTTAAATGACTATGAAATATTTCTAGAGAAATAAAGAGAGAAAATATAGAGATAAATTCCAATGAAAAAAGCAAATCTTTTGAAAGTGGTGTAAGATAAAGGGAGGGTGACCCTTCTTTATATAGGAGAAGGAAAAACTAGAAAAAGAAATGATCCATGGGCAAATTTGATGAGCCAATCGATTGACATTAATCGATTATATGAGTTGTTTTTAATCGATTGCTTGCCCAATATGGAAATATTTGGTAGAGAGCTGTTGCAAATTATTAAGATGTTGTCTTAATCGTCTGGTTAATCGTTTAGAACATCTCCAATTGATTGGCTTAACGTTCCAATCAATTGGCAGGTTCAAAAATGTTTTCCTAATCGTTTGGCTCAATGCTTTAATCTATTTCTTGGTTCAAAAATGTTTTTCCAATTATTTGGCTCAATGCTCTAATCTATTGGTTGGTTCAAAAAAAAGTTTTTTTAATCGTAGTTAAAAACATTTTAATAGATAGTGGACAATTTATTAATCACTTGGTTTAGTCTTGAAAACATTTTAAAGATGTAAACGGGTTAGAAAATGACTTTTTAAGTATGTGTGTGAGTTTCACTAGAACTTAGGAGCTACTTCCTTCGTTTTACAAATCTTTGGCCACTTTGACAGACACAGCCTGGGGAGCTTTCACACTTCCTATCTTTCATATCTCTTTGCCGAATGCAACAATCATATAAACACTTCAATCTTGGGTCTCTTTTCTTGATGAGGCTTGAGATGTCTTTCTAGATAGGTCACCATCACCAGAGAGTAGAAAGTTATTGTCACTGAACTCATCACAGCTATTGACATTATCGTCATCAAAACTTCAGAGAGAATCTTTTATGGGATTATTAACTTTATACCTGCAAGCACATATATCCATATTCCCCCTTTTTTATGATGGCAATACATCTCTCACGGAGGAGGTAAAAGAGAACTAGAAAGATATATAACTAGAGTAATGAAGTTCCCCTATAATTAAGCATAGATTATAATTTATCCCCCTCCCCCTTAGAGTATACTTTTCCACCTTTGGCATAATAAAAAAGGTATAACATATTAAAGCACATGGATCCCAATTAAAAGGAACAAGTTGCTTATAAAGATGGACATGAGTAGTCTGAGAAAGACATTAAAAATAGAATCTAAGATCTTATTTCTTACCACAGAAGGTAACATCCAACTTTGAAATCAACAGGTAGGTAATATTTGGAGAACTTCTTCCACTTTTCTCAAACTAATTCAAAAGTATACTTTTTCTTGCTTTGATTTCTCCAAGAGATGATTATTTCCCCTTTGGATTCTTTTAGACAACTTATTTTTAGTATCCTTGAGTCTTAGACTTGTATTGATCTGTTTTAGGCATATTGCATTTGGCACCCTTTTGCTTCACAAAACTTAAAACCTCAAGGTAATTTGAGAAACTTCCCCTTTTGAGGGAAAGACATACCACCGTTGATTTTCCTTATCTACGAATCATTTGATACGAGAGTTGGTTCAACTATAGGAATGATAATTCCATAACAAATTTATCATCTTAACCTTTTAATAAGTTATGTGATCGCAACCAGAATGATACCATTAACGTCAACACATTGATCATATTTGTTGAAAGATACTATCAACATCAGGATAGACATACACCATTAGGTAATCCCTTCTTCTTGTACACGTAAGTAGTACATGAAGCTTTTCTCTCTATCGATTTTAATGTGCATCATATTAGAAACATCTTTGCCCAAGGATTTGATAGTAGTTTCAAATTGACAGAAACGTTTCAAATTGACAGAAACATCTTTGCCCAAGGATTTGAAAGATTATGCAAAAAATTAATGCATGAGAAAGCTAGAAACATCCTTATGGCTTCTAGTCGAGCTACATGAGCATAAGATTTCCATCGAAATTTATACTTTGCTAATTATTGTAACCTTTCACAACAAGTCTTGTTTGATTTCTCAAAGCATTTCCAAACATATCAATCTTGTTACAAAAGATCCACTAAGGTTCCAATCACTCAATTAGCTTTGGGAACGAGATTCCAACCATTAATCTTAAATTGATTTAACCTTTGTTGCATAGCAAGAGACCAATTTTATTTTATGATAGCTTAATCAATTTCCTCTAGCTCAATTTGTGAAACAAGAGCCACATGGTTACTTACATTCCTAAGGGAGTGTTAAGATGCAATTCCCTTAGAAATATCTCCATTAATATTCTAAATGGGAGGGTATTTAATGGTCATTCATTATTAAGATAGACATTGATTCTCTTAAGTTGAATTCTTTAACTTGAATCTCTCCATTTAGAAATTGGACTTCCTCTTGTCTTCGATATTTTAATTTCCCTTGATTTTCATCTTTCAATGGTGTTCTTTAAGGGATACTTGCAAAATTAACAATATCTACTTTTACCTACAAGGGGTTAGTTCACTAAAGGTAATATATATGAGTTCATCCATGGTCATGGTTTTTTAGAAAACAGGTTTTAAAAGGAATTTAAATTTGTAAGTACATATTACACCTAAGAAGGGGGGTGAATTAGGTACTTTAAAATTTTTCTGGTTTTAGTGATGACGGTAATTATTTTTCTGGTTTATGGTGATGTTATGAAAGTAAACAATGCAGAAAAATAAAGAACGCAAAGATGTATCCTGATTCTCCTCAATATCCGAGAGTACTACAGTTCCCTTTCAACATGAAAACGATTTTACTATTGTTAAAACTTATACAAGACTAACACAATCAACAAGAACAATCCTCTTGATATCAACCAAATTGATATGAGAACAATCCTTTCAAAATCAATTCTCTTACTTCTAACAATCCTGGACAGCAAGGTACAACAACCAAATTTGGAATTAACTTTCAATAAAGAAAGTATATGAATATATATCAATCACTAGGATTGATCTTCTCTTTCAATCCAACAATTTATAATGATATAATAGTGCTCAAATCTCAATGAAAGGGGCATGATCAATGTGTTGAATTTATAATGATATAATAGTGCTTTAATCTGAATTGATATGAAACAATGTGCAGAAAAAATCTCAATGAAAATTCAAGTATCAAACACTTGTATGGAAATTTATGAGAAAATGATGTTTAAATTGCGATGAAAGAGGTGAATTTTGAAATATGAAAATGAGATTATTTATAACATCTTAACACTGCCGCTGCTTGTGTGTAATCGGTTAGAAACAATTGTCACCATACACTTGGTGATCAAAACAGGTTTTGAATGTATGAAATGTTCTTGAATTCATTCCAATATAGAAAATTGATTATCTGTTTCAATGTACGATTCGAATATAATAACTTTAAGTGCTCAGAAAGTTTGGATGAAACTCTTTGAATGATATGAAAGTTATGCACAAAGTTTCATTATTAAAATTGTATGAACAACTGAAAAAAATTTGAATTGTATGAAATTATATGTGAAAGAGGTAATTAGAAAAACTGATGTATTTTGCCCTAAATACATTCTAAGAAACCTGTTGGATTGGATGCAAATAAATGGAGAACATTTCATTTGATACACAATAGTTTAGAATTTTTTTTTTAAAATTAGAGTGTAATCGATAACTACCTCTTAGAACAGTAAAAAATTATGGCAGAACGAACATGTAATCAATTACATATATATTAAAATCGATTACACAAAAGCAAGAAAATTACGACGATTCTGGAAGTGTGATTATGGCGATTTAGGAAGTCATATTTTACAAACAAAAATCATATTTTTGCTTTTTAAAAGACTTGGCATGAAATATCTTGATGCATGAATATTTTATAAATTTTAGAGATGAATGACTGAGAGTTTTTTCTGAGAATCTAAAGCTTATACATCACAAATTGTAATTGAGTACCTTAGCATCAAGATCAATTTCCTTTTCTTCAAAAATATCCATAAGCTTATGCATTCTTGATTCTTGATTCTTGATTCTAAACTTTTTATTCTTTGATATTTCTTCTTTGATAAGATTTTTTCTTCATCAAAACTAAACATGATCATCTTCTTCACAATGAGGGGGTGATCAATAAATGATGCAACACACCGACTTTGAATTTGTTGAAGGGAAGATGATAGCTTATGATGTATAACAAACATTCATAGAAAAGGATAAAATATTCCCCATATTAGCTACAAGTCCTCTTATCCTCATCTGGGGGAAATGCCCTCAATCAATTACAGGACCTACGTTTGTAAAAGTTTGATCATATGCATCTTCAAAAACAAAGACGCAAGCAATCCCTAATATGTTGGGCTCCATCCAATCACCAGAAATATCCTTACCAGCCTTCTTTGTTGAAATTCACATCGTTGCCATGTTTGAAATATGTTGTAAATAGAACTGACGCAGATGCAACAATATAAGTGAACTTGAGCGGTATTTATGCCCTAATGAAAGAGCGTGAGAATAGAGGGTGTCATACCCCAAAATTTGCCCAACATATTTATTCATACTTCAATCCACCTGACTTTCAAATGCTCAAAGATACACAAGAAGGAAGCATGTGGTCTCTCTCTTAAACGACAACCTCTAAATTAGGGTTTCTAATTTAATCAAGGAACTTGAACTTCCGATACCTCAAGTAGGTTCCATGGTCTCTCATACGTCTCATAATACCCTCATGACAAGTTTCAAGCTCTAATTCTTCAGATTGCTCAATCAACAGCTCAAGCGATCAATAATCGACTGATTGACCTAAAAGTCAAACTATGATCAAACCACAGTCAAAACTTCTGATTTTTGGTCAACATCCTCATTATGAAGTATCATTCATCATTTGATCAAATATTGACCATGATTCATCAAGGAAAGCTCCGAAATCATCAAAGTACAAAGTTGCTAAATTAGGGTTTTTAGGTGAAAGTCAACGGAACTTTGACCAGCCATAACTTTCACATGGAACATCATAAATTTCCCATCCAAAGCTCAATTTGAAGGAAATCGAATTCTCTACAACTTTGTCTCTCACATGCCAAGTCTAAAAATACTTCATTTGAAAGATATGGACCAATACATTACAGGTCCTCCAAAAAAGTCAACGAAAACACCTTTTGGGTCAAAGCTCACAACTTGAGAATGGAATATCTAATTGAGATGAAACCAAAAGCATCAGTTAAAGGACACTCTAAGCTTCCTAAAAAGTTCAAGTACACTTCCAGACAATAAAAAATGAAGGAGTTATGACTTGCACAAGTTGGGCGAAATTCAAGAAGAACATGAAACCTTAATTGGATAGTTTTGGAGTTTCTTGATTAATGGGCCTAAGTTCTGAATTTCAAACATGATTTTGACCCAAATAAAGACCTATAAAATCATTCTATTATTTTTGGAATTTTTATTTCATATTTATTTGAAATTTATTCATTTAAATAGCAAATAAATTAAGAAAAATACCAAAAATAATGAATTAAATTATGGGGATTTATTTTGGATCATATAAAAGCCCAAGAAACATCTTGAAGACCATGGAATTTCGTTCATACTTGGGTTGGACTTTTATTTTATTATTTTTTGATTTTTATTCATTTTAAATCAAAGAAAAAATAAAATAAAATAAAATTGATGCATGATTTTATTTTTCAATCAAATAACCAACCTTGAGGTACAAGCAAATCAAGTATAATTGATTGGGAGAAGATTGGAACAAAAATAGCAATATTTCATATGATTTCCAGTCAAATTTCTAAAAAATATTTTCCTCACAAAGACAAGATTTTTTTTAAATTGCTTGACCTAATTCTCTTCAGCATATATACCCCACACATTACACAGCATTAGGGGACGAAAAATTTGGAGAAGGCATTAGGGTTTCAAAGTGCAAAAATATCAAAGAAGGGTGGAATTTTCGTGCTTCACATTCAAGGACTCTTAAGGTCAAATACTCACTACAAACCACTCCTCAGGTAAGATAGGGTGAGATTACATTGTTTTTAAGTTCTGATCATGTACATATTGCTCATCCAAAGCTTACATATTCATGCATATTGGTTGAAATTTCGTATCTCTTCTTCCATGATGATTTAACATGATTTAATGGTACCTTTGAGTTCTGGGTGGATTTTAGAGAAGGATGGAACGATCAAAACGAAGCTCATGCGTCCCAAACGTAGCATGCCATTGTTAGGGCACAAGATCTCTTTGCTTCGTGTTTTAATTTGCAGGGCTTTTCACGCTATATAGATGGCGGATTCATGCTCAGGAGAAGCTTTTAGGTCGGTCTGGGCACTTACTTAGTCTATCCAACGCTGTCATGGTGAGTTTTAAAGTTTGCAAAAAATTAAAGGAATTTCCGCAGGTAGATCCCCAGCTGTACCCGCATAAAAATCCGCAGGTAAGTTGGGGAAGATGATGAACAGTGCAGGCTGACTCTTGACCGCACAAGTGGATGGTTCGCTCTCCCCTATTGGCCGGTCAATGTCTCCGTTCTCTCTCTGCACACGTGGGATGTCATGATTCGCCAGTCAACTTTTCCGCCCTTCTCTCTCTCTTTCCCATTCGTTGCTGCAACACGCGAGGGGCCCACTCTTTGACTCTTACTTTTGAATGAGTTATTTGATTTAATTTTATTATTTAATGATTGATGATGGTTTTTTTATCAAATAACGTGCGCAGTACAACTGGTTGAGAGAAGCAATACTACCCTCACAGACCTGGGTTCGAACCCCAGGTTATGCAATGATATTTTTCAGTTTATTTGTTTCCAGATCCCATGCGCGCTACTGCAGGAGGATTCACGATACACCCTCCATCTATGGCCATTAGATTGCTTGCGTCCTGAATCCAGCGCACCAGATTGAAGGATCATATCATGGACCTCCAGGCTGAACCACACTGGATCGAAGCTAAGTTATTTCTATTTTTTTTTTATGATTTTATTTTTCAATCAAATAACCAACCTTGAGGTACAAGGAAATCAAGTATAATTGATTGGGAGAAGATTGGAACAAAAATAGCAATATTTCATATGATTTCCAGTCAAATTTCTAAAAAATATTTTCCTCACAAAGACAAGATTTTTTTTAAATTGCTTGACCTAATTCTCTTCAGCATATATACCCCACACATTACACAGCATTAGGGGACGAAAAATTTGGAGAAGGCATTAGGGTTTCAAAGTGCAAAAATATCAAAGAAGGGTGGAATTTTCGTGCTTCACATTCAAGGACTCTTAAGGTCAAATACTCACTACAAACCACTCCTCAGGTAAGATAGGGTGAGATTACATTGTTTTTAAGTTCTGATCATGTACATATTGCTCATCCAAAGCTTACATATTCATGCATATTGGTTGAAATTTCGTATCTCTTCTTCCATGATGATTTAACATGATTTAATGGTACCTTTGAGTTCTGGGTGGATTTTAGAGAAGGATGGAACGATCAAAACGAAGCTCATGCGTCCCAAACGTAGCATGCCATTGTTAGGGCACAAGATCTCTTTGCTTCGTGTTTTAATTTGCAGGGCTTTTCACGCTATATAGATGGCGGATTCATGCTCAGGAGAAGCTTTTAGGTCGGTCTGGGCACTTACTTAGTCTATCCAACGCTGTCATGGTGAGTTTTAAAGTTTGCAAAAAATTAAAGGAATTTCCGCAGGTAGATCCCCAGCTGTACCCGCATAAAAATCCGCAGGTAAGTTGGGGAAGATGATGAACAGTGCAGGCTGACTCTTGACCGCACAAGTGGATGGTTCGCTCTCCCCTATTGGCCGGTCAATGTCTCCGTTCTCTCTCTGCACACGTGGGATGTCATGATTCGCCAGTCAACTTTTCCGCCCTTCTCTCTCTCTTTCCCATTCGTTGCTGCAACACGCGAGGGGCCCACTCTTTGACTCTTACTTTTGAATGAGTTATTTGATTTAATTTTATTATTTAATGATTGATGATGGTTTTTTTATCAAATAACGTGCGCAGTACAACTGGTTGAGAGAAGCAATACTACCCTCACAGACCTGGGTTCGAACCCCAGGTTATGCAATGATATTTTTCAGTTTATTTGTTTCCAGATCCCATGCGCGCTACTGCAGGAGGATTCACGATACACCCTCCATCTATGGCCATTAGATTGCTTGCGTCCTGAATCCAGCGCACCAGATTGAAGGATCATATCATGGACCTCCAGGCTGAACCACACTGGATCGAAGCTAAGTTATTTCTATTTTTTTTTTTATGATTTTATTTTTCAATCAAATAACCAACCTTGAGGTACAAGCAAATCAAGTATAATTGATTGGGAGAAGATTGGAACAAAAATAGCAATATTTCATATGATTTCCATTCAAATTTCTAAAAAATATTTTCCTCACAAAGACAAGATTTTTTTTAAATTGCTTGACCTAATTCTCTTCAGCATATATACCCCACACATTACACAGCATTAGGGGACGAAAAATTTGGAGAAGGCATTAGGGTTTCAAAGTGCAAAAATATCAAAGAAGGGTGGAATTTTCGTGCTTCACATTCAAGGACTCTTAAGGTCAAATACTCACTACAAACCACTCCTCAGGTAAGATAGGGTGAGATTACATTGTTTTTAAGTTCTGATCATGTACATATTGCTCATCCAAAGCTTACATATTCATGCATATTGGTTGAAATTTCGTATCTCTTCTTCCATGATGATTTAACATGATTTAATGGTACCTTTGAGTTCTGGGTGGATTTTAGAGAAGGATGGAACGATCAAAACGAAGCTCATGCGTCCCAAACGTAGCATGCCATTGTTAGGGCACAAGATCTCTTTGCTTCGTGTTTTAATTTGCAGGGCTTTTCACGCTATATAGATGGCGGATTCATGCTCAGGAGAAGCTTTTAGGTCGGTCTGGGCACTTACTTAGTCTATCCAACGCTGTCATGGTGAGTTTTAAAGTTTGCAAAAAATTAAAGGAATTTCCGCAGGTAGATCCCCAGCTGTACCCGCATAAAAATCCGCAGGTAAGTTGGGGAAGATGATGAACAGTGCAGGCTGACTCTTGACCGCACAAGTGGATGGTTCGCTCTCCCCTATTGGCCGGTCAATGTCTCCGTTCTCTCTCTGCACACGTGGGATGTCATGATTCGCCAGTCAACTTTTCCGCCCTTCTCTCTCTCTTTCCCATTCGTTGCTGCAACACGCGAGGGGCCCACTCTTTGACTCTTACTTTTGAATGAGTTATTTGATTTAATTTTATTATTTAATGATTGATGATGGTTTTTTTATCAAATAACGTGCGCAGTACAACTGGTTGAGAGAAGCAATACTACCCTCACAGACCTGGGTTCGAACCCCAGGTTATGCAATGATATTTTTCAGTTTATTTGTTTCCAGATCCCATGCGCGCTACTGCAGGAGGATTCACGATACACCCTCCATCTATGGCCATTAGATTGCTTGCGTCCTGAATCCAGCGCACCAGATTGAAGGATCATATCATGGACCTCCAGGCTGAACCACACTGGATCGAAGCTAAGTTATTTCTATTTTTTTTTTTTTATTACATAAACTTTCTTTTATTTATTTTCTTTCCTCTTTTTTCAAAATTTTTTATAATTTTTTTAGTATTTACTAAAATTAGTTCTTATAATGTTATTTGTTATAATTATTTATTTTAATCGAATATTCGATTTTTTTATAATTTTATCAATAGTTATTTTTTTTTTTTTATAATAAAAAACATTATTATTGTTAATTAATTAATTGAAAATTAATAATTAGTTTTTAGGTGTGTAAACCTCGATCCTTTTATAAACCTTAGAATCCTCTGGTAGGTGTTTTCCACTAACGCATTTTTTTGGGTCACAATAAGTTTTCTTAAATAACCCTTTTAGGTTTAGGGTAGGGTTTGATTATAGGTTTAGGGTAGGGTTTGTAATCAATTAAGGTTTAGATCAGTCAATGCACTAACATTTTTCTGTCCTTGTTCAAATTTTTAGGATTAATCAAGATTCTCCGATTACGCGCCATGCCAATCAAAAAGCTAAGTTCCGATTCTTTTCTTAAATTTAATTTTTACTAATTGTTACATTTTCCTTATGGGTTCAACTAGGGTTTACTTTATCTGTTAATGAATTCCTCCTACACTCACCCCTGCTTATCTTCCTTTTAATTTTCAGAGTCTATCGAGGTTCAAGGAAGATCAAGGCACTTAAGGATGTTTATATTAATTATTGATCCGTCTTATTTTCTGCCTTTAAATTTCCCCCATCCCCGCAGGTGTTTATTGTAATAGCGTAGGCTCTAATTCTTGCCTTTAATTTCTGCCATTTTACAAACTGCGTGGTTAGTAATTCTAGGGAGTGCAAGATTATTAATTGAATTTAGATCACTAACTCAGAAGATAAATATTATCTGAATACAATCACGTGATTGGTGCACACACTCACCTTTAGGGTAACCTCTCTTGTTGCCTTTGTTGCCTGTTGCCTTAACGATTCTGTTGCCTCTAAGTGTACTAAATAGTCACGTCTTTTGATTCCGAGGATACCTAAAGCAAATGTTGCCCTCAGTTCATTCATCATAACTTTTGTCCCTCGATGTTGCCTCGGTAAATGATGATTTGTCCCCATTGCTAAGGTATCCTTGCCTGTTGCCTAAAGGTTAAAATGACTATTCTATCCTTCCCTTAGACTACCTACCCTCTTTATGGCAAGGGACAGTCTTATGGCGAACGATTTCTCGATGACCCTTAAACATCCAATTGAAAGACTTCCTGCCCTCTTATGGTATGGATAGACCCTTTCGCCTTGAAAAGCTAAAAGAACAAATTTTTAAACTTAGGGTAAGTAGCTTTTAATTGCTTGCTCAATTCAAATTCAAAATTCAAACTCTTTTTCCACTAATTTTCAAATACTTTTAAAAAAGACTACGCTTATTTACAAGCTAAAGTTCTTATCTGAATTTCTATTCATACACTACTTTTCAAACAATTCAAACATTTCCAAAGTGAGCTAAGCAATTAAGAGCCCATGGATAACCATGGATGCAAAGGGTGCCTTACACCTTCCCTTTGTATAACTTACCCCCCGAACTCAAAATCTTTTCAAAAGGCCTTTTCCTGTTCTTTTAGCCTATCCAATTGGATAAAATAAAAGTCGGTGGCGACTCTTGCTTACCGCAACATTTCGATATAAAAGTCAGTTCACCGTATTACAGAGGGAAATGTAAACTTAGAGCTTAGAAGAAATATCGATCCAACATGAAAAATCAATATCAACGAACAAGATCGTCTGAGTTTGATTAAATGGTAGAACAAAATGCTTTTAAGAAACAATAATAGAAGAATAAAACACTCTTTTCATATTTATATATCTCACAACAAATAGGCAAAAGAATACTTCAAGAAATCCTTTATTCAAGCTCTTAGGGCCTTTGTGGTTAACAACGCACTACCAACAGTGCAGATATTCTCACTAATAGCCTAAAAGCACTCAAGCACTCTGAAAAAAGAGTAACATTGCTTCTAGTTAGTAAAGACGTGTCAATCTCTCTCAGTGTTGTGATACAACTTCCAAAAGGGTCACTTAATGCACCGATACCTTAGAGCAACAACATTCTATCTAGAACGTCCAAGGTCGCGGATCCCATGGTCACGTAACAACAAATGTCACAAACCTTCGTTTACAAAGCAAAGACAAGGGCTTAGGGGGCAACTGTTCTGCCTGGCCACAAGACCCAAGAAGAGAAGGCCTAGCATTAAAGTAAGAAGTTGCCACATGAAGAATAGGCAGACTCTTTTCCCTCTACATCATAGAGTACCCATCACGAGGATACCATGCCAATCTTGCAAACCAATCTAGCGGTTGGCCGCATCCCAATCGCACACAGTTAACTATCTCCCCTATAAAGAGGAAAGCACATCACTCTTCAGGTATTCAAATCATTCCCATTTAAATCTCATATTTTACCTTCTCCGATCACCAACCAGTTCTAGAGCATAACAATTACATTAAGGAGGACGAACAAAATACATTTCTTCAAAATTCTTTTTCACTTATGATTTTCAGAAGAGTATAATAGTTAATCATATATTTATTCAAACAAGATAAGATTTAAACTATAAACTTCTCATAATATATAATTGAATAATTATAATTGATTATTATCGTTTCTCATAAAATTTCTCATCTTATGACCCAAATCCACACACTAATTATAGAAAAACTTTCTAAACCATAATTTTTCTTTTCTTTTCTACTTCATCTCTTTGTATAAAATTTTGAGTTTTATACTCTATTATATTTATTCCTGCAATTTAATTTTGTACTTATTTAAGTTTATTGGAAAGAGTTTTAAGTTTAACATTTACTTATTTGTGTTTAATATTCTCTTGTGGCACATCTTTTCCGTCTCTTGCATCTATTTCTTTTTATACTTCTTTACTATTTTTTGACAGATAACAAAATGGAGAACAAATATTTGAGAGCTATCCTTTTTGCTAGTATTTACAACAATTGATAAAAAAAATTAGCAAGAAGTGAAATTGAATAAGAAAAAATTTAATATTGTCACCAAACAAAATGTTGACTAAATGAACTAAAATTTGAAAAATGAAAGAAGAAAAACTGTTTTCATTACCTTTTAAGTTTCAAACTCTTCTTAAGCAGATGTTAGATACAACGCTCCTAACACCCATACCTAATCAGAAAATTATCTTATAATAGGATCCTTATAAATGACACTCTTTGATATACATACATCTATATATTTGACACCTATATACATACTATAAGTAACATGAGAGAGAATGGCTATTTATTTTATTTTAATTTTAGTTTAGAGGAGAGGAAAAATAGGTGTTGATAATAAAATAAATGGAGTAATAATTAATTGTTTCATATATGCTTTAAAACTTGACTATGAGACTAGAGTTTGCTCTAACCAACGTACCCAACTATTAGCATTTAAGAATATTTATATGTGAATGGTTTAACATTTTTTTTTCTTGATTATGTGTAGAATTGGGTTAACCTTTTGTTTTAAACTTAAGACTTTGATCACTCCACGCTTTTAAAATAAAACTAAAAAACACTTTGAAGTGCAACAACTATGCATCAAGTATCCAATTAACGATTTTGTTAACAAAAAGAAGAAAGAGTAACATTGGATGCATTGTTGACTTGTTTCCCCGAGACATTATAAAAAAACCTTGTCTTTAAATATATGATCCTTTTGAATTTACTTTGTCTCTTTTATAAAATTCATTTTAAAACTTTAACTATATTAATTATTTATGTTTGAACTTGGATTTAATGATCAACCCATCAAAGGCTAATGACCCAATCCACAAAACAACTCAATCAATTAGAAATTCGTCCATGAGCTCAAATTTTAAATATATGATCTTTTGAATTTATTTTGTCTCTTTTTATAAAATTCATTTTAAAACTTTAACTATATTCATTATTTATGTTTTAACTTGGAGTTAATGATCAACCCATCAAAGGCTAGTGGCCCAATCCACAAAACAACTCAATCAATTAGAAATTCGTCCATGAGCTCACATCAAAATGTGTTTCGTGCAAGTGTAAGTGGTTAAGTTTCACATTAAAATGTGTTGGATGCCTTAAAATTTTGGGTGGAGATGTGACGTCTCCCTCTCTTATGATCCTGAAGCATTGGACGCTCGTTATTACTCCGACCTCTCTCGGTCTCCCTAACAATTGGTATCGATAGTCTTGGTTAATTTGGTGGGGTATAAGTTTTTTAATATTTTGTGTGGTTGCAGTTTTATTTGATCTTCTACATTAGAAAAGAAATTTTATACTCTGTGTTAGTTTAGAAAAATGTTTTTGCTGCAGGAAAGGTTTTGACTGCAATGTCAAGTTTTTCAAGTGCAATGAAAATTGACTAAGAGAAATTTGATTGAAGAATCATTTTTTTCTTGTGCATAATTCAAGTCAAATATGTTTTGATAAAATTAGGATTACACAAGGCGTTAAAAAAAACATTTACAACATAGACAACGAGAAATGGGATGAAGTAGATTTGAGAGCTTCAAGTACAATCCTCATTTCCTTGGCTAAGACTACTCTTGCGAATGTTCTTGGTAGGCCGTCAACCAAAGAGATTTAGGAGAAACTTGAACGACTATATTAAGGAAATGACATATCAAACTGATTGTTGTTAAAGGAGCAGTTTCATAGCTTGTGTATGGACGAACATACAAAACTATCTAATTATCTAAGTATTCTCAATGGTATTGTTTCTAAATTAGAAATTATTGGAGTAAATATTGATGATGAAGATAAAGATTTGAGACTCATATGGTCTTTTCCATCTTCCTATGAACATATTGAACCTATTTTGATATACGAGAAGGAAACTTTGAGTTTTGAAGAAGTTATAAGTAAAATTATTTTTGAAGAAAGAATGTTGAAGGGTGATAACTCACTATTTGTGAGACATTCATCTTTTAATACTTGATTTTAGTAGATATGTTGAAGTGGATTATAAGTAATTAGTTTGGTTTTATTGGTTTCAACATAGTTTGTAGTTGAACATACTAGGTGCTCACTTTTGCGTGTTTAATATGTTTTGTGCATGTGTAGAAGTGCTTTGGTGATAAGTTCTAGCGCCTCAAAACTTTTGTAACTCTAATCAGCACACCCTTGAGGAAAAGGATGTTGAAAGAGGTAGTTGACCTCAAAGATAGAACCAACGTGGCAGCCTTGTGAAAATGGAAGCAAAATCTAAGCTGGAAAGTTATAGGGATAAGAATAAGCACTACAAGACAAAAACTATGCAAAAAGCTGCATGGCGCTGCAATAGCGTGTTGCATGTCCTCTCTATACAACATGCCTGCCAAGAGACGAGTTGTCTCCTGGATGCGTTTTGTACTACTCTTAGTACGAGTACAAAATGATAAGAAAAGGGAATATTAGGAATTTAATGGGCCAAATCAAGGGATAATTAAGAGGTCTATGATCCATTGTCTAGGGAAAACCCTAAAAGCAAGGAAACTATAAAAGGACCATCTTGGATAAATGAAAAAAAGCTCAGAAGTTGAGAAACTTGAGAGAAACACTTAGAAAAATACAAAGAAGAAAGTTGAACCAGATGTTGAAGGCAAATACCACCATTACCTTTCTTGAAGAATACAATATATGCAGGCATGACAAAACTCACCTCTTGGTGATTAAAGATTGCGAGAAATAGTGGTGTTACTCTTAGATTTATATTTTATTTTAATTATTATTTAGAAATATTAAGCTTGAAAATTTGTTTTGCTATATTTGCCGTGCTCATCATGAGCTAAACTACTTATGTTGAACAATGTGAAATTTAATGGAAAATAATCTTTTGTGTGACAATAACTATTATTACTTTAATCTTGTATCATATTTCTTAACTCTGAATCTGTGACAACAACTATTATTACATTCTTTTGCTCATGACTATTCACAAATTTTGATCTTGAGGAATCAACTTAAGTTAATCCAATCTTTGTAGGAACAATACTATTATTCTTTTATCACTTTCTAATATTATATTGTGTATACTGACACATGTGTTTAATAGAAAACCAACCAAGAAAGGGTGAGGACAATACTTCATCAAACTCAGTGTTAATTTCTAGAGGAAGGTCTTATGTGAAGAAAAAATGAAACATGTGTGAGATGTTGTAAATTTGGAAAGATTGTGTATATGTAAAGTATAAATATCGTAATGGAGCAACATTAGAGATGGGCTTCGAGTCAAATTTTAGCAATGTCCCCCTCATGGTGAATTGACATATGAATTTTCAACCTAGTTTTCGACATATGGATTTTCTTGAAGTGGTTTAACTTTGAGTGAAGTATACCAAATTAGCTTTAAGTGGCTCCTATGATGGTTATTTGGTTGTTTATGACCACCAAATTATCTTTGGGGTCTCGCTTCCAATTGAACCATGCAGGGGTAATTTAAAGTTCTCTAGAATTTGTGCATCCCAAATTTCAATGTTAGGGTTGAGGGTCGTCCAATTTTTCCGTTGAATCATCTTTTTTAACTTGTTTAATGTCTTGAATATGAATTTTTCAAGTTCTTATTTTGACATCATAATTTATTTATATGAGCCTGGATTTTGACAATAGTCTCATATCTTCAAGTGGAAACTTAGCTCACACCATCTTTCTTAGTTTTTTCATTGTGTGGTTTAGCAATGGATTTAGTGTGTCTCTATGATGAATGTCACATATTATTGATAAATGTTATGAGATAGACCTTGCTAGTAAGATATCATGATCAAGGTCAAAGAGTTTAGTACTAGGGTAAAAAATGATTTAAGTCTATCTTTTTTTTTTTGCAAGCATTCGTATACGTTGTACTGGGATAATTCTATTTTACCTTAGAGAAGGTAAGCAAAAGGAGAGTAAGGCAAGCTAGTTCGGGGCGAACACATGGCTAACACATCTCGCTGCCCAAGACTGAGGTTGTAGCCTCCCGTTGATCATAACACGCACCCATTATTTACAGCATTCACCCTTTGGTCGCACCATTCACGCTATGTTGGGTTTGGTGAAAACCACTTATTACCCACTCATGAAACATGGGGATTGACGTGTCATAGGGCACTAACGGTATAGAAGTTCAGACAAAGAAAGTATCCACGCTCCCCACAAAATAAGGATATTAACGGTCTCACACTCCTAAGAGATGGGAGAATAATTGTTGCCTGGGTCCTAGAACTCATATCAAGAGATGTCAATAAATACCTCAACTAAGGAAGTTGAGAGGATATTCATTCACTTAGAAACCACATAGATACGGAGTTTTTCACCATCTCTGTGTGAGCTTGCTTTAACACCAACAACGACCTTCAAACAACTCTACACAATTAAGGGTTGACACTATTATACTCTTAACAAATACATATGTCATCATGGGATTGTGTGTGTTTTCTTGAGTAACTTTTTACTCTCGCCCTATCATAAGGATCATGCTCTCCATAGCCTTTATCGAGTAAACCTAAACACGTGTCTTTGTCTTAAGATATTTCAAATATGGACAGTTAAGTTTGGTTATTGGGTCCTAGAACTTCTTACTATATGAATTGAGTTAATGGTCTAATTATTAGTGAATATTTTCAACAAGTATATCTTTATTTTTTTTTTTAAATGAATATAAAAAATTAGTAAATTAAAAGGGAGAAATTGCTTGATATTATGTAGAATTGGAATTCAAATCCAAACAGCAGAAATTCTAGGATTATCCCACCCCGTTTCTTTAGAATCGAATTATTAGATAATAAAATTGCAAATCATACTACAAAAATAGTTTAGTTGAGCAGTATTGAAACGTTAATGTCACAACCCCCTTTACCTGACCACCTGCTAATCCCATCCTTGTTAAATTAAGCAAGCAACGTATGGGTTTTTACTTCGTAGTTGAATAATTAAATAATTGAATCACAAAACATCAACTCTTTTTTCCATTATATAACTCCACTAATTCCATTCTCTTGAATCAAGCAGCATCATGTATTTGTCATGATTATTGATTCACCCATGCATGCAGTGTCTTCCTTAAACCCCACGCCTCCTAAACCAGTCTCCCACCACGACATGCTTCCTTTCTTCAACCAATCTATGGAACTCGTTCCCAGTCCCCTCAAAACACGACGAACCCTTCACTCTCCTACACTCGGTGAACTCCTTAAACGCGTTGAAGATGCTCAAAACGACAACAATAATGCTCAACCACACCATGTTCTCGACCTTTCTTCACCCTCTTCTTCCACCACTCTCCCCCCACCTTTTTTTCTTTCTTTCACTGACTTGACTTACAGCGTCAAGCTAGACAGAAAGTTGACATGCTTTTCTTTCAATCAAAATTCTCTTCCAACGGATCATGAAACCGATACCAAACCAAATGGAACCAAGATTCTCCTCAACAACATCTCCGGTGAAGCAAGAGACGGAGAAATCATGGCAGTTCTCGGCGCAAGCGGCTCTGGAAAATCAACTCTCATCGACGCTCTCGCTGACAGAATTTCCAAAGAGTCTCTCAAAGGTACTATAACTCTAAACGGAGACGTTCTGGAGTCAAGTCTCCAGAAAGTAATTTCAGCTTATGTCATGCAAGATGATCTTCTCTTCCCCATGCTCACCGTGGAAGAAACTCTTATGTTCTCTGCGGAGTTTAGACTCCCTCGCTCTCTCTCCAAATCAAAGAAAAAAGCTCGTGTCCAAGCTCTCATCGATCAGCTCGGTCTCCGCAACGCTGCCTCAACAGTCATAGGAGACGAAGGCCACCGCGGTGTCTCAGGTGGAGAACGCCGCCGTGTCTCGATCGGCACAGACATCATCCACGATCCAATCATTTTATTCTTAGACGAACCAACATCCGGACTTGACTCCACCAGCGCATACATGGTGGTTAAGGTCTTACAGCGAATTGCTCAAAGCGGGAGTATCGTCATGATGTCAGTTCATCAACCAAGCTACAGAATCCTCGGATTGTTAGACCGTTTGATCTTCCTCTCTCACGGCCAAACCGTCTACAGCGGTTCTCCGGCGAGCCTCCCTAGTTTTTTCTCCGAGTTCGGTCATCCTATACCGGAGAACGAGAACCGTACCGAATTTGCACTGGACCTAATCCGCGAGCTTGAAGAAACTCCGGGAGGAACCAAAGGTCTTGTGGAGTTCAACAAAACATGGCAGTTGAAAAATCAACCACTCTCGGCAAACGTCGGAGCCAAACTGTTGTTAAAGGACGCCATCAGTGCGAGTATCTCAAGGGGAAAATTAGTCTCAGGAACTAACGGTGGAAACGAAAACGGAAACTCAACCGCTTCAGTTGCCACGTTTGCAAATCCATTTTGGATTGAAATGGCGGTTATTGGAAAACGTTCTCTAACAAACTCCCGTCGGATGCCGGAATTATTCGGAATCCGATTAGGTGCAGTTCTGGTCACCGGAGGAATATTAGCCACTATCTTCTACCATCTTGACAACTCACCAAAAGGTGTTCAAGAGCGTTTAGGTTTCTTTGCCTTCGCCATGTCAACAACCTTCTACACTTGCGCAGAAGCCATTCCCGTTTTCCTCCAAGAGCGTTATATTTTCATGAGAGAAACAGCCTACAACGCTTACCGTCGTTCCTCTTACGTCCTCGCTCACTCCATCATCTCCCTCCCTGCACTCGTCTTCCTCTCCTTCACTTTCGCCATAACTACCTTCTGGTCGGTCGGACTCGCCGGCGGGACATCTGGTTTCTTGTTCTACTTTTTAACCATTTTAGCTTCTTTCTGGGCAGGGAGTTCCTTCGTGACGTTCCTCTCCGGCGTAGTTTCTCATGTGATGCTTGGTTTTACCGTCGTGGTTGCCATAATGGCCTACTTTCTTCTCTTCAGCGGATTCTTCATCAGCAGAGACAGAATTCCACCTTACTGGATATGGTTCCATTACCTGTCACTAGTGAAGTACCCTTATGAAGGAGTGCTTCAGAATGAGTTTGCTATTAACCCACCAAGATGCTTTGTGAGAGGGATTCAGATGTTCGATAACACGCCGCTCGGCGATGTTCCAGGGAGTTTGAAGGTGGAGCTGTTGAAGAGCATGAGCAGGACGCTTGGGATTACCATAACGAGCGACACTTGTGTTGTTACAGGAGAAGATGTACTGAAGCAGCAGGGGATCACGCAGCTAAGTAAATGGAATTGCTTGTACATTACCATTGCTTGGGGTTTCTTCTTTCGCTTCCTCTTTTACTTGGCGTTGCTTTTTGGAAGCAAGAACAAAAGGAAATAAGCTCAAAAGTTTGTATAGTAGTATTTGTTACATTAAAATTTGTGTTCCTTCCTATAACATTATTGTACTAGTAATTATTAATCACGTCCAGAGTGCAGCAGAAAAACAAACCGAATAACTTCATTTATCATCTTGATCAAGGTTAATTAATTGATTACTAAAAGCTTCTTGTGCTTATTTTTTCTTTATGAAAAATTGTGATGATTGTATTGCTAGAATGATTTTACTTTTTGAATGGTTACCTTAAATAATACTTGTGTGGTTTATTTACATGCTCAATCTTTCTGGGTTAATTTTTTTACTCGTAAAATTACACCAATAAAACTTTATTAATGAAGATCAGTAAAGTCTTGGTGACTTGGTTGAATTGTGACAGTTATGCATACCGATTGCCCTCTTTATTCTTCCATGATTGCGAGTTTATATAATACTTATGATATTTTGTGTATTTAATACTCATTGAAAGTCATCAAGGTCATTATTCCTCTCATTGAGCATACCAATACCAATTAATGGTCATTAAGGTCAAAGTTCATGTACTAGTATATTCACAAAGGATATACAAGAGGCAGAGCAATATGCACTAAGGAAGGTAAATAATATTCAATGCCTAGAGCAGGGTTACTAGTCGCTCATTTATCACAACACACGTCTATTGTTTGGTACACTAGCTCACTTATGAAAACGTGGGAAATGACACACCCGAAATGGTATGACAAAAAGTCAAAGAAGGAAGCCATGAGAGTAGAAGGCGGTTACCACCCTCTTAGGTCCCGAGAAATAGGCCCAAGGGATTCACACAAATACCTCAACCATTGAGTTGAGATGGGACATTCAATTGATTTTCACCATCCATGCATGAGTTTACTCTAACACCATAACAACCATAAAACACTTAGACAACCCTACACATCTAGGGATTGTCGTTCATTGTACTTTTAGCAAGTACAATTGGCGCCCACCGTGGGGCTGATAAAACTAACTTGGATCATTCTCATCATCATTCACCACTCATTTTCATCATCTTCCTCGAGAGAATGGAAACACCAAATTCAAATATTTCTCTTAACACCATCGGAGCTTTCGTCGATGGTAAAAATTGAGTTCTTCTCATAAAAAAATGCTAGATAGGTTTTGGCGGAAAAATTCATACCTGCCGTCTGTAAAATAAACTTGGAAAAGGAGTTTAAGTAGAAAATCACTTTCTCCAACGAGGACGCCATTTGCATCACCCCTCATAATATTAATCACATGGTAATTACAGTACAATATGATAATTTAGACGTAAATCGAGTACGGATTGTTCCTGATAGCTCAGCAGACGTCATATTCTGAATTGCCTTTAAGAGGCTCCGACTTCACCTAGAAGATATCCAAACATTCCAAGGCTCCTTAGTTGGTCTTTCAAGCGAACATATGCCGGTGAAAGGCTACATAACACTTGAAATAACTTTCGATTTGGAGGCCACCGTTAAGACCGTCAAGGTGAAGTATCTAGTAGTAGACGCCAAATCCCCCTACAATGTCATCATGGGACGGTCTGTGTAACAACCCGATTTTATTCGCTATTATTTTAGTAATTATATTATTTGATGGTGTTAATAATTATTTATCTATTTAGTTATTATGTGATATAATAATTATTTAAGTATTTAATTATGTGTGTGTTTGTGTTATTTGGCTTAATTAAGTAATTAGAGAGATTTTAATGATTTGTGCCTAAGTGGTAGAATATAACATAATAGATGGATTATGGGTTAAGCCCATTAAGATAAGAGATAGTAAGATTAGATATTAGGGTTGGAGAATCATAACTCATTTTGGGGGAGAAAGAAAAAATAGAAGAGAGAAAAGCTCAAAGGGAAAGCATTTGAGGGAAGAAGAAAAATTATAGAGGAAGCCTCAATTTTCGGAGCAAGTTTTAGCAGAAAACCACCTTGGCAAATCGGGCGTATCTCTCAACCCAACCGTTGGATCGTTCCGATACTTGGTCACGGCATTCCTGACTCATAAAGGTAAGTTCTGACCGGAGTGATTTTCATTTTGAGGGTTTTAAGTTCGTCTGATAAGCCGATTTCCGAACTGGTTTTTAGGCGTGTCTCCAAATGATGTTAGAAAGGATTTCTTTTGGAGAAAATCTTAGAGCTATGGTGAAAGAGTCCATATTTACCAAGGTAAGGGGGAGAATCCTTATTATTAATGGGTTAGTATGATTGGGTCAATGGATAAATTAACAGGATTAGGTTTGTTGTTGGTTGAATCCATAAAAATGTCCTTTGATTGTGTTGTTGTTAAATTGTATACTGAGTTCATAGAATATGTTAATGGAAAAGAGAAATTGATTTAGTAATAGGAAATAAATTACTGTGTAGGAAGTAGAAATTGAATTTGAAACAATAATGGAAATTTTGTGCGTAGTGGAAATGAGGGAAACAGAACAAAATGAGGAAATGGTGGGAGCCTTGCCGTTCGGCAATGGGACCACGACGGTCGGTAGTATAGCCCATGACGTGCGGCATTGTGTAGGAGAAGGGGATGCCGACCGGCACACCCCACTTATGCCATAATACTTTCGTTTTATGCTATTTCATTGTGTTCTATTATTTTGTTTTCTTTTCTGTTTTATACATGTGTCCTGTTCTATTTCATGTTTTCATACTGTTGCTTAAGAAACATATATAATGGTATATTACAATAGAAATGAAACATAATTATGAGATGAAATATAATTGAAAGAGTAGGATAATGAATTGTGAAACAGTAGCACAAGTAGAACAAAATGCCCTGTTACAGTAGGATGCTAGAATTTGGGAATGGAATAGAAACAAAAGTGAATTGAAATTAATATAGTGTGATATTAATTGGTTGGTTAAATTAATAGTTGAATTAATTTCAATAAGTTTATTTGATTGGGAATATACTTGGACTTGAATAGATTATTCGTTTTGTCGGTAAATTGCGGTGTTTTGAGAATTTGACCGTAATTGTGTTTTGGTTGAATATTTATATTGAGAATAATATATTGCTATGCTAATGATGTTGTTTTGATATTGTTCTCTGTGGGTAGTCGTATGGCATGAATCCTAGTGATTAGATGATGTTTGCGAAAGCGTGTATTCATATATATTTTGGCAACCGCGGATTAACATGAGACAGTATGATACTAGTGTTAATTGGAATTTGTGTTCGTATTTTATAATTGGCCTATATATGTGAATAGTATATTTGTTATGAATGTGTATGTAATACGGTGAACTGACTTTTATATCGATCGAAATGTCGCGGTTAAGCATGAGTCGCCACCGACTTTTATTTTATCCAAACTAAATCAGAAAGGCAAAAAGAAACAAAAAAAAACCTTTTAAAGAAATCTGAGTTCGGGGGGTAATTTATGCAAAGGGAAGGTGTAAGGCACCCTTTGCATCCATGGTTTTCCATGGGCTCTTAATTGCTTTGCTTGCTCGTTTGTCTTTAGAAAAAGTAGATGAAAGAAAAAAAGTGGACTTTAGCTCGTAAATGAGCGTAGCCAGTTTTTGAAGAATTGTGAGAAAGAATATGAAAATTGAGCATTGCAAGGCAATTAGGGGCAATTACCTTAAACTCAGATGATAGGTCTCTTTTTAGCCTTTCAGAATGAAAGGGTCAATCCTTGCCATAAGAGGGCAGGAAGCCTTTCGTTTGGAGGTTGAAGGGTCGTCGAGTTATCGTTCGCCCAAAGACTGACCCATGCCATAGAGGGGCAGGTAGTCTAAGGGGAAGGATCAGAATAAGCCTTTTCGTAGGCAGCCAGAAGATACCTCAGCCTTTTTCCGTAGGCAACTTCCGAGGGTCGAGGTCATATTTGTGTATCGAAGGCAGCATCATTTAGGGTCGTATGACCTTTAATTATCGAGGCAGCATGGCTGAGGTATCCTCAAATTCGAGGGACATGGCTTATTCTGCAAAAAACACAAAGGCAACAGGCAACAGGCAACAAGGCAACAGAGAGGTTACCCAAAAGCGTGCGTGTGTGCACCAATCACGTGATTTGATTCAGTTATTTATCTTGTAATTAGTCATTCTAGGTTCAATTCGAGGTTATCACTCCCTAAATTACTAGCCACGCAGATAATGTAAGGCAAAAACAACAGTAATATGGGAGAGGGGACAATGAAACCAGTGGATCCCTTAATCAGGGTTTGACACAAGTAATAATAAAGCAGGGTTTAGGGTTACCGATACTCGAGGCTTTGGCAATTGGCAAACCCTGAAAAGGTGAAAAACAAAAATAGGGTGAGCGCATTATCGGTTCGGAGGCAAACATTACTAACCCTAAAAATAAAAAGATAAAAGGAATTAAAATAAATAAATAAAAGGCACTTAGCTTTGAATTTGATCTGACATGGTTGACAGTCGGAGGAAGTCTCGGGGTTAATCCTGAAAAATGGCAAAGGCAACGGCAGAAAAATGTGAGTGTATTACCAATTCATTGGCGATTGAAGCTAACCCTATTTTAATTAAAAGAGGCAAAATAAAATGATATCAAATAAAATATGAATTCAGGAACTTAGCTTTTCGATTGGCACGGCGCATGGGTGAAGGATTTTGGTTAACCTTGAGATCTTGTGTGGCTCCCTTGTGAAGGTGCATGGTAGAGGTGCAGCTCTTGGACGTTAGATCTGGATTATCGGAGATCTCGTGGTGAGAGTGAGGATGAATTTGCGAATACCCCGAGAATAGATAAGCAGTTCAAACGTACCTCGCAATAAACAAGAAAATGATAGTATGAATATATAAAATTATGAATAATGACAAAAATATGAATAAATATTATCAAGAATAAATCTAACAATTGAATTATATGTGAAGTTAAATTTTTAGTGTTTTTTGAATGGGTTAGATGTTTTTAGTAATAAGGAAAAAAAACTAAACTCTAAGATAACAATTTGTTTATTTAATACATGATGTTTTTTAGTATAATGAAATAGTAAATATTGAATTAAAATTCTAATCTATAAAATGTACCACATTTTGTTAACAAGAAGAACATGTCTTGTTTTAAAATGCTAAAGATCTAACACCTAATGTAAAAACAAACAAATGGGTTTGTTATACACATGTAATCGTAACAGTACGCTAAAATAGGAAAAAAAAATGGCACAATTATTAAATAGAAATAATAAACCAATATAACTCTAATTTCTAATCTCAAGGGTTCATGGAAAAAGTATCACTTATCAAAATTAAATAATTAGAAACCAAAAACGAAAAAAAAATATACCAAATTATGATGGAAATAAAATCTGACGGGACTTCTTTCTCATTCACGCTTGCCTTCCTCTTTTCTCTCACAGAGCCAAAAAAAATCCTCTTCTTTCAATTCCCAAAGCCTCAATCTAAATCAAACAAACAAACAAAATCATAGAGAACAAGAAATCAACAGTGATTAGAAGAGATTAATCGACCGTATGTTCGTGGCACTGCGTCGGTGGAGGGTTGTTGGTGCGATGCTGATGATGAGGCGCCGGAATCTGTAGGTGGTTCCGGTTTGGATGCGGCGGCTGGGCGATGAGCGTATCGGCCGGAGGTTGTCGGTGCTGTCAGATTCACGGTTGTTGCGATTCCGGCTGTTGGTGCGTAGGCGTGAATTCTTGACCTCTCCTTCCTCAATTTCTTTTTCACCAAAATCAATTTCTCTTACTACAAAGGGCAGAACCATAATGATCTTCCCTCCATATCTGTCTATCTATCTTCAACAAGAACCCGAAATAGATATCAGTCAAAAAACAAATCGACATCGAAAGACGACATACCGTGTTTCCATCGTAGATGCGTGGCGGTGGTGTAGTCGTCGGCGTTGACTGGGCCGGAAACGGCGGAGCTGAATGGTGGATCCACGGCGGAGATCTTTTGTCCGTGCTGAGCCTTCGATGTACGAGGGGCGATCGGGACAACTCCACGCGGTGGTGATATGGATTCTCCTTCTTCTTGTTTCCTGTAACTCAGAACAACAACCAAAGAAAGAAAAAAACAAAATTTTGCACAAATTATGTTATATGGTGTTGCAACCTTTGTATTGTGCTGTGATGGTTTATAATAAAGGCTTATTCTGAATGTTGGTGCTAGAATCTTTTCTTGCAGGCTCCATGAAGTTTGGTGTAATTGAAAAAGGTGATTTTTTGTGAGAATGAGAAAAAATAAGGGTTACTTGTTGTGCAGAAAGAGTATCGAGAAAATAAGGGTTAATTGTTAGTTGTTATTGTTACGTGAAAGGGTTTATTTACAGAGTAGAAAGAATGTTCAAAAAAGAAGGGTCACGAAATTGTCGGTAGTGAGAGCCGTCCCCTAAAAGTGTAGAAATTGTGACAATTTATAGTGTAAAATTAGGTTAACAAAATTGGAAAGATAAAATTCAAATGGATCAAAGTAATTAATAAAATATTCGTAAATTTAGATTTTTATTATTCTAACTAATTTAAATTGATTGTTTTCTAAAATATAAATATTATTCTAAAATGCAAAGAAAAGCAAAATCTTTTTTTTTTAAATATTTTTAATTTTTTAATAAAATATGAATAAAGTAAAAAAGGTATTTTTAATAAACAATGAATATGAAAATAATACTTAAATATATAAAAACATTTTTTGTGATTTTTTGAACAAAAGTGAAATAAAGTTAGAATTAAATAAAAGGGAAAAATGTTAGAAGTGAGATTCGAACCAGGGACCTCTCGCTATTGTGCTTTTCACGCTCAAATTCTTACCAACTATGTCAATTCATTTATTCGAAATAAAATGACGTTTGTAAATATATGAGGGCAAATTTTGGGGTATGACAGCTGCCCCTGTTCAATTTTCTTAAACCTGAAGATGTAGAGTGGTTTGTATGTCAGTCGGTATCTGAAGGTGGAAGATTATTGAACACTAGAATACCAAGAAATTTGCCCTAGCTAAGGCAGGGACTTTTGTCGGAGATGGGCTTTGAAGATGCCATCCAATAGCTGTTGGGGTATTGATTATTGCGAGGTTTCTGCTTCTAGCCTTTGAATGTTGATTTTTTGAGGAACCGTCTGAGGTATTGACTCAAGTCTGAATTGGATTATTTAAGGAACCGTCAAAGGTATCGACTTAAATTCGAAGCATATCACTGAGGCACCGTCAAAGGTATCGACTCAGATATGAAGGTAGATTGTATAAGGAACCGTCAAAGGTATCGACTTACATTTGAAGTAGGTTGTTAAGGAACCGTCAAAGGTGTCGACTTAACTCTGCATTGGATTATTAAGGAACCGTCAAAGGTATCGACTTAATTCTGGAAGGTTGTTAAGGAACCGTCAAAGGTGTCGACTTAACTCTGGAGATAGATCATTAAGGAACCGTCAAAGGTATCGACTTAAATTCGAAGCATATCACTGAGGCACCGTCAAAGGTATCGACTCAGATATGAAGGTGGATCATTAAGGAACCGTCAAAGGTATCGACTTAACTTCCAAAGGTAGATCATTAAGGAACCGTCAAAGGTATCGACTTAAATCTGAAATGTTGATCATTAAGGAACCGTCAAAGGTATCGACTTAATTCTAAAAGGTCGTTAAGGAACCGTCAAAGGTGTCGACTTAACTTTGAAATGGATTATTAAGGAACCGTCAAAGGTATCGACTTAATTCTGAAAGGTCGTTAAGGAACCGTCAAAGGTGTCGACTTAACTTTGAAAACAGAGACAGCAATATCCTGAAAAGTAAAGGTTAGTTTTCTTATGTCATGATGCATGTGTTATGTAATGAGTACCTCAAAATAAATGAGAGACTTTGTATGTTTATGAGGTGATGTATGCGATGTATGAATATGTTTGTGCCGTATGGTATGCGAAATATGATTTATGTTGTCTTTTTCGAGAAAATAAATCTCTATGTCTTTGTGATTTTGACGTCTGGTCTTGTCTTGAAGATGTTTAGCTGGGGATTTATGACTTCTGCTTGGGGATGAATAGTAATTTGATGGATCCTGACTGGGGATGAAAGATATTAGTAAGCCATGTTGGAGAAGAACAAAGTGTCGGTGGTGTTGAAGATGTCAACTCTGTTGGGGATGTGATTTTATGAACCTGGCTCTGCGGGGATGTGATTTTATGAACCTGGCTCTGTGGGGATGTGATTTTATGAACCTGGCTCTGTGGGGGGACATGGGTGTCTTGAGAGTTGCCCCCAGTATTATAGCACTTGTCATTCCTGGATCTGTGTTGATTAGAACGTGCCAATGAGTGTTAATCGAAGATGTCAAACTGGACTTGCATAGATTTGCCCCAGTTAGCAGGAACTTTGGTAAGATTCGCCTCGCGAGGACTTTATGAAAGGTACACTATGGGTGATATGCTCCCAGCGCTCATAGGCTCAAGACAATGTCCCATGTTGATTGGGGGTATCTTTAGGTATACTTGGATGCGTGCCCCTGATTGCTCGAGTATCCATAAGAGATTCTCGGAATGTTGACTTGATTGCCCCAGATTGATTGGGCAAAACGGGCCATGCCCCTTGTATACGTAGAGACATCGCTTCTCGGAGTAATTTTGTCTATCGGGATAACTTTCAGTCATTAGTTGTACCCTGTGCAAGTTTTTTCTGATGCTAACTTTTGAAATTATGTAGCAGAATATGTTTAATAATGAATTCGTGAGATGCAATGCATACGTTTGTCTTGAGTTTTTTTGAAACATTTAAAACAGGATGTAATAAAGCATGACATTTGTAAAAGCATGATATTTGTAACAATGTGATGTTTGTAAAAAAGAAATATCAACTCAGCATTTTTGGTAAACCTTAAGGAGTCAGGATACCCTTTTGGTGACAGTACGCTTTCGAACTAACCATGCTTCAATTAGGACTTTCAAGGGTTGTAACGTGGCTTGGTTCACGGTTTTAAGAAACAAAGGATAATGGCTCAAAGTTTATTGTACCCACCCCTCTTCGTGATGATCTTCAGTCCTAAGCTCAGCTAAATCAAACTTATGCATTCAGGTTCCAAGAGACTTTTGGATTTGCACCTTTGATAATGATGATAGTTCACAAGCAAAGATAACTTTTGAGATGGCAGTCACTTCTTCCTTTTGGTAGTTACAACATTGTGTTGTTCAGGAACTTATTGACTTCTCTGTTTTCATCCTTTTGATATCCCTAATTTTTGCCTGAACTGTTTTTTTTTTTTTCTTTTTAGATTACAGTCAGCGGGATGCCTTGATTTTTGCCTAAGTCACCTTTTTGATTTTTGACTTAGCAGGTTTTTCTTTGTATATATGTTTTTTCATTTTTTTTTTGAAAGATATTGACTGCCTTGCTTAATGATTGGTGAACCATCATTGGCTTTTGATTGACATCTCCAACACTTCTTTGATGTGTGCGGATGAACGCTTGTGATTGAAACCTTTGTTGAAAGGTGTACTGAATGATTCTCTTAAAATAGAACGCACAGCAAATTAACTGAGAACTACCCTGCCCCAGGTTATAATCAAGGGTTTTATTTAGTACAAGAAAGAAACTTCTTCTTCTTAGGCTCAAAAGAGGTTGACGAGGGATTAACATCCTTATATCTCCACTGTTTAGGAATTGAAACAATGCCTGTACATCGTCAACATAGTCCGTCCAAAAGCATACTGTATGAGATTGCGGTATCGTTTTCGTCATCCTCCCTCAAAAGGCTTACAGCTTAGCAGGAGTTGAATAAACACAAAACATATGCAAAGTAAATACGCAATTTAAAATGAGTGATAACGAAATAATGTATCCAAGACAAACATATGCAATGCACTGATAATGATTATTAAAACAGATAATGTCTATCATGATTCGAATGTTTAAACAAACAGAATAAAATTTGCGCATGAAAGTAAATCTAATGATTAAAAGTTCATCCACTTAGACATTAATCAGTCTTGTCGTGATTAGGCATAGGAGCGGTGATCACCACAGGAGTTCTCGGATGGTTGAATTCAATTTCTCCAGCATCGATTATGTCTTGAATCTTGTTTTTCAATGACCAGCAGCTATTTGTATCATGACCAGGACTATCAGAGTGATATGCACACCTCACATTAGGATTATAGCTACGAGCAGAAGTACTAGGATTCTTAGGGGGGTCCTTTAAAGTGATCAACTCCGACTTTAGTAGGTGTTGTAATGCTTGAGCCAATGACATATTGATCTTTGTGAATTGACGCTTAGGTACATCTGACTTGCGTCTTTGTTGTGGAACTGGTGTAGAGATCACAATTGTCCCCACAGTTTGGTTATGTTCATTGCGACCTTTCCGATTGTGCACAACATTAGTCAAGTGGAGTTCCTCAGGTGAATTGAAGTCAATGATCTTTTCATCGATTAAGTCTTGAATCTTGTGCTTCAATTGCCAACAATCCTTTGTATCATGACCAGGACTATTTGAATGATAAGCGCATCTCGCATGGTACTTATACCCAGGAGTGGGGTTGGTAGGAAATGAATATGGAGGCAATAGAGTTATCAAGTTCTGATTGAGCAGTTGTTGCGGAACTTGAGACAACGGCATGGATAACAGAGAAAATGATCGCTTAGGCTTGGATCTTTGATTATCTTGACCACCTTGATGCTTATATTGATTTTTCTCTTTCTCGATCAGAAGTGGCTTCAATTCTTCTTGCCCCTTGGCCAAGTGAAAAATTATTTGGTTATTCTGAGCTTGAAGATTTTTGACAGATTGTTCGAGATCCATTATGCTGAAATAAACAGCGAGGAAGGATGAGAGACCTATTGTAAGAAACCTGTTATGTGATGTTATGGATGCAAATGCAATGTTTTGAAGGATCTATAGGAATTTAGTTAGCAACATTAAAAAATGATTTGGTCGCGTCTTTGTCTGAAGAATTCTGAATTTTGTCTTTGAACGTCTTTCTTTGAGAATCAAGCTCACCATATCGAGTGGGTCATCGCCTCTGATTCGGGATACTTCTGAATTTGAAAGCACATGGCTAGAGGAAAATAAATCCTCTTGCCCCTTGATTAGGTACCGTGTCTTTGAATTGGAAGGTATACGGCTAGAGAAAAATAAATCCTCTTGCCCCTTGATTAGGAAATCAACCTTTGATAAGGGCACCTGAAATTGTGCGCCCTAAATTCCTAAGATCCTTAAAAGGGTTAGTTAAATCATGTTATGCTTATGATGTCATGATGTTATGCGAATGCAGTTCATTAGGCATAGTGTGGGGTAGTAAGGACAAACAAGTCCTTTTAACAAAAACCTGCGATGAAACAAAGGTTAGTAGCAAACGCAAACAAGTCACACAAGTCACACAATTTTGCCTTATGGTTAGGCTTGCACGTGGTCTATAGGTATATACCCTCCCCCTGAAGTTTAGTTGGTTCAAACCTGTCCTATATAAAGATCGGGTTCTAGGGAGCTCATATCATTGACCTTTCTCGAAGGCGCTTATCTCAGTTCGGCAATCGAATCGCCAACCGAAAAGGTCCTGAAAGTCCAGTCCATATGAGTGTAGCTTCGAGTATCAACCAACTTCAGTCGGAACCAAAGCCAGCCATCTCGCTACTTTCTAACAGGCTAAAGTCAAGTTCGACTAAGGTTCTAAGGGCGAATTAGTGCTTAATGACACCACGCGGCAGCCAAGCATTTCCTCAGGTCGGATCCCAAGGAACACCAGGACAAACCAATGTGTCACACTAACGATGGCCATCAGATCAACCACATCAGTATACGCTGTGCAGTCTCCTTGATCTCATGCCATATACCTAAGGTACTCAGATCCGGGTTAGGATCTTTCACACAGCAAAATACCCAAAACAGCCCTGCAAAATTAAAGCAAACAAAGCAAACAATAGAAAACATTTAAGGTGAATCCTAAACTTTTAAGGTAACCCCTCTTTTATCGAAATTTATCCCCAGCAGAGTCGCCAGTTCTGTAATACGGTGAACTGACTTTTATATCGATCGAAATGCCGCGGTTAAGCATGAGTCGCCACCGACTTTTATTTTATCCAAACTAAATCAGAAAGGCAAAAAGAAACAAAAAAAACCTTTTAAAGAAATCTGAGTTCGGGGGGTAATTTATGCAAAGGGAAGGTGTAAGGCACCCTTTGCATCCATGGTTTTCCATGGGCTCTTAATTGCTTTGCTTGCTCGTTTGTCTTTAGAAAAAGTAGATGAAAGAAAAAAAGTGGACTTTAGCTCGTAAATGAGCGTAGCCAGTTTTTGAAGAATTGTGAGAAAGAATATGAAAATTGAGCATTGCAAGGCAATTAGGGGCAATTACCTTAAACTCAGATGATAGGTCTCTTTTTAGCCTTTCAGAATGAAAGGGTCAATCCTTGCCATAAGAGGGCAGGAAGCCTTTCGTTTGGAGGTTGAAGGGTCGTCGAGTTATCGTTCGCCCAAAGACTGACCCATGCCATAGAGGGGCAGGTAGTCTAAGGGGAAGGATCAGAATAAGCCTTTTCGTAGGCAGCCAGAAGATACCTCAGCCTTTTTCCGTAGGCAACTTCCGAGGGTCGAGGTCATATTTGTGTATCGAAGGCAGCATCATTTAGGGTCGTATGACCTTTAATTATCGAGGCAGCATGGCTGAGGTATCCTCAAATTCGAGGGACATGGCTTATTCTGCAAAAAACACAAAGGCAACAGGCAACAGGCAACAAGGCAACAGAGAGGTTACCCAAAAGCGTGCGTGTGTGCACCAATCACGTGATTTGATTCAGTTATTTATCTTGTAATTAGTCATTCTAGGTTCAATTCGAGGTTATCACTCCCTAAATTACTAGCCACGCAGATAATGTAAGGCAAAAACAACGGTAATATGGGAGAGGGGACAATGAAACCAGTGGATCCCTTAATCAGGGTTTGACACAAGTAATAATAAAGCAGGGTTTAGGGTTACCGATACTCGAGGCTTTGGCAATTGGCAAACCCTGAAAAGGTGAAAAACAAAAATAGGGTGAGCGCATTATCGGTTCGGAGGCAAACATTACTAACCCTAAAAATAAAAAGATAAAAGGAATTAAAATAAATAAATAAAAGGCACTTAGCTTTGAATTTGATCTGACATGGTTGACAGTCGGAGGAAGTCTCGGGGTTAATCCTGAAAAATGGCAAAGGCAACGGCAGAAAAATGTGAGTGTATTACCAATTCATTGGCGATTGAAGCTAACCCTATTTTAATTAAAAGAGGCAAAATAAAATGATATCAAATAAAATATGAATTCAGGAACTTAGCTTTTCGATTGGCACGGCGCATGGGTGAAGGATTTTGGTTAACCTTGAGATCTTGTGTGGCTCCCTTGTGAAGGTGCATGGTAGAGGTGCAGCTCTTGGACGTTAGATCTGGATTATCGGAGATCTCGTGGTGAGAGTGAGGATGAATTTGCGAATACCCCGAGAATAGATAAGCAGTTCAAACGTACCTCGCAATAAACAAGAAAATGATAGTATGAATATATAAAATTATGAATAATGACAAAAATATGAATAAATATTATCAAGAATAAATCTAACAATTGAATTATATGTGAAGTTAAATTTTTAGTGTTTTTTGAATGGGTTAGATGTTTTTAGTAATAAGGAAAAAAAACTAAACTCTAAGATAACAATTTGTTTATTTAATACATGATGTTTTTTAGTATAATGAAATAGTAAATATTGAATTAAAATTCTAATCTATAAAATGTACCACATTTTGTTAACAAGAAGAACATGTCTTGTTTTAAAATGCTAAAGATCTAACACCTAATGTAAAAACAAACAAATGGGTTTGTTATACACATGTAATCGTAACAGTACGCTAAAATAGGAAAAAAAAATGGCACAATTATTAAATAGAAATAATAAACCAATATAACTCTAATTTCTAATCTCAAGGGTTCATGGAAAAAGTATCACTTATCAAAATTAAATAATTAGAAACCAAAAACGAAAAAAAAATATACCAAATTATGATGGAAATAAAATCTGACGGGACTTCTTTCTCATTCACGCTTGCCTTCCTCTTTTCTCTCACAGAGCCAAAAAAAATCCTCTTCTTTCAATTCCCAAAGCCTCAATCTAAATCAAACAAACAAACAAAATCATAGAGAACAAGAAATCAACAGTGATTAGAAGAGATTAATCGACCGTATGTTCGTGGCACTGCGTCGGTGGAGGGTTGTTGGTGCGATGCTGATGATGAGGCGCCGGAATCTGTAGGTGGTTCCGGTTTGGATGCGGCGGCTGGGCGATGAGCGTATCGGCCGGAGGTTGTCGGTGCTGTCAGATTCACGGTTGTTGCGATTCCGGCTGTTGGTGCGTAGGCGTGAATTCTTGACCTCTCCTTCCTCAATTTCTTTTTCACCAAAATCAATTTCTCTTACTACAAAGGGCAGAACCATAATGATCTTCCCTCCATATCTGTCTATCTATCTTCAACAAGAACCCGAAATAGATATCAGTCAAAAAACAAATCGACATCGAAAGACGACATACCGTGTTTCCATCGTAGATGCGTGGCGGTGGTGTAGTCGTCGGCGTTGACTGGGCCGGAAACGGCGGAGCTGAATGGTGGATCCACGGCGGAGATCTTTTGTCCGTGCTGAGCCTTCGATGTACGAGGGGCGATCGGGACAACTCCACGCGGTGGTGATATGGATTCTCCTTCTTCTTGTTTCCTGTAACTCAGAACAACAACCAAAGAAAGAAAAAAACAAAATTTTGCACAAATTATGTTATATGGTGTTGCAACCTTTGTATTGTGCTGTGATGGTTTATAATAAAGGCTTATTCTGAATGTTGGTGCTAGAATCTTTTCTTGCAGGCTCCATGAAGTTTGGTGTAATTGAAAAAAGTGATTTTTTGTGAGAATGAGAAAAAATAAGGGTTACTTGTTGTGCAGAAAGAGTATCGAGAAAATAAGGGTTAATTGTTAGTTGTTATTGTTACGTGAAAGGGTTTATTTACAGAGTAGAAAGAATGTTCAAAAAAGAAGGGTCACGAAATTGTCGGTAGTGAGAGCCGTCCCCTAAAAGTGTAGAAATTGTGACAATTTATAGTGTAAAATTAGGTTAATAAAATTGGAAAGATAAAATTCAAATGGATCAAAGTAATTAATAAAATATTCGTAAATTTAGATTTTTATTATTCTAACTAATTTAAATTGATTATTTTCTAAAATATAAATATTATTCTAAAATGCAAAGAAAAGCAAAATCTTTTTTTTTTTTTTAAATATTTTTAATTTTTGAATAAAATATGAATAAAGTAAAAAAGGTATTTTTAATAAACAATGAATATGAAAATAATACTTAAATATATAAAAACATTTTTTGTGATTTTTTGAACAAAAGTGAAATAAAGTTAGAATTAAATAAAAGGGAAAAATGTTAGAAGTGAGATTCGAACCAGGGACCTCTCGCTATTGTGCTTTTCACGCTCAAATTCTTACCAACTATGCCAATTCATTTATTCGAAATAAAATGCCAATTCATTTATTTGAACATGTGAAATATATTAGATAATACTATTTACATGAATATGCGAGGTGTGATGAATTCCTATGATTGTTAATTAAATCATTGTACTTTATTATACTTTCTTCATAATAATTTGAATTCTCACCCTTCTGATTGAATGTTTCCATTTGTTGGTAACGTGCAGGTTCCGAAACTTAGTAGCTCGTGCGAGGTTAGCCGGAAAGCATCCGAGTTTGTTGAGTGATTAGGTAGTGAGTCAATGCTCTGGTCATGTAACACTGAGTTGGGAATTAGTAGTATTGAACTCATGTTTTGTTTTGGATTTGCATTATGATACTATCTTTTGAACATGTATGTTTGTGATTTGTTGTTGAGAGGCCATAGTGTCGAATATCTTGGATATGACGTTATATTATGTTGTGGATTATTATTGAGATATGATTATGGTATGGAACATGATCATTTATGAAATTCATGAGTATTTATTATTTTCCGCCGTGAATGCATATTCTTGATGAATTATGACAAGTGAAATGTGTTACCTTGATGACCAAGAGTAATTGTATATTTGATGATGAATGATGTTGGTTTTTGGAAAGCTTTTAGTTTTTGGAAACGTCGATGTGACGCCCTTTGTTTATATGCATACTTATTTACTCTGATTATATGTTTAAATATTTGGGGTATTAGAAAGGGGTGTTACAGTATGCCCTTAACCTATTAGGGGCAGTCTTGTCCATCCTTCGTTTAAGCATGAAGTATATGCTACCTAACGAACGAGTTAGGATGGTGTATGGGGATCAAGAGGTTATCCATAAATGTTATCAAAATAAACTAGAAATGAGAAGGGAACAAATCGTCGTTGTCTCCACCCGACTTCCATGAAAGAAGGAAATAGAGGTCAAAAAGTTGGATCTTAGATTGGAAGTAGAGAACAAAAGGCTCACCCCAGTGAGGCCCTTTGACTTGGTTGAGCTAAATACTGGAATGGCATTATATCGACTCACCTTTGATTATACAGTGAAGTCAATCTCTCAAAGAAGGCGTAAAATGGGCGAAGAGAAGAGAGAAACCATTGATGAATAGGTCTAGAAGCTGAGAAGTGTCAATTTTATAACAGAGGTGAAGTACCCATCTTGGCTAGATAACGTCGTTTTGGTGCGAAAATCCTCAAATAAATGGTGCATGTGCCTTGACTTCACTGAGTTTAATGCCATTTTCCTTATAGATTCATATCCACTACCCAACATTAATCGTCTAATTGATGGATCCGCAGACTACAAAACCCTGAGTTTTGCGAACGCCTATTTTGGCTATAATCAAGTAAAAATAACACATTAATAATACTTTATTCATGAATGAATATAAAATGATGGTTTTAAATTGATGAAAGTTCATTGTAAAATTTAAACAAACACATGGTGTGCATATATGTGACTATGATAGAGTAACAATAAATTAAAAGAGATTAGATAGGAGGGGGTTTACATGGTGAATATATACACAACCAAATCGCAAACCCTTCCATCTGTACTTATGAGAAGAAGAAAAAGTAACCAACAAATAAATAAACTAGATGATTCACCTCTTACATGAGCAATGAGCACTCGGACATAAGCTGGGTAAAGATGTTGCGACCCAGATAGAACAACGACGACAAATATGGAAAAGGTAGACAGTGAGATCCATTTCAAACACCATGGCCGCCAACAGGGGCGGATCCATACATTACATATTGGTGGGGCTAAACAAGAAAGAAACTACAAACTAAATCAAATTAAAAATAAAAAATAATATTGTTTAATGCAATACATTACAATGAAAATAGTCTACCATCCATTTCTTGAAAATGAGCTAAAATAACATCATTGTTAATTGTTCAAAGAACATCTCTTTCTATAAAAGTTACAAGACGATCATTTAACCACTGATCACTCATTTTATTACATAACTGACTCTTCACAAACTTCATAGCTGAGAAAACATGATCCACGCTTGTAGTTGCTATCGACAAGACTAAAGCCAACTTTAGAAGCTAAGAAACCATATTAAATGTGTTGCACTTATTTGTTTCCATAAATTTTGCACAAAGATATGAAAGTCCTTTTAAATTTGCAAATTTTGGGTCACTTTGAATATTTCTAACATAATTTTGAAGTTGATGTCGCACCCCAACGAGTGTCACCTTAGCGAACTGAGTTACTTGTTTGTCCCAAAGCAGTTCTTGTCTCTTGTTAGAAGATCGTATGAAATTAACAAGCATGTTGACCTTACCAAAATAACCACTAACATCTTTGTGATCCTTAGCACATGCAACAAGTGCCAATTAAAGTTGATGGGCGAAACCAGAGGCGAAGCTAGGGCCCAGCTAGGGTGGGCCATTGCCCAGGCTGTGGCCCAAATATTTAACTCATGTGCTAGCTGTTGTGTTGTACAATTTAACTTTTTTTATTTTTGCTTTCTTATGCCACATATCGAATTGTAATAGGCCAGATGTTTTAGTAAAAAAAATGATAATAACAAGAAACTAGTGTGGACCAATATTGGGCCTTGGCCTTTATTTTTTCCTTTTCTATACTTTCACTAACCTACACCATGATTATGAATTAGAACTCCTTATATTTTAATTTTATTTAGTTTCATCATTTATTTAATTTAGTTTATAATTTTAGCTAATTAATTAATTACTAAGGTTAGATTAGTTTTTAATTAGATTAATTTTCAAGTTTGATGTTGATAAGCTTGTCCATTTTATTGATATTTATCATGAAGACTTTTGTGATGATGATCGTTGAACAATAAGGGATTAACTTGAAAGTTATGTGCTTCAAGTGAAAATAAATGCTTCATTTTCCACTTGTGAAGATGTTCAAAATTTGGCTATGAAGATGGTTCAAACTAAGAAACATTTGGTATTTTCATTGGCTTATAAATTTATTGAGTTAGCTTTGATATTACCGGTGTCGACAGCATCCGTTGAAAGAGCTTTTTCAGCAATGAAGATTATCAAGTCTAAATTGCACAATAAGATCAACGATGTGTGGTTCAATGACTTTATGATATGTTACATTGAGCGGAAGATATTCAAGTCCATAATGATATTGATATTATTCAAACATTCACCGCAAAGAAGTCTCGGAAAGGACATTTGCCGTGATTTTATTTAACACCCTATTGTAAGGTTATCTTTCAACTCTTTTATTCTGTTTGATTACTATTTATATATTATATACAATAAGTTTGCGGTATTTAAATTTTTGCTCAGGCTTTATAATTTTTTTGGCTTTGCCACTTGGCGAAACAATGCACATAATAAGCAAATGGATTCTCATTTTGGATTAAAGTTCTCAAATCACCAAACTTATCTCTCATTTTATCTTAGATTTTCAATCAGCCATACATAGATGTATCCAAGCCAAATAAAAAATTGGAGAAAAAAATGAGGGATTAACAATGAGAGGAAGAGTAAAATCTTAGTGAGATTTGAGAGGAAAAAAATTACAATAACAATGTTATGTGAGAGAAAGAATCAATAATTTTATTTTTTTTCTTTTACTATATAATGTTAAAAAAATAAAATTTTGATATAATATAAAATTTACTGTCCGCCGTTATGTAGTGTAACCTACCATGCTATGGTGTTACTTACGACTGATGTGAGAGGAGAAAGAGTAGTTTGAATTTTTTTCTTTTGCAAATTACTCCCAAGTCCCAACTTAATATCTCTATATATAATATAAAAAAAATTAAAAATTCTAGTGGGGCTTTAGCCACACCCAGCCTATACATGTGTCCGCCCCTGGCCGCCAACGAGTTCACCTTTCAGAACTCTTATGTCTTCTATTGTTGCGATTGCGTCTCATTCCTCTTTTGTGAAATCCACCGGGAAGCAACATCGTGATAGAACCAGGAGGATTAAGAGTGTTTGTGCCTCTGGATGATGATGTTGTTAAATTTCTCACGTAGAGGAAGTTGTTCATTCTTCACCGCGTGGGATGGCTTCTTTAAGTGTGAAATGAAGACAATGATGGTTTTTAGGATTCAACATAATCCTTTAAAATAATATGTCTTTTGTATTTCCATCTTCCCTCATGTCTTTCCATCTTCCGATGCCTTGATGAGCAGAGTGAGAAATTTATTATTGCATTTTAATTAAGGTAATTGTGTTTAATCCAAAATAACCCTATTAAATTATCAACAAAAAAACCCTATTAATTTAAAAATTCAAACTAACTTAAAAAAAGGGTGATTAAGGTATTTTGGTAGCAGATCATTTTTATAAATAAATATTAGATTAAAAAAATGTTGTTGATATACAGATAAAGTGTATATCCGAATGCATGTATATAGAATGCCTATGTAATATAAGAGAATTTTTTTTTTTTCATAAGGGTGCATGAGCACCAATAAAGTACAATAAGTAATCCCCACTAAATTTTATAGACTCAATCCAAGTAAATACAACCCATCTGATGTTTGGGCCACACAAAAACAATGTTGTTGAAGGCTAATTCAACATCTAAGAAGGGATGATAACTCAAACCTATTAAAAGTTTATGATTCAAATTCTAAAATATTGGATTCGTCTCATTGAACTTCAGAGTTCTGGCTCCTTGTCGTAGTTGCATAGGGTGATTTTAACAAGAAGTTATTACTTGGCAAATAAATTAACATTGAGATTTTCGTAGGGATGCAGATTGATAAATTATATTCTATTATACCGCATAAGGTTTTATGCCAGGAGCACTGGAGGTGAGAATATGTACTATAAAGTTGAGACTCCAAAAGGAGAAAAAAATCACCTCCTTTGTAGATAGATTAACGTTGATATGTAGAGTCAAGCACTACTAATATGAAATTAGTATTTGGGAGGAACTTCAGTTCTTAATAAATGATAAATATTATTCTTTTGCCTTCCAAATGCGTACTTCTACACAAAAATACAATTTGTGTTCCATCTAGAAATACATTTCGTGGTTTTTTTAGCAACACGGAGTTAGAAAAAGTTGTTAAGGGGAAAATAAACTCATTATCCTTTAAGCAAACCTAAGTTTGATAACATGCTTATGTCACCCGACAATGTTCAATTTCTCTTTCAAAAATTGTCATTTTTCTTTGGAGAGCGGGTGAGAGTTAAAATAAAGTATGAAAATTACTTTACATGTTTTTTACTGAGTCCAAATTTCTGTTGATTTTGTAGTCATCATATCATGTGTAAGAAATATGAGTATAATCACAATATTAAGAATATTAATAAGCATCAAGCATCTGACCTCTAAATTATCACTTATCTATATAACTAATAGATATGTGTTAGCAAGATTCCAGTTTCTAACCATGAATCTATGTTAGCATGATTGCATGCAAATTGCAATGCAATTAATTTCTTCATTAGAAACCATGACTTTGATAATAAGATTACATGCAATTATATTATCCTCAATTTATATTCATGTATCTAGTTTCAATCTATGAAAACAAATTAACAAGATTTCATGTAATGCAACCAACTACTACAAACCGTATTATATTTCAATATAAAACCTCTATCCATAAAATTATGTTAATGAATTTATGTTGGTTTTACAAATATGTCAATACAAAGCATGTATCTTAAAATGATAAATAACCACTACAAACACATTCACAAATTCATGAACTGGAGGAGGGGAAATATAGAAAGATGATATTTACCATTTGTGGTGTAACAAAACCATCATTATGATAATAACCTATTCTCGCTGGAAGCTTTGATTGGAAAAAAAGAGCACCTCGATTAAGGAAACCTACAATATATGAATAAAAGGAAGTTAAACAGGAAGCAAAATTAGCACTCATGTTTAAAACAAACAATTATAGTTAGAAAAAACCTGAATAATTTGTTGGCAACATAGAAAGAATCGTCATTTGAGATTCAAATATTTCATAGTTGATCATAAGTCATAACCAATTCAAACTTGCAAACTTTTATACATACATCAATAATGTTTTTTCAAAATGAATAACTTTTTCTCTTTATGCTTTTTCTTATGATACTCAATTGACATGTATGGTTTTAAGTTATGGTTGTGGTTCTGGCAACACTGCAAAATAATATATTTTAGTCAAATTAAATCAAATATTGTCATTTTGGAGACCTCTTAAACCGTTATATTATGGCTGCAACTACGATTGTAGCCTCAATTTAGAACTACATTTTGATAGAGAAAAAGCAATATGATGCAAAATATAAACATTTCAAAAAAGAAGGAAATAAAACAAACTTGAATCTATCGAGAGCTCACGAAAGTGATTCTCATCATTCAAAGTGTTTTAAACATATATCTTAAAAACTTAAGACAATATTGGTTTGAATAAACAACTTAATTAAACGTTTTTTAATGCCTAATTATCATAAAAATGACAAATAAGCACTTATCAAATAAGTGTTTATGTACAAGCTATTTCTATAACAAATGATAAATAAAGTCTCATGGATTTCATACAAACTACAAGTTACTGTTAAGAGCCCCACATAGGCTCATGCACCATGTTGCGAAATAGTGGTGAGCCCCACATAGGCTCATCCAACAAATATTGCTGAACATATGTTTATAAGTAGGGACAATCATCATTTGAAAGTTTTACCCCAAATCCATGCACTTGTCCCCATACCCTTACATTTTATGATATATTCCAACTATGACCTTGTATGATTTTAATTAACTTACCATTTTACTTTTTACTATTCATTCAAGTTTTTTGAAAATTTGAAAGAGTTTATACCTCCACAAATGTGTACCGGATAACTGTTAGAAATGTCATATGATATGTATTTTTTGTTTATCGGATAACTTGTAGTTATGTTATCCGATTTGTGTTTTATATTTAGTGGAGAAGTAATTGAAAAGTTATCCAGTTTGTAAAAAAAAATCAAACTGTACCGGATAAATTTGTACACTGTTACCTGTTGTAGATGAATTTATGTACCAGAAAACTTATTTTTAAGTTATCTGGTGATCTATGTTTTATTAATTGGAAAACTTAATGGTAAGTTATTCGATAGTCATTTTTAATGATGCAACTATGGAAACTCCTTTACAAATATGCATGAAAAACCAAATATGCGTAGATATCTCTGATGTATTCTCAACTACACAAAGATTCTATACATGAGAAGAGGTGTTAATATGGATTAAAGAGGTTTGAATTAGAAGTAAAATAATTGTTATCATCACTCGTTTAGATACCGAAACAAACAAGAGAGGGAGAAACAACAAAGTAATATTTGGCTGATAAATGTGGAAAATACAAGGATACAGATAGTGGAACACAAAGTGCCACTAAAAAGTGTGGATTTCCATTCAAAATCAGGTCGACAACGGCGAAATATGGGTATGAATGAAAGGTTGATGTAAAATGTGGACTTTGTAACCATGGTTTATTTGATATATTAGAAGGTCATTCCTTTGTTGGTAGGCTGAGTACAGATGATAAACAACATATTGTTGATTTGATAAAGAGACATGTTCCACCTAGACACACATTGCTTTCCTTGCAAAAGAGAGATCCAAACAATCTCACTTATATCACACAAATATATTAGCATACGAGTAAGCTACAAAAAGAGATAAGAGGTCCTAGTAGCGAGATACAACATTGGTTTAAGCTGATAGAGGATGCATGTTATGTTTGTTGGAGTAGAAAAAGAGATGACTTAAAAGTTGTGACAAATAAAGCAAATTATATGGAGTGGTAACCACCTTTGTCAGAGAGATCATGTTAAGGACGCTGGTATGGTAACCAATCCACTCAATGTTAGCATCATGCGTTGAATAATCGGGAGGTGGGGGTGGAACATACTGCCTGAATCCAAATAAACATATCCATCTGTCAGGCATGTATGGAAAACTGTGTCCCCCCACTTCAGACACTCCTTATATAGACATATATCGTCAAACGAATGACATACTCTATGATCCTTGAATGGGAACCATATGACGTTAGTAGGTGTCAGCTAATCCAAAATAGGTTTCAACTCATCCACCTTCAGTGATCCTTTCTTATACAATCATCTTATAGCTCGAGGAAGTCCACAACCATCATTTGGTTTCTAATTCTCTCATCCTCTTCCAATAGTTGGAAAGTACTCATGAATCCAACACAATTACAAAATTAACACTATTAATTAAGAAAAATAATAAATAAAAATAAATAAACAAAATAAAAATAAATACATATAGCAGAGTAACATATGCGTCGAACTGCTTGCAAATGAACATGGAAGTATCTCTGAGAAATCTATAGTGGGTGACCAATATAGTTGCTCCCCAACTATACACACCCTTACAAGAACGAGCATGTGGTGTTGCCTCACTAAATGGAACTCACAATTAATCAACATCAAGAGCAAAACATCTTTTTTTTTGTGACGTCTCGAGGGGTTCAAAATAAGCCTCTAATAGGAAATTAAAGCAGACAAGAAACATCATCTAGTGTAATGCTCGTCTCACCAAATGACATGTGAAATGACGATTTTTCTGGACTCCATCTCTTTGCAAATGCTTATACCAAGTTTTGGTTTATCCTCGTCAAATTACTTCTCTGGAGTAAAGATAGACCAGAGCTATCCATCCACCTTTGCATCTCAGATGGGAGACAATGAGGAACCCTTAATGTAAGCTTTCTTTTGTGTCCAATAACTTTTAGTTCTTTCTTTGGATCTCTCTGCCAGTGAAAGTAGTCTTCTATATGAAATGAAATGGATCCTAAACCCAATTCAAACAATGATATTCTTTTATTAATGTAAATTCTTTAATTTTTTTGTTAAGTAATCCAAGGACTGAAGTTCATGTTATTAAAGATGAACAAATGATATATTGCAGGTTCGAATCTGCGCCTTATACCCGATGTTCCTACACAATTACCAACTGTGAAGGCATGACTAAATTCTGTAATTTTAACTTTTACTATTATTTAAAATTGGCAATTTCTCACTGCACCCTTGTTATTTCTCCTATACCCTGTCGAAATTTCCATAATGCCCACTGTTTTCAGAGATACATCTCAAAATAAACCCAAAGTTAATTCAGAGATATATTTCTAAAAATACCATTTATTTTGGAACAAATGGTATTTTTGGTAACTGCCTTTTAAGTTAGGTAATAAAATCTCAAATTGAATGGATAAAATTGCAGACACATTCATAAATAAGCTATTCACTAGTGGTCATAAATCAGAGATATACCATCATTATACTATCTTTCTTTCAAATTAATTATTATATTGTGGTGTTTGATATTTTACCAATAACATTTTAAAACAATAAAATAATAAAAATTAAAAATAAAGTTGTAATTGTAATAATATATTTGAAACTTAAATAAATTATAATATTTATATGAAAAAATATAAAATAAGACATTAATTTATCGTGATAGTAATCTTCTAAAATAAGAAATTTATACATTAACAACATATATTAATTTTAAATATTACAAAAAAGATATATAAAAATTTGTAAATGTAATAATATATTTGAAACTTAAATAAATCATAATATTTATATGTAAAAATTATAAAATAAGACATTCATTTACCGTGATAGTAATCTTTTAAAATAAAAAATTTATGCATTAATAACATATATTAATTTTAAATCTTCCTAAACAAATGATATTTTTGGAAATATATCTCCGAACTAAATTTTTAAAAAAAAAATAAAATTTGCTGCATCCAGATATATATCTCCGAATAAATTCAAGGACATTATTTTTAGATACTGAGAGATGCGCCCGAATGCATAGGTTGTAGAGAGAAATTGCCTTAAAATTTCATGCACTGGGCCGTATCCATCTGAAGCCCATAGGCCCAATTCACTTTCTCAAAGGAAAATAAATCGATACATGCGGCAGAGATTTTAATATAAATACTGAAACCACAATCAGAAACAGATCCACTTTCAGAGGGTTAGGTTTTCGGCAATCGACTCTACAAGGTACAATCCTCTTTCTCTTCTCTCGTTCCCTTTCATTCCAATTCGATTATCCCTTTTCCATTGTATTTCGTGATTTCCATCGGATTTTGTAATTGTAATTCAAAGTTTGGTTTTTGTATATCTTCGATTTTCGATTTACAATTGGTTGCTTGATTTCAATTAGATTGATTTCAATTAGATCTAAACGTTATCGATGCATGCAGTAGTTGTATTAATTTTGTATCTGTAATTCTTTGTTGTTAATTGTTGTGTTATTAATCATAAAATTTTATTTTTAATTATGCAAATTTCAGTTTTTTGATTTCACACAGCTTGAAGCTATCGACAATGCCTCGCTATGATGATAAGTACGGCAATACTCGCCTCTATGTGGGTCGTCTGTCTTCCCGAACTCGCTCTCGTGATCTTGAGAGAGTCTTCAGCCGATATGGAAGGTAAATTTCGTTTTTTTTACTCTGTAGTCTGTTTAATTTCATTTAAAAGTGTTGAAATTGGTAATCGATGTATCCAATTTAGTGTTTTTTCATGATGTTTTGGCGGAAACATTGGTTTTTTTATAATATGTTTCTTCTAACATGCACCGTCTCTGTCCGTGTATCTGTGTATCTGTTTGTATGGTATCTCATTCTTAGATTATTAGATTATATGAGATCCTGCAAAAAAATTCTTGTTGTATTGGGTCGGTGCCAACTTTCCTTTGTTGATTTGCAAAGGAACTAGGTTTGTGATAAGTTGGCTTGGGGGTGTCATCCTTGTCTTATACCGGAAGTTAGGGGATAATATACAGGTTCTTTCCAAGCTTTGTTTTGCGCTTGGGTTTATGTTGGTTATTCCTCATATATGCGTGGGAACCGTATCCCATAGGTGTCATTTTTAACTTAAATGATCTTGTTGAAGGTTTTTTGGGTTTTCGCTAAACCCGGAGGTCTAAGGTGGGAGGGTGGCCTTGGTGGTAATTCCTACCTGAGTGTTGACTTTGGCGATTCTTTCTGTAATGTTATTGCGTGTTTTTATGGAATTGGCAACAATCTCAAACTGGTGTTTAGTTCGTCTTTGAGGGGCGAAGTATCATACAGTTCCAGTAGTTAAGTAATGATGGCCTTACTGTTTGGAAACCATTTCCGCAGAGTTCGAGATGTGGATATGAAGCATGATTACGCCTTTGTTGTAAGTTTTCACTCCCCCTGTATCTTTTTACTTTTTCTTTTCACTTTGATTTCTGCTCACTGCTCTTCTCAAAGGTGGCTTCTAGTATCTACTCGAAGGAGTTCAATTATAGATTGTGGTAAGATTGTGTTTTTTCTTTGCTTGTTCCTTACATGTTTTTGAGCAGGAATTTAGTGATCCTCGAGATGCGGATGATGCAAGGTACAACTTGGATGGGCGTGATGTTGATGGAAGTCGTCTTATTGTGGAATTTGCTAAAGGGGTGGGAGTTACTTCCCTTCACTGCTTTTTAGAATGCTTTTTATTTTATTATTTTAAACTGATCTGTTTTATTATTATCTTTTGACGGGCTGTTTCCCTTGGTATGGATGTTCCTGTGTAATCTGATGCTTTAGATGTTTCATTTGAAAGTGCTTGTTTCATGTATGTATTTGCTGTTATTTCTGTTCCATTTGGCTGCATATTGGCTAGTTGAAAGGGAGGCTTCTGTGTGTTTGATACTCCCATTATATATGCATACTTTCACCTTAGTGACCTAGAGTTCACTATTCTCGTTTTTTGGCATGTTTTAACTTCTATTCTCTTTTTCAAAATTTCAATATATCGATTTTGATTTGGTGGTTATCTTCTAAACTCCTAATTGGAAGTATCCTTTGAAATCGTATAGTCATTTACATTTATAGTTCTGTAACTTTCAACCAGTTTACTTGCTGTATCATTGGTTTTATATTGATAATCCTTCCTCTATATTCCAGTGTAATAGGAAGTAACATATATTAATGTACAACAGTGTCGGTCTGTTGTGTTTATTTTTCTGTTACGTGCACTTATGCTTTATGTTTACTGTTTGGTCAAATGATTCTTGAAAAACCATTGCACTTGTTCTTGCATTTCTGATGTTACTGCTATTTGTCTTTGGGCTTCAAATTATTCAGGTTCCTCGGGGTTCTCGTGATTCTCGGGATTCTCGAGAATATCTTGGTAGAGGTCCTCCTCCTGGCTCTGGACGCTGCTTTAACTGTGGCATTGATGGCCACTGGGCTCGAGATTGCAAAGCTGGGGATTGGAAGAACAAGTGTTATCGCTGTGGGGAGAGAGGTCACATAGAGAAGAACTGCAAGAACAGTCCCAAAAAGTTGAGGTATGATATGGTGTTGAGTTTCCAAACTGTCAGCTGCATTGTTATAAATGATTCTTATTGTAAAGTTTCTTCTCAAAGGTGTTTTGAACTTTCAACTGATGATTTCAATCTGACTTGTTCTAGCAGTAGACATGCACGGAGTGTTTCACGCTCTCCAGGAAGGTCACGCTCTCCTAGGCGTGGCAGAAGCCGGGATAGAAGCTACAGCCCAGCCCGCAGCTATAGGTCAGTACTCAAAAGCTATTAAATGGTTTAAATTCTCTGCTGTTATATTAGTAGACACTTTTGTTCATTCCTTTATAGCTGAACTGCTCTTGTTCTTTCCAGCCGATCAAGATCTCCTGTCAGATCTCGATCGCCTGTCAGATCAAGATCTCCTGTCAGAAGAGATCGAAGCCCAGTTCCGGATGACAGATCTAGGAGCCCCCCACCTTCCAAGTCAAGGAAGTATAGTAGATCTCCTGAAGGTAGTCCTCAAAGGAGTGCATCTCCTAGTAATGATAAGGTGGTCACTGCCCAAGATGGGTCTGATTATAGTGATGGTCCTAGAGTGAAAAGCAGAAGCCCTTCAAGGGACAATGATGACAGCCCTAAGGCTAATGGAAGAAGTCGCAGCAGAAGCCGCAGCAGGAGTCCTAGCCGCAGTCCCAGGGATGAGGATAGGAGCCCCGTGGAGGATGATGATGACACCACTCGTCGCTCTCCATCACCTTAAGAAGTATTTTCCTTGTAAGCTCAGGATGTGTCCTGGATATTTATATGCTTTGTTTATGAAATGCACTATATTCCAACTTTATTTTTTAAAACTGAAGACTTCAGTGATTTTGGACATGTATGCTATTTTTAATGTTTAAACATTATGTTGGTTGAGACATTTGTGACTTCTGCTATAATATATAAGTGGTTTGTGTCGGCATAATCCTAGAGCTCTAGGCCCCATTTCTTATTATATACTGAAGTTAAAAATTACATTTCCTGGAATATCGGATTGTGAACATTCATATGTTTTAAGTTTTGAAAATCTGTCCCCAGGTTGAAACGTTATTTACTTTTATACTCATTCGGAGAGGGTGGAATCTAGTTGAATAAAATGATTCTTAAAACGTAGTTTAATTTATACTCATGAGGCTGGAATCTAGTGGAATAAAGTGTTTCTTAGAACGTAGTTTAATTTATAATCCAAGTATTATTACACTTTGAATATCTAGACACACGGGTAATATTTAAGTTGATGGAATAATTGCATGTTTTTGCACCCTAGTTTGTTGAAACCTGCGGAGTATGTGGTGTACATCTTTTGTAGTCAACACATATTTTGATGTAATATTTTGTGTACATATTTTTAGTCAACACATGATATTTTGATGTAATATTTGTTGGTGAACACAATACAATCAATTAATTTGAATAGTTATAAAAAAAAATTTCAATGAATTTTGAAGTGTTTTCTGGTGCCTAAATAAATGCATGTTTTGTTTTCCAAAAAAAAATAAATGCATGTTTTAATGATTATGGAAAATTTCATAAAATGAACATTGACGACGCAGCAACCAATTTCTTTACAAAGATGAGCTTTCTTTCTTCCTAGTAGAAGTAGTTTTTTAGATTTGGATTTTTTATGTGGTGGTTGTTTAGATCTAATGTTTTTAAGAAAGTGGTTTGATGAAAATGAATGATTCTTTTGAAGAACACATGAAGAGGCATCGTTTGTTTTGTTAAGAGCAAGTTTGATTAATGTTGTTGCGGTGGTTTTTCGGATCTTGTTTTTTATTGTTGTTGTTGTTATGATGGCTTTTTAGATGTTATTTTTTTGGTCGTGTTGTTATGGTTTTCTAATTTTTTTTGGTGTAAGTTATGGTTTTCAAATTGAATACATGAATGAAGTTGTTGGTTATTAGTATCATTGAAAGAAGAGAGTGAGAGAGAGAAAGGAAAGTGAAAGAGGTATACGATTTAAGAGAAGAGAATTGTTTGAGGCATCTTATGAACAGCTATCACACTCTCATAAAAAAATCAAAATTATTCTAAACTTTGGAGGTAAACACTTCTAGATTTTGGAGGTGAATTTTTGGATGCATTCAAAATCACACCAAGAGTGAGACATCTCTAAAATAATATGTTTAGAGATTCTGTGTTCGTTCTGCATTAAAAAAAACCTAGAACTCAAATACGCACCTAAGAAAAAGCATAGTCCTTCATAGGATTTGTATTTCTTAAATACGCACCTAAGAAAAAGCATAGTCCTACAAACTACAATAACACAACACAGAAAATAAATTAATTGAAAAAGGAAAGTCTTATATAATTAAAAAGTGAACCGACCTAATAGAAAAAGTCATACGAAACCCTAATGCAGTACTTGTACAATTACTTGAAGATTTTCCTTAAGGTTGACAAGTAAAAGATGTTCCAGTTCTCGGGAAAGGACTTTAAAGAACTTCATAAGAGCTTGAAAGTCATTTAACATGATACTTTATAAAGATACATTTTCAGATTATTATAGGTAAAATAAAGGTGTTTCACTTGACATTTTTATTGGTGTAGCTTTAAAGACGTCCGATGATATATCTTTTTGAGAGATATTTTTTTAAAGATTTTCGTAGTGTTTTTTCACTTTATAGGGTGAGATTAACAATTAATGTTGTTCTGGACTGACCAAATGGCTAGGCATGGCCCAATCCACTTCTAAGTCCAAAGCAGTCCAATAACGATGGGCCAACCAGCTAGAACCAGTAGAAGGCAATTTTCCCCTCTGCCCCTCCGTCGGGCACACGGCTGCCTAGGCCTCTGCCCCTCCGCCGAGCACACGGCTGCCCAAGGTCACGCCTCTACCCCTCCGTCAGCCACAGTAGGGGATCCGAGCAGCTATAATCGTGCGAGGGCATCTCCTCCTCCTGTCTGACCAGGACCTCCCCTTCTGGTGATGCTAGGAGTCCCTAGCATCAATGGCCGAGCAACTATGACCGTGCGAGGGCATCTCCTCCTCTTGTCTAACGAGGACCTCCCCTTCTGGTGATGCTAGGAGTCCCTAGCATCAATGGCCGAGCAACTATGACCGTGCGATGGCATCTCCTCCTCATGTCCGAGGAGGACCTCCCCTTATGGTGCTGCTAGGAGTCCCTATAATAAGGGGCCAAACAGCTATAACCGTGCGAAGGCGTCTCCTCCTTTTGTTTGACGAGGACCTCCCTTTTTGGTGCTGCTAGGAGTCTCTATAGTAAGGGGCCGAGCATATATAACCGTGCGAAGGTATCTCCTCCTCATGTCCGAGGAGGACGTCCCCTTCTCGTAGGGTTTGATGCCGACGCCTCTCCAAATATCACATAATCTTCCTGCTTCCGAAAAGACCGTGTCCTCCAGGTATTTCGGGGCAGTTGACCCAGGATAGAGATCACGTGCTGGTCTCCACTACACACCTAGGTCCTGGCAGTCTCCATTATAGGCCTGCACATCCGGCCCAATGTGGGGATCTTGGCCCAGCGCCGGGGGCTATTAATACCCTCTTTCACTAGAGGGTCAGGTATCCAATAATTCAAACTCTGACCTTCTTGCTCTTTTGTATCTCTGCACCCTTTCTCACTTTAGCATTGGAGTTCCTTGCAGGTACAAACCCCCTTTTCCTCCTCCACCAAACGCGTGAAGATCTCATCGCCGCAGCTGGCCCACTTCAGGTTCTGGTCACCGGTAAGATCAAATGTGATATGACATAAAAGAGGTGTATGTGAATGGAGTATTTGGATGACTTTTGTAAAAATAAAAACTATATTAATATTATATATAAGGTTAATAGCTATTTACCCCCTGCCATATGGGGCCTTTACGAAAAATTCTGTAAAAAAAGTCACATGGATGACCCGAAAATTTGGAAAAAGTCACTCTTAAAACCTTTTCCAGGCTAAGTAACCAAAAATGCTGATGTGTCAATGTTTTTCAGATATTTCCATTTTTTTAAATGTCACATGTGTTTAGTCAGTTTTGCTGATGTGTCACATGTGTTAATAGCTAAACCCTAAATCTACCTAACCTAGTTTCTTGATAATGCTTAATTTAGATTTAAAAGATTAACTTAATCAAAATGGAAAAAGGATTAGAGATTTGGGATGACAAGTATCATGTTCTTCCTCTTCTCCCTCTTCGGAACGAATGGCGCCGAATTCATCTTCATCAACTCACGACGGAGCGACGGTCTTCCCCTCCTCGGCGCGACGACAAAAACTTTTACTCATCACCAATTCTGATTTGAAACGCGGCCACCGTAACCGTGACGGTCTCATCCTTCCTCTTCCAAGCCTACTCGTTCATCTCTTAAGTCCTCTCATCTCAGTTCAGATTTGAACCACACACGAAAAAAAAACCTCAGGTATTTTCACCTTTTCTTCCTCTTGTGACTTGTTCTCCGTTTTCGTTGTGTTCAGCGTAATCTGGTTGAGCTGAGAAAGCTTGAGGATGAGAACAGAGCGAGCAAAGATGTGAATCTCTGATCTTCAATTTTTTTTCTAATTTTGTCAGTTATAGCTTGCAGAGAAGGTGTTTGATGTTTGGTCTTTGGAGTGTGCTTCGAAATAAAACGAGTGCTGAGAGTGTGCAGAGGGGAAGATGGTGATTTTCATGGAATGTGTAATGAAGAAGATGGTATTATGTTTTTTTGCGTGGTTGTTAATTGATCGTACCTGATCAGACGGATCGTCAAGGCCTGCTCGGATGTTGAATCTTTGTGAAGTGAAGGGGGGGTGTACCTGCAAGGTACTCCGATGCCAAAGTAAGAAGACGAGCAAAGGAGTGCAAGTACAAGCTAAAGGTTAGAAAGAATTGAATACCTGACCCTCAAGTGAAAGAGGATATTTATAGCCCCCAGCGCTGGGCCATGATCTCGCTATTGGGCTGGATTTCTAGGCCCAACTAGGAGACTGCCAGGTTTCCTGGGCGGAAATACCGGAGCTGCGTGAGTGCCCTTTGTCCTGGTTAACCGCTCCGAAGTTCAAGGGAGATGCGGTCTTTTAGGAACCATGTGGACTCCGTATTATTCGGGGGGTTGGAAATGAAGGAACCCTATGAGGAGAAGGGGTCCTCGATGGAGAAGGCGCTCGCGGGGAGCGCATATGCCGAGCACTAGACAATTCACGGGAAGCGCTTGTGCCGGGAACAGTGAAGACGAGCACTTGATTGCTCTTTATGGGACATGAGGTGGTTTGGGCCTCCAAGGCTAAGTGGGCCGAAAGTAGATTGGGCCGAATCTTGGCCCAGTCCAGAACATTAATTTTGCAGTAAGGGTGGTTTGCTGTGGTGGTGGCTCATGATTGAGAGAGAATCAAACTGTTATGGTTTATGTTTGGAGGTGGAGAAAGTGGTATTTGAGTTTGTGAGATGATGATGATTATTTTAAGGTGAAGAAATGGTGGTTTCACCTTTCTGTTGTAGTGAGGGTAAAAATGTCCAAGCAAAACTGACTAAACACATGTGGCATTTAAAAAAATGGAAAAATCAGAAAAATATTGACACATCAGCATTTTGGGTGACTTGGCCTGGGAAAGGTTTTAAGAGTGAATTTTTCCAAATTTTAGGGTCATCCACGTGACTTTTTTTTATAGGGGATTTTTCGTATAGGCTCCATATAACAGGGGGATAAATAGCTATTAACCCTATTATATATACTACTCGTGGGGTTCACATTTAGTTTTGAACAACAATTCAACAAGTCACTTAGTCATTGTAAAAAAAAAAAACTCCCAGCTGCCCCTGCTTTGAATCTAACAGAGAAAAAATGATTTAACTGGAGCGGGAGCAGATGAGAGGAAAACTCAGTTTTATTCACGGAGGCGGAAGATGCTAGTATTGCCCCACACCCACCTCCACTCTGGTTTATTAGTTTATTTTATTATTTTTATTTTTAACTATTTTATTATCTTTTTATTTTTCTTGATCTTAAGATAGCAAATATTTTAAAATTATTACTTATTTTTTTTAAATATAGATAAAATAAAAATGATTAAATATTATCATTATTATTAAAAGGGTCATGCTAACATGTGCCACACATGTTAAGGATACTATAATTATAAAAAATTAAATATAATTAAATATAATAAAGTGATATTTAAAGTTTTAACAAATTGAAGTATGATGCATTTAATCAAGGATTCCTTAAGAACTTGGACACTTCTCCTTCATCTGTCTTAAAGGTACTAGGGACGGTCGGAATATGAGGCTGCAATATCAAACCTCCGCCTACCTATACCTCGTTGAGGGCTTGGAGCACAAATATTCTGAGTCGACCACATCAACCTCGACCAACCAACAGGATGGGATCCCACCCGTCCTTGAATCTTCTCAAGACATGAAGATTATCATCTTATATTATTACGCTACAACCTATATTAGACACCATTTAATCATTACGCTACCACCTATATTATTTTTTGTGTCTTAGTTACTGTTTGTTTTAGTGTCACTCAAACACTATATATACATATTGTCACTTTAAGTAACATAAGTCTATATCTCTCTCTTAGTTAAAAAAAAATTTAAAGATCAAAATAAGTCGGTTGATGATTATATTGATTTGTGTTAGACTAAATTTAATGCTTTTTTTTTTGTTTTTTTTTGTTTTACAGCGTAAAATTGCATAGAAGTTGATGGAGGCATTCACAAAAAAAAGGGACACATTTGGACCATAATGATAAACTTTAGTCTTAGTGATTTTAGTTTTGTGAGATCAAATATACATTTGATACATTCTTTTTTTATTTTGGGTAACTTCAAAGCTTGATATCAATAATGGTTTACTGCTACAATGTAAGTATGCCATATATTTTTTAGTTAATGTTAAGAAATTAGTGTTAATTAGAATTTCATTCAGCTACAGTCCTTTGTTTTATATATATATATATATATATATATATATATATATATATATATATATATATATATATATATATATATATATATATATATATATATATATATATATATATATATATAATCTTTGGAGGCTTTTGGTAACTTAGAATTTCAACAGCAAACTTCAAATTATGTTGATGCTTGTTGATCATATCTTGATGAAGCAGCTAGGAGTTATAGAGAGGTTGATAATGATGTGAAGAATGAGGGATAAAAACGATTTATCTACAACTGTTTGATTAATTATTTGTGAAAATTTAATGTTTTTTTCCAGTTATTTAGAGGGGGTTTCAAACCCCCGCATTTTCTCTCTTTTTATGTAGTGTTGACTTTATATGACGTGGCGTGACACATGGCCAGGGCTGGCCTTGTGGAGGTGCAAAGAGTGCTACCGCACAGGGCCTCCGATTTTTTAGGGCCTCAAATTTGAAAAACGGGCTTAAAATAAATTTAACATATATATTATATACCTTTAATTCCGTTTTTTATCAATATATTATTGTCTAGCATAGCGGTAATTAAATTCTTTTTGGAGTTGCAAGACCCGTTTTCGATTCTTGAGTCTTTCATTTTATGTATATTTTCTATTTATTTACAAAAACATTCACAGCATAGTTTTTAAAACGTACAGTTTTAATGTTGCAATTAACTTTTACTTTTATTAATATATTGAAGTAAATCTTTATCTCACAGTATAAATAAAATGAATTTTATTTATTTAAAATTTAATGGTGCAATTAACTTTATCAATTTTTTTATTATTATATTTTATAGATGTATGAAAATTTTTAAAATGTGAATTGGAAATATTTATATTTTCTATTATTAGGAATTAATATATTAATAAATTTGAAATAGTAGTTTTGAGACTTAAAAATTTGTAATTTTATATTGTTGGTTGTTTATTAAATAAAACACTTCGTTATTAATATTGTCGAAATTGTTCAAAGAATTATTTCCTTTCATTAAATAGTATGAACTTTTCTATAAATCGAAGATGGTAAGATTAGAAAAATGTGAAAAATCTATACTTCGACGAGTCAAATTTCTATAAAATATTTCTATATCATCTATTAAAGGCTTAATTTTAAAATAGAACAGGGCCTCTAAATTGTTTGGGCCGGCCCTGCACATGGCCACGTCAGCTTCCGTTAGACCAAATAGACGGTAGGGACCAAAAGTATAGACTAAAAATTTTAAGAGGATCATTCTTTGAAGTAAATTTTTTGAGGGACTAAAAACGAATTTCGCAATATTTATGAGGATCAAAAACATATTTAACCCTTAATTAATTAATCTATTTATTAATCATATAATTTTTTTTTAAATTAATGAAAGATATTATGTAATGTATTAGTCACTAATATAAAACATTATTTTTCTTACAACATTAAATATTTATATATTATTTTTTATTCATAATATTTTTTATTATATTTTTTTAATTACAGCATTTTAGGATACGAAAGTATTTTATTATGCTTTTTAATGGTGAAATTTAATAACATGATGGATAAGGATGCATTGTTTCTAATGTAGTAAAAAATAAAAATAATAATTATATATAGACAAAAATACATTATTGTTTCAAATATTTTTTATATATGACAACAACTTTATTATTGAATCAAATATTTTTATAAATAATGTCAAAACAAAAATAATATTTTTAAACGAGATAAACATATTGTTTATTAAAATATTTTCATATAAAAAAATATTATTGTTATAAGCGGTAACAATTTTACTATTGATTCAAATATTGGATAATTTTTCACACTTAAAAACATTTATCTTTGCATATTAACGGGAACCTGAAGTTACTGATCACGATATTGCATATTAACGAGAACCTGAAGTTATTGATTATTTGTATTGAATATTAACGGAAACATGAAGTTACTGATCACAATATTGAATATTAGAGGGAACCTGAAGTTACTGATTAAAATATTGAATATTAACGGGCACATAAAGTTACTGATTAAAATAGTGAATATTAACGAAAACATGAAGTTACTAATCACAATATTGCATATTAACAGGAACCTGAAGTTATTGATCACAATATTGCATATTAACGGGAACCTAGAGTTACTAATTATTTGTATTGAATATTAACGGGAACATGAAGTTACTGATCACAATATTGAATATTAACGGGAACCTAAAGTTATTGATTAAAAATATTGAATATTAAAGGAAACATGAAGTTACTGATCAGTGAATATTAACAGGAATATGAAGTTACTCATCAAAATATTGAATATTAACGGGAACCCGAAGTTACTGATTAAAATATTGAATATTAACGGGAACATGAAGTTACTGATCACACAATATTGAATATTAACGGGAACCTGAAGTTAATGATTCAAATATTGAATATTAACGGGAACATGAAGTTACTGATCACAATATTGAATATTAACGGAAACCTGAATTTACTGATTAAAATATTGAATATTAACGGGAACATGAAGATACTTATCAAAATATTGAATATTAATGGGAACATGAATTTACTGATCAAAATGCTAATTACTTTTAATATACATTTTTTATATTAAAAAAAGACATCTGAAACAAATGTGCGTCCCTGCCAGAACCCGAGCGTTTCGCACGAGTTTGTTACTAGTTTTTCTTAAAAAAAGATAATATTTTAGCATGGCAAAATGCTTCACCAAACACAAACACGTGTAATTACCCACACATAACACTTAAGAGTTTTGGTTTCCAAGAGCTGTAATAATGATATTTCTGAAAAGACGTTTGAAGTATGATGCATTAAATCAAGGATTCCTTAAGAACTTGGACACTTCTCCTTCATCTGTCTTAAAGGTACTAGGGGCGGTCGGAATATGAGGCTGCAATATCAAACCTCCGCCTACCTATACCTCGTTGAGGGCTTGGAGCACAAATGTTCTGAGTCGACCACATCAACCTCGGCCAACCACCAGGATGGGATCCCACCCGTCTCTGAATCTTCTCAAGACATGAAGATTATAATCCTAATAATCACAAAAGATCTCAACTATAAGAGCATACAACGACTCTCTGTAAATCACGACTAACAATTAACTTGTTTGTTATTTCCCTCTATCTATCTATAGAGAAGACGCCAAATTAAAATAACAAGTTTCAAAATTAATTTCACATTATTTTTCTTCCCCACATACTAACTTGAGCGTTGAAGTGATAACCTTGTAAGTCCCACCACTCCACCGCATCGAAAGCATTAGGGGTGATCAAAACCAAACCAACCCAATAGAAAACCGGAAACCAAACCAAACCAAACCAAACCGAAACCGCAAAAAACCGAATTTGGTTCGGATTAGTTTGGGTCATCTTTTAACAAAACCGCATGGTTCGGTTTGGTTTGCGGTTTGTATTTTATAAACCGAACCAAACCGAATCAAACCGCATTATGTTACAACCTAACTTTTACTTAACTCACATCCAACCCAAACTTAAATCTATAATACCTTAACCTTATGATTACGAACAATTTTCTCATCCTTACACATGATTTTAGTCCCGATCTTCTCAAATCTCTAATAGCATTATTGCTTCTTCTTTGCCACATACATCTTCCCTCTTTTTCTATGATCTTTACTCTCTTATATTCTTTCTTTTTCACCTTCTCATTTTTATGCAAATGTTCCCTATTTCAGTTTCGTTTTTATCGCACATCTTCTTCTCTAATCTCTCAACTCTTTTGTTTTTTCTTTTTCACATTCACTAATCTCTCGTATCTTCTATTTTTTTGTTTCATTCTAATAATTTTTATATTATTTTATACTATTATTTTATGTTTATTATTTCACTTTTGTCTAATTTAATTTTTACATATTAAATATAAAGTTATTGTCAAAATATGACGGGTTTTGTTGTTATTTGATAGTGTATGAATGTCTAAATACAAAGTTATGTTATCATCTATATGTATATGAATGGTTCAATAAAATATTTCTAAAAAACCGAACCAACCGCACCGAACCAAACCGCATTAGGTTGGTTTGGTTTGGTTCGGATTTTTTTTAAAAGCCAACCGAACCAAACCAAACCGCACGATTTTTTCTCTTGCGGTTCGGATGATTTTTTTCGTCAAAACCGCCCAAACCGCACCACGATCACCCCTAGAAAGCATAATCCGACATCATCGTTTCTAATCTCATTTCTGATTCTAGAACGGAATATTTTCCATGATTTCTCAATCTATATCCTCTATCTATATCTTAATATAGATGATTCTTCACCTTCTTATCTTTCTATTGTTGTTCTCCCATGAGCCTTCTTACTGAAAAACGTTTTTTTAAAAAAAATAAAAATATAGATAGTTTTTTAATTTTTTAAATAAAAATTTATTTAAAACGATAAAAGAGTGTTTATGATTTACATATTTTTAATTTTTAGAATAATATAACATAAATTATATTTAAACAATTTGTTTAAATCTTTCGGGCCCCTCAAATACATTTTTTTAGTTGAAATGAGAAGAATTTTGTGTAATGAATAAAAACAGAACCTCATGAACTCTCCCAATCAAAATTCTTCTATTCTTTTTACTCTATCCTACTTCTTTTTTTTCAAAACTCTCATCCCCTTTCCCTCCAATCTCCCAAACAAAAACCTTAGAACTTATTGAAAATCTTGAAAACTTATTCAAACAGCCTAGGAACTTATTAACAATCTAGAAGACTTCTTCAAACATGACCCATCAGTGTGGCCTAATAGTACATGGCATACACACTCTTTCATCTAAAGATAAAGAAGTGTTTCGTCATCCTCTGGTGTCTTAAATTTATAACATAAAAAATTTATGTTCATTTGCATATTCATAAAACTGGCCTTTTCCAGAACTTTTCTAAATAAAATAATATTTAAATAAATATTCCCAATTCTTCGTATCTTCTATTTTGGAGAGCAGTTAAAATTGCAACCAAACAATTAAAATTCAAAGGCCTATAAGTGCGTAGATCTGCTGTAATTCTTAAACCGTGAAAACAAAAACATTCTTCAACAAAAACTGCAGTTTAAGTCAATAAATAAATAAAATTCTTCATTGTTTGAGCAATTCTGTCAGATAAAGTATCGAACAGTCATATAAAATATGTGTAGAGTCTGTACAGATGGATATAAATAGTAACTATGAACTATCTCTTCCGGTGAAACATGAAAGCCAAATCAAAATTGTGAGGAAAACCTACTGTACAGAAGGAAATTCGTTAACCTATCATAGCATTGGGCCAAGGCCGAGCTCATCCTCAATGTCATCTCCTTCATCAAACAACTTCAAAAATCGGGCCTGATCCTGTTCTCTCTTCCTCTTTTGCCAGTATTTATATGCACCCATGGCTACCACAACCAGCACGGCTGAGACCAAAATGACAATCAAAATGATAACTCCTACATGTTTTCCTTTTTCTTTATGATCCCCCTCAGGTGCGGCCATAGTAACTGCACATATGAACACATTTTAACTTTTAGCAAAACATAAAGTTTTTGAAAATGATCTAGAGGTTTGTTCAGATGTAAAAGTGGAACAAACTTGGGCATGACCAGTAATGTTCAGATTCACAAGGCAAAATAAATCAATATTGAAAAGAAAATACTTTCAGACGTAAGGTAGTACAATTGACAATAATCAAGCCTTTTCCAAACAGATAGAAATGATACCAGAAGTTACAGTATGAAAGGTAATTAGCACACAAGTTTGAAGGATAGGATAATGAGCTTATGTACCTTCCCTTCAACCTCTACAGTATAAACAATCCTCCTTCTAGCAGGTTACAGAGGAAAGTCACAGGATATAACTTTTCCCCTTAGAATCTTAGCTAAAGTATTTGCTATACTTAATCAAAACTCCTATACAATAGATTATTAAGGTTATCTGCAGTTTTTGAAATAAATGCACCAAAGTTTAAGATTCTTAGCATTACTAGAAATAAATGTACCGATATGAGCAGAATCACTCAACAAATTTTAAATTAACTTCTTTTTGATAAACTTAATAAATGTTGTAGTGGCATCAACAGAGTAGTCGGCAAGAACAAATATAACTATATCAGTAAAACTGTAAAAGCAATTTTCAAGGAAAACAGTTGCAAGACACTCACCATTATTAGAAAAAAGTAGGCATGCAGGGCACAGAAAAGTAGCATTAAATTCTTTTTCCTTGAAGTGAACATAACTGCCAATAGGTGCGGTAAAATCAGAAGGACACAGCTCCCACTCATCAAATTCATCATCATTAAGAATGCTGTCTTTCTCATAGAATCCGCATCGCTTGCATTTTCTACCTATAAATTCAGTCATAGGCTGGAAGCAGAAAGCAAAATCTCAGTTGTTGGTAATTGAAACTACAAATGCAAACACACTTGAATTTTGTACATAGTCAATAAGCAAGAGTGGAAAACTGAAACAACAAATGTTTCTTGTAAATAACATACATATAGACACCCTGTTTGGATAAACTTTTTGATTAAGCGCTTACAGAATAAAAGCTAAAATAAAGTCAAACTATTTTCATATAAACTATAAAGCTCTTTTCATAAATTATCCTACAATGCTCATAGAAATAAGCTGAAAACAGTTTATTACTTTATTGACATTTCAAATGTTTGCTATTGTAAGCTCTACCGAACAAGTGCTTATGTTCTAATAAGGGCATGTTTGGATGAGCTTATTCGAGCTTTTCTACTACCATAAGATTTGTGACACTGTTTGGGAGACTTAATCAAAACAGTTTATGACATTTTTTACAAATTGTTTTGATTTGAACTTATTTTTATAAATTCTTCAAGATAGCTAATGAAAACAACTTATAACGTATATAAAAACAATTTAAATTTATTTCATATGTTGTTGTAAAAATAGCTTATGCAAGCTTACTCATAGGCGCTTAAGTTGCAAATCCGCTGTGTATCCAAACAGACCCTAAGTAAATCCAAACATGCCCACAATATAATCAAAGAAGCTAGCTGCCTAAATTAGAAAACAATAATTGTTTCACCAAAGAGGCAAGGAAAATCAAACACCAATTCATCACATGCCTTATAGTATATAGATTCAATTATCAATACTTAAATCATTAATAAATAAGCAATTTCTCAAACGCCTTATATGCAAAACAATAAGGTATCAACCTGCCAAGACTCTTCTCCTTTAAAAGCATAAAGAACATGCTTTTTCTTGACATCAGGTAAAAACGTCTTGTTATCCCCGGTGCATCGAAAATAGACAGTTGGAGTGGCTCTCAGCCACTCATGGGTTGTGAAGATCTCAATGGAACTTAGCGTCACCACCGCAGATAACACCAAACCTGAAAAAAACCAAAACTAAACAATCAATTCAAATTTCATGAAAACTCGTTCAAATACATCAAATGATACGTTTCTAGCGTACCTGGGAGATAGGTTAAGAAAATTATGAAGGAGATTAGGAAGAGGCGAGAAACCCTAGAATTTGGCAGATGTTGAACGGACATGGCAAGAAAACGTGTATGTACACAGCGATTGATTACGGATTAACATGCGAGATCATAATTGATTGAATAATGGAGGAATTTGATTCGGAGGATGATGGATCGGATTCGAAGGTGTTGTTACGCGTTATTTGATGGTGTTAAACGACGACGTTGAAGGTGAAACGGCAATGTGGAAGAAGATGAAGGAGGCTGGCTGGGTCGCAAAGTGTGCTTAAATTAATGGAACAAGCTACCTTTGGAATCTGATGTGGCGTGTGTGATGTGATGCATTACTTCAATAAAAAAAAAAAATAAGATTTTGTATTTAATTTTTATTATGTTTACTTTTATTTACCGCAATCAAAATGGGCTAACTTATATGGACCGGCCCACTATGCCCAAAAAATTTACTATCTAGCTATTATTAGAAGATGTCACCACTCTATCAAAAATGTCTTTTGCTCTTTCAAAATTTACAAAGCAAAAAGAATATATTAGTACTTACATAAAGATCAATATAATCACACTCTTTAATCAATAAAGTGTTGACACTTGACAATACAAAATCACTTTCTCATTTCAAATTATATTTTCACTCCTTTTACAAATTAAATTATTTCTATCTTTCACTCTATTTATTAAACACTTCACAATTTTCATTTTAATTTTTTCTCCCTCAAATTTCTTTTTCTCTTTTTATTTTTTAAAATATAAATAAATTAATAAATTGAATCTCTTTTAATAGAACGAAGAGAAATACGTAAAAATTTACTCAATCGAAAACATAATTATTTTATGATTATAAAAAAATTATTCATAATTATTAAAAAAATTATTTTCAAATGTCAAAATTTCAACTTTACTTACGGGACACTATCATCAAAATACCTTTTTTATTTTAATTAACAATTGTCTTTATTTGAAACACAAAATTCTTATTTTCAAATGTCAAATATTTTATTTTTTTCACGGGGCATTATCGGCAAAATACATATTTTATTTTAATTAATCATTGTCTTTATTTGAGACACAATTTTCAAATGTCAAAATTTCTATTTTTATTACGAGACACTATCAACACGACACCTATTTTATTTTAAGTAACAGATCTATATAACTACACAAATGAATGACAATTCAATATATATTCATTTATGCATAAAGTTATTATTTAGCTTTGTTATGATTTTTACAATATCTATCTCAAAATCATATTACATCTTGCTCATTATAACTTTGCACTTGCATTTAATGTTATGGGACACAACAAGTTAGATCCAAACAACAAAACATGTATAAATGTTAATTTGCATTTGATAAAGTGACACTAGGCACAATTAGTTAGATATAAACAAAAAGACATACATAAATTGGCCCTTTTAATGATGAATTATTTTAAATATTCATATGTTTTTTAATATTTTCATTGTAATATGATTGATGAATCAATTCATTCTTAATCTCAAGATAATTTGTTATTTAGTAGGTGTTAAGTTTTCACTCATTTGCACCTGTCTTTAATGTTGAAAATGTGAATGAAATACTTTATGAAATATCATGGGACACAACCAATTAAATTTTAATCAGCTAAACATACATAAACATAACTCTCAATTTGTAGTATAATTTTACGCGACAAAATAATTTTTACCCGTGCGGACGCACGGGTATATTACTAGTTATAGGATATGAGTCTTAAAATTAAAAGGCAATTTCTTTATAGATATCTATGGGGTGAAAATCCGTGTTGAAAATCCTAAAATATCTTTCCGAGATGCATATCCGAAAACACCAAAAAGGAAAATAGGAATTTTGGTTAATTCGGAGATGCATTTCCGAAAACACTAAAAAAAAATTGGGATTTTGGTTAATTCGGATATGCATATCCGAAAAAACCTAAAAAAATTGTCAAAAGTTTTTTCGAATATGCATATCCGAAAAAATTCCAAAAAATTGAAAAATTTAAGATATTGATTAATTCATATATCTTAAAATTGATATAATTTATAAGTTATGAATAATAATAATGATAATTATACTGTTCATATTTCTATTCTAATTCTAATTATTAATTAAAAAATAAAACTCATAAAAAATTTCATTATTTTTTTTAAAATTCCATATTAATAATTACTAAAATTGTAACTAATACACGACAATTATGATTATATAAAAAATAAATACATCAATAATTATTCAACAAAAATTTAAAATAAAAGAGATGAAGATTAAAATTATTTACTACTTTATTCATATTTTAATATAAATTTGGAATTAAATATTTTTTTAAAATAATAAATAAAAATCACAAATATAAAAATTATTTTAATAACTAATTATAATAAAATATCATTTTTCACTTAATTTAAAAAAATTACAAGAAGATTTTATCTTAATTTTATTTAGTGAATAAATTATATATTTACTTTTATAAAATTCAAAATTTACTTATGAAATATAATAAGAATATTTTTCATTTATATAAGTTAGTAAAATAATTTTTAACCTTAAAATTGTTTTGAAAATTTTGTTTATAAAATAAATTTTTTATAAAATTGTTTTTGAAAATTAGTTTATGAAATGATTTTTTTTATGTATCATAAAAAATAATAAATAAATAATAAATAAATATCTTTATCATTATTATTATTATTATTATTATTATTATTATTATTATTAATTTTATATATAAAAATAAGGTGTTGATTTAAATATTTATTAGACTAATATTATTATTATATCTTGATTATAACGATATATATTTAATAATATATTTTAATCAATACAATTAATTATATTATTAATTACATTGATTCACCTTGATTTTAATTTTTTTTAGTAAGTATTGAGTTCTTTTGGATATGCATATCCAAAAAATCCCAAAACCAAATATTGGAATACTTCGGATATGCATATCCGAAGTCACATTTTTTTTATAAAAAAATGTCTTCGGATATGCACATTCGAAATAACCTTTTTTTTTCTAAAAAAAGTGTCTTCGGATATGCACTTCCGAAATATAAGGATATTTTGAAGTTTTACCTAAATAACTTCAGCAGGGTTCTTCTTAAAATGGATTTTGAACCTCAAGAACCACTTTTTTATATTTATTCAAAAAATGCTTTGGCTCTGATGCACTCACTTCAATATCATATGAAGTTCTACTGTAATTCAATGAATCATTTTTCATCCTTTGAATGAATTTCTCCTTGATTTGTAATTCAAGAGCCACTTTTGATTTGTGTTGAGGTACTTATATCATGTGATTGTATTAGATTAATGTTATCTTTATTTTCCTTTGCAATAAAGAGAATACGCTGGTTTAATTTTAAGAACAAAAGAAAATACATTTAATTGGTTTCTTAAACAAAACAATGATTAAACTTTTAAGCTTTAACATGATGTCTTTGGTTGCTATCAGCTTTCTCAATACAAACAAGGAAAAGTTGCCACATGTGTTAAGATGGATAGACTACATCCAGGTATGGCTAGTTTGCTTCCGTTTAAGTGTACTTCAGGGTTGTAAAGTTAGTGGCTTTAGTAGTGGTGCTATATCACTATAATGTATTGACAACATTTTTATCTCTTCTTTCTTTTCGCCATCTTCCTACTGTTGTAGGTCCTAAAATAGGAGTTGAATGGCCAATTCCACTGCTCTTGGCTCTTTTACCATTAAATAAAGGGTGTATGGAATTGTTAGCACAGAAAAATTGCAATGCATTTTTATGTAGCTTACCATTAGTCTCACTCTCAGGTTCAATGTCAATATCTTTTTCTCACAATTTCAGTACTCATTTTTATCAAGTTTTTTTAATAAAAAAAAAGATTCAATTAAAGACCAAAATGTGAAGATTGTTATGTTTGTGTGAATGTGAAGATATGAGGTACATTGGACAAAGCAGGAGCTATCAAATGAAACATGAGCTATCAGTTCAAAGCAGACTTTAGTGGCTTTATTAAATTCTAGTAACATATTATGTATCACCACAAGATTCCTGTAATATTTAAATCTGTCGGATCATTAAATTCTAGTAACATATTATGTATCACCACAAGATTCCTGTAATATTCAAATCTGTCCGATCATTAAATTTTATTAACATATTATGTATACTGAAATGTTAAAATCTCTCAGATCATATCTCAACTGGACCATGCTTTAATCTGTCAAAACATATAATAGATTTGTTAGTATAATTAACAGAATTGAAATAATGCACCTCAATAAAGCATTACCTCCGAGCTAAGCTCTCCTCTCTCAGGGCACTTCACCATCTATGATAGTTCCATTTAGCTACTTTAGTATGATACAGTAAAAATTAAGAGAAATTAGGGGGTCACACTCAATTCATAAAATAACAATTATACCTGGCAGAGAAACCCCAAATTCGGCTTCTTGAACAGCACGTGCACAGTCCTCCTTCAAAAATAATAAAAATTGTGATATTTAAAAGAAAATATGAAAAATGCTCTAGGGAAGGATCTTAGTATGCTCATCTGAGTTGTGAAAATCTGAAAATTGTCAAAATTTGTTTTGCTGATGACATTCTCTGATGTTCCTTAGGGGAGACTTGGAATCAATGAGGATTATTATGGGAAAAGTAAAGGAGTTCTCTAAGGCGAATGACATTCTCTGATGTTCCTTAGGGGAGACTTGGAATCAATGAGGATTATTATGGGAAAAGTAAAGGAGTTCTCTAAGGCGACTGGGCTGCAGATGAGCATGCCTAAAAGTAAGGTTTACTTTGGAGGGGTGGATCACACAACTCAGATGAGGATCTAAAGTAAGTGGGCTTTTTTTGACCCAATCCACAGAATCGCACAAAATCGTTGGATTACACGATTTCACGATTAAAAGGTAGGATTATACACGATTTTGCAAATCTGCGATTTTGGGCATGAGTGTAATCGTTGCAGCTGTTTTGAATCGTAAAAGCGTAGGATTATACGATTAAAATCGGGATTTTGACTACCATGGTTCCAATGATTCTGAGGTAATGGATCAGTTAATGAATTACAATAAATTCTGTTACACTCTCCTCTCTCTCTTCCTCTTCTCTCTCTCTCTCTCCTACACTTATAACAAAAAGTATCTTAAAAAAACTTAAAATAAAAAAATTTATTTTACAAAAAGTCGTACCTGTCTAGCAAATCGGAAATAGCAGCTTTCAAAAGACTGAACCAGAGCCATAGCTTCAACATATAAATGTTCCACTTCATTATCGTGGAATGCCCCAAAATAGTTTTCCAATCCATTCACGTCTACGAAGTCCTCGTAGGATATATAACCTTCAAACTAAAGAACATTTAGGAAAGTAAGGATGTGAAAACTGTTGTGTTAAAGCATATATGAAATAAAAAAATTTAACTAATCAACCTTCTTTAGAATCAGAAGAGAGCTTCCCTCCACTATGACCTTTCTATAATTCATCTCTTGTGCTCTACTCAAGGCCAATATCAAACCGCGAAACTCAGCTACAAAAGTACTGTGAAGACTAGGGGTGACAAAATGGATGGATTAGATGGATATGGATTGGATCCTTAATGGATGGATCAAACCAATCCATTAATCCATTAAACTCTCTAAATAAAAATCCAATCTAATCCATCCATTAAGGAATAAAATCCATCCAATCCATCCATAACAAATTTCTAATGGATGGATATCCATCCATCCAAAAGACAATTAAAAATATTTTATTTTTAAAAAAAAATCATTTTCGTTTTCCCTAAAAAAAATTGATTTTTTTCGTTTTTTCCGAAAAAAACTCGATTTTTTCGTTTTTTCGAAAAAAAACTCGACTTTTTTCGTTTTTCCGACAAAAAAACTCGATTTTTTTCGTTTTTTCCGGAAAATAACTCGACTTTTTTTTGAAAAAAACTCGATTTTTCGTTTTTCGAAAAAAAAACTCGAATTTTTTCGTTTTTCCGAAAAAAACTCGATGTTTCGTTTTTCCGGAAAATAACTCGACTTTTTTCAAAAAATACTCGATTTTTCATTTTTCGAAAAAAAAACTCGACTTTTTTCGTTTTTCCGGAAAAAAACTCGATTTTTTCGTTTTTCCGAAAAAAACTCGATTTTTTCGTTTTTCGAAAAAAAACTCGACTTTTTTCGTTTTTCGAAAAAAAATACTCGACTTTTTTCGTTTTCCCCAAAAAATCTCGCTTTTTTTCATTTTTTAGAAAAAAACTCGATTTTTTCGTTTTTCCGAAAAAACTCGATTTTTTCGTTTCCCCCCCAAAAACTCGATTTTTTGTTTTTCTGAACAAAAAAACTCGACTTTATTGTTTTTCCAGAAAAACCTGATTTTTTTTTCGTTTTTCGGAAAAACACGATTTTTTTCGTTTTTCGGAAAAAACTCGATTTTTAATGGATCAGTATATGAATTACAATAAATTCTATTACACTCTCCTCTTCTCTCTCTCTCTCTCTCTCTCCTACACTTATAACAAAAAGTATCTTAAAAAACTGAAAATAAAAAATTTTATTTTGCAAAAAGTCGTACCTGTCTAGCAAATCGGAAATAGCAGCTTTAAAAAGACTGAACCAGAGCCATAGCTTCAACATATAAATGTTCCACTTCATTATCGTGGAATGCCCCAAAATAGTTTTCCAATCCATTCACGTCTACGAAGTCCTCGTAGGATATATAAGCTTCAAACTAAAGAACATTTAGGAAAGTAAGGATGTGAAAACTGTTGTGTTAAAGTATATATGAAATAAAAAAATTTAACTAATCAACCATCTTTAGAATCAGAAGAGAGCTTCCCTCCACTATGACCTTTCTATAATTCATCTCTTGTGCTCTACTCAAGGCCAATATCAAACCGCGAAACTCAACTACAAAAGTACTGTGAAGACTAGGGGTGGCAAAATGGATGGATTGGATGGATATGGATTGGATCCTTAATGGATGGATCAAACCAATCCATTAATCCATTAAACTCTCTTAATAAAAATTCAATCCAATCCATCCAATAAGGAATAAAATCCATCCAATCCATCCATAACAAATTTCTAATGGATGGATATCCATCCATCCAAAATACAATTAAAAATATTTTATTTTTAAAAAAAATTCATTTTCGTTTTCCCTAAAAAAAATTTATTTTTTTCGTTTTTCCGAAAAAAACTCGATTTTTTCGTTTTTTTCGAAAAAAAACTCGACTTTTTTCGTTTTTCCGACAAAAAAACTCGATTTTTTTTCGTTTTTTCCGGAAAAAAACTCGATTTTTCGTTTTTCGAAAAAAATCTCGAATTTTTTCGTTTTTCCCAAAAAAACTCGATGTTTCGTTTTTCCGGAAAATAACTCGACTTTTTTCGTTTTTCGAAAAAAAATACTCGACTTTTTTCGTTTTCCCCAAAAAATCTCGCTTTTTTTCATTTTTTAGAAAAAAACTCGATTTTTTCGTTTATCCGAAAAAACTCGATTTTTTCGTTTCACCCCAAAAAACTCGATTTTTTGTTTTTCTGAACAAAAAAACTCGACTTTATTGTTTTTCCGGAAAAACCTGATTTTTTTTTGTTTTTCGGAAAAACACAATTTTTTTCGTTTTTCGGAAAAAAACTCGATTTTTAATGGATCAGTTAATGAATTACAATAAATTCTGTTACACTCTCCTCTCTCTCTCTCTCCTACACTTATAACAAAAAGTATCTTAAAGAAACTTAAAATAAAAAATTTTATTTTGCAAAAAGTCGTACCTGTCTAGCAAATCGGAAATAGCAGCTTTCAAAAGATTGAACCAGAGCCATAGCTTCAACATATAAATGTTCCACTTCATTATCGTGGAATGCCCCAAAATAGTTTTCCAATCCATTCACGTCTACGAAGTCCTCGTAGGATATATAAGCTTCAAACTAAAGAACATTTAGGAAAGTAAGGATGTGAAAACTGTTGTGTTGAAGCATATATGAAATAAAAAAATTTAACTAATCAACCTTCTTTAGAATTAGAAGAGAGCTTGCCTCCACTATGACCTTTCTATAATTCATCTCTTGTGCTCTACTCAAGGCCAATATCAAACCGCGAAACTCAGCTACAAAAGTACTGTGAAGACTAGGGGTGGAAAAATGGATGGATTGGATGGATATGGATTGGATCCTTAATGGATGGATCAAACCAATCCATTAATCCATTAAACTCTCTAAATAAAAATCCAATCCAATCCATCCATTAAGGAATAAAATCCATCCAATCCATCCATAACAAATTTCTAATGGATGGATATCCATCCATCCAAAATACAATTAAAAATATTTTATCTTTAAAAAAAATTCATTTTCGTTTTCCCTAAAAAAAATTGATTTTTTTCGTTTATCCGAAAAAAAACTCGATTTTTTCGTTTTTTCGAAAAAAAACTCGGCTTTTTTCGTTTTTTCCGACCAAAAAACTCGATTTTATTCGTTTTTTCGGAAAATAACTCGACTTTTTTTTGAAAAAAACTCGATTTTTCGTTTTTCGGAAAAAAACTCGAATTTTTTCGTTTTTCCGGAAAATAACTCGACTTTTTTCAAAAAATACTCGATTTTTCATTTTTCGAAAAAAAAAACTCGACTTTTTTCGTTTTTTCCGGAAAAAAACTCGATTTTTTTCGTTTTTTCGAAAAAAAATACTCGACTTTTTTCGTTTTCCCCAAAAAATCTCGCTTTTTTTCATTTTTTAGAAAAAAACTCGATTTTTTCGTTTTTCCGAAAAAACTCGATTTTTTCGTTTCCCCCCAAAAAACTCGATTTTTTGTTTTTCTTAACAAAAAAACTCGACTTTATTGTTTTTCCGGAAAAACCTGATTTTTTTTTGTTTTTCGGAAAAACATAATTTTTTCGTTTTTCCGAAAAAACTACTCGACTTTTTTCGTTTTCCCCAAAAAATCTCGCTTTTTTTCATTTTTTAGAAAAAAACTCGATTTTTTCGTTTTTCCAAAAAAACTCGATTTTTTCGTTTCCCCCCAAAAAACTCGATTTTTTGTTTTTCTGAACAAAAAAACTCGACTTTATTGTTTTTCCGGAAAAACCTGATTTTTTTTCGTTTTTCAGAAAAAACTCGATTTTTAATGGATCAGTTAATGAATTACAATAAATTCTGTTACACTCTCCTCTCTCTCTTCCTCTTCTCTCTCTCTTCCTCTTCTCTCTCTCCTACACTTATAACAAAAAGTATCTTAAAAAAACTTAAAATAAAAAATTTTATTTTGCAAAAAGTCGTACCTGTCTAGCAAATCGGAAATAGCAGCTTTCAAAAGACTGAACCAGAGCCATAGCTTCAACATATAAATGTTCCACTTCATTATCGTGAAATGCCCCAAAATAGTTTTCCAATCCATTCACGTCTACGAAGTCCTCGTAGGATATATAAGCTTCAAACTAAAGAACATTTAGGAAAGTAAGGATGTGAAAACTGTTGTGTTGAAGCATATATGAAATAAAAAAATTTAACTAATCAACCTTCTTTAGAATCAGAAGAGAGCTTCCCTCCACTATGACCTTTCTATAATTCATCTCTTGTGCTCTACTCAAGGCCAATATCAAACCGCGAAACTCAGCTACAAAAGTACTGTGAAGACTAGGGGTGGCAAAATGGATGGATTGGATGGATATGGATTGGATCCTTAATGGATGGATCAAACCAATCCATTAATCCATTAAACTCTCTAAATAAAAATCCAATCCAATCCATCCATTAAGGAATAAAATCCATCCAATCCATCCATAACAAATTTCTAATGGATGGATATCCATCCATCCAAAATACAATTAAAAATATTTTATTTTTAAAAAAAATTCATTTTTCGTTTTCCCTAAAAAAATTGATTTTTTTCGTTTTTCCGAAAAAAACTCGATTTTTTCGTTTTTTCGAAAAAAAACTCGACTTTTTTCGTTTTTCCGACAAAAAAACTCGATTTTTTTCGTTTTTTTCCGGAAAAAAACTCGAATTTTTTCGTTTTTCCGAAAAAAACTCGATGTTTCGTATTTCCGGAAAATAACTCGACTTTTTTCAAAAAATACTCGATTTTTCATTTTTCGAAAAAAAAAACTCGACTTTTTTCGTTTTTCAGGAAAAAAACTCGATTTTTTCGTTTTTCGAAAAAAAATACTCGACTTTTTTCGTTTTCCCCAAAAAATCTCGATTTTTTCGTTTTTCCGAAAAAACTCGATCTTTTCGTTTTTCCGAAAAAACTCGATTTTTTCGTTTCCCCCCAAAAAACTCGATTTTTTGTTTTTCTGAACAAAAAAACTCGACTTTATTGTTTTTCCGGAAAAACCTGATTTTTTTTTCGTTTTTCGGAAAAACACGATTTTTTTCGTTTTTCGGAAAAAAACTCGATTTTTTCCGAAAAAACACGATTTTTTCGTTTATTCGAAAAAAAACTAGATTTTTTGTTTTCCCGAAAAAACTGGATTTTTTTTTGTTTTTCATAAAAACACGATTTTTTTTGTTTTTTAGAAAAAACTCGATTTTTCAATTTTCTGAAGAAACTCGATTTTTGTATTTTCATATATTATTAATTTTTTAAAAAAATAATTTAAATCATTTAAAGTATAAAATAAAAATAATCCATTGGATTATCCAAATGTGTTGGATGGATTGGATCCATCCATGTATATAAATGGATGGATTGGATCCATCCATGTATATAAATGGATGGATTTAATCCATCCATTAACTTATTTATTTATTTGGTGGATGAATTGGATGGATTTTTTGGTGGATGGATTGGATGGATTTTAGCTTAATGGATCTAATTGTCACCCCTTGTCCAAGATACTTCAAGATCCTGAGACTTTGAGCTAGTGCTAGCTTCTGCTCTAATTCTTGAAACTTTTTCAAGAGCCTGATTATTAAACCTTCTGATACATTCATCTAAGGATGTTGGAGGAGGTTCTGCGAAAAGAACTAGGGCCCTTTCTGGGTTTGGTTCAATAGTGGCGGTAGGTTCATAAGTAATTTCCTCTTCATGAATATGTTGTTGTTGTTCAAATAGATCAAATATTTTGGATAAAGAGTATGGTTCTGTTGTAGAAATCTCAAGGTTTTCAGTGATAGCCTTTTCAGACACATTTTGAGCAGACGAAGGAGAATTTGGATTGGATGCATCATGGGTTGGTGAGTTATCTGATTGTTGTTGAATGAATGCAGAATGCATAAGGCTTACTGAAGCAGGAGATTGTGTAGTGGGTATAGCAATAGAGGAAATTATTGATGAGGTAAAAGTTTGTATGGGTGCTGATGAGATTGGGGTTGTGAGTTGTGGTATAGAAGGGGTATTTTGAGATGAAGACATGATAGAAGATTTTGGTGGGATAGAGGTGTGAGTGACAATGAGAATGGAGAATGGGAGTGATTGAGGTAGCATTAATAACATTAGATGTTAAAGCTGAAATAGATATAGAAGCAGGAGTAGTCTTACTTGGTTCAGTTACAAGATTTTCAATGATAGACATCTTGTTTTGCTTCCTTTGCTTTTTCTTCGCTTCAGAGGCCTCTGAATTTTCCTTTATCTTTCTTTTGGAGGGATCTACAGAGACCAGAGGTTTTGCTAGATTGCTATCCTTGAAGTTAGACATATCATGCCCTTCTCATATCATCATCTGAACATAGGTGATGATGCCTTCTTTATTATCTTTGGTTGTGAACAAAGGATAATTGTTCACTGGAAGTCTCCTAGCTGCAATACTTTCAGAGGGAACAACTGAATGTACAACTCTGAATCTTTTGATCAGGCCCATATACCTTAAGCTATTTACATTGAAGGCTGCCCCAATGCTTGGATTCAGATATTTAGTAAATCTGGATTCATTAGTTAGATATTCTACAAGACCGTTTTCTAGAAAAATATCAGACAGAAGACGACCAAAAGGAATATACAATATAATCTTTTTATCTGGCATATCAGTGGTTCTTGTCTTTCTGATAGAGTCTCTAAGGTAGTAGAACAAGATTGATGGAAGACACATCTTTTTCTTGGTTTGTATATAGTATAACATATACTTCTGACTTGCATTGAAATAATCAGCAGAACCTTCTCTGGGATTGATACATCCTAGAATGATCTTGTGCCATAGTCTAAGATGTTCATGAAGATCATGAGCCTTAAGATCCTTCTTCTTCTGAGCATAGTTTGGGAAAAGAGAGGGATTTATGGATTCTTTCACAAAACTGGATTTAGCGTCCTTTCCATAGACATGTTTCCCTTCCAAATGCTTCATTCCTAGAAGCTCGGCGATTGACTTCTCAATTATAACAATTTTCTTTTCCATCACATGCGAAACAATATGATAATCATCAGTGTCTGCTTGTCTCCAGAAGTTCTTAATTAGATCATCATACAGTGGACCATGAAGCCTTGAGAGGAAATTCTCCCAACCTTGAGCTTGTAGTTCTTCTCTTATGTCATACCCATTTTCTGCAAGATTGTCAAAGTCGACCATGAATTCACGTAGTACCTTTAGCGCTTCTGGTTTAGCAATACAATGAACTGCAGATTCTCTTTGTGTAATGTGAGTTTTATCAATTACTGGAAAAGAGGATGAAGATGAAGATGGTTGATGAAAATTTGACAAAAATGAAGGAACAATTCCAGATGTCGACCCAGATGGATTAGATCTTTCCTCCATTTCTTTAGCAAACTTGACAGCTTCTTGTTGATCGGTAGTCATCATTTTGTGGAAGATTTTGATGAATTGTGTTGACGGGGATGGAGAACGAGCTGAACAGTTTAGAGAAATGGTTTAGGGTTTCTAATTGAAAGTGTAGGAAAGGGAGTGAAATAGTGAGGGTTAGTGTATAAGATGGTTTTCGTGGAGAGAGAAAAAAAAATATTGATAGAAAATAAAATCTTGTGAAATAACATGGTAAGGGGAGGTAATTAATGAATGTAATCATGATAAATCAATCTTAAGAGTTTAGGTTACTTCTCATCATAGTCCCTAGGTAGAGTATAATGATCAAGGATAACCAAAAGGTTACACGTTTAATCACAACTCAATCTGAGTGCCACGTTTTAATATCCTCAAAGGTTAGAAACCCAAAAGGTTTCCTTCTGATCAGAGACATTTCTATCCGAAACATATTCTGATACCTGAGGTTCTGAAAAATGAAATACTTTTTGTTTACGTCAGAATCTTATTTCTTCAGACTATGACTAAACATCTTCTGATTCTGATGACATCTTACTCTGGACAAAAATCCATTTCAGATTCTTCAGAATGAATTGAAATCTATCTTCAGCTAAGGGTTTTGTGAATATATCAGCCCATTAATGGTCTGTATCTATAAAAGTTAGATTTAAAATCCCTTTCTGAACATAGTCTCTGATAAAATGATGTTTTATCTCTATGTGTTTAGCCCTAGAATGTAAAATAGGATTTTTGCTTAAACAAATAGCAGCAGTATTATCACAGAAGATAGGAATGTTACTCTCATAAATCTGATAATCTTCTAGTTGACTCTTTAACCAGAGCATCTGAGTGCTGCACACAGAAGCGGAGATGTATCTGATTCTACTGTTGGAAATGCAATTGTAGATTGTCTCTTGCTTGCCCATGAGATCAGATTCTTTCCAAGAAACTGACAGTTTCCAGAAGTACTCTTTCTCTCTATGCAATCTCCAGCGTAATCTGCATCACAGAATCTAGAAAGAGTATACTCTGATGTTTTCTCATACATCAAGCCAAGGTTAGTTGTAACCTTGAGATACCTTAGAATTCTCTTAACAGCAGTTAAATGAGATTCTCTAGGATCACATTGGAATCTAGCACACAGATGCACACTAAATAGAATATTGGGTCTAGAAGCAGTTAGATAGAGAAGAGAGCCTATCATACCATGATATAGCTTGTGGAAAACCTTACAGCTAACTTCTTCTTTCTCCAGAATGCATGTTGGATGCATCGGAGTCTTTGATGGCTTACTATCCATCATGTTGAAATTTTTTAGAAGTTCTCTAGTATACTTACTTTGATGAATGTAAGTAGCTTCTGGTCGTTGATCGATCTGAATTCCTAAAAAGAACTTGAGTTCTCCCATCAGACTCATCTCAAACTCAGCGTGCATCATCTTAGCAAAATCCTCGCAAAAAGAGGGGTTAGCAGAACCAAAAATAATATCGTCGACATAAATTTGAACGATCAGAATATCATTTTTGAATGTCTTACAGAAGAGTGTTGTGTCAACCTTCCCTCTGGTGAAATCATTTTCTAAGAGAAATCTACTCAATCTGTCATACGAAGCTCTGGGAGTTTGCTTTAGACCATAGAGAGATTTCTTAAGTTGAAAAACTTGATCTGATTTCTCAAGATGTTCAAAACCAGGAGGTTTTTTGACATACACTTCCTCAGAAATATAGCCATTCAAAAATGGACTTTTAACATCCATCTGATAAAGAATTATGTTATGATTAACAGAGAAAGAGATTAGGATACGAATGGCTTCAAGTCTTGCAACTAGAGAAAAGGTTTCTGTATAATCTATTTCTTCTTGTTGACTATAGCCTTGAGCAACCAGACGTGCTTTGTTTCTGATAACTTCTCCTTTCTCATTGAGCTTGTTTCTGAACACCCATTTGGTTCTAATGACATGGACACCTTTAGGTTTCTGAACAAGATCCTATACATCGTTCTTAGAGAATTGGTTTAGTTCTTCTTCCATTGCCAGAATCCAGTATTTGTCCAGAAGAGCTTCTTTAATAGATGTTGGTTCAATCAGAGACACCAATCCCATAAGCATTTCTTCAGAAGGCTCGAAAGTTGATCTGGTTCTAACAGGAGGTTCTTTGTCTCCTAGAATTAATCCTTCCGGATAAAAAGTTATGATTCTTCTTTTCTTATGCTATGGAGGATCAGAAGGAGTATCAACTGTATCTGAAGTAGGAACTTCTGATGCTATAACTTCTGATGCTTTCTCATCGGATTCTGAAAATGTTTTCTTCAAATCTGCAAGCTTTTCAACTAGCTTTGACTTTTTAGAGTCAAGCTTATCATCGAATCTGACGTGAATTGATTCTTCCACAATTTGTGATTCTGTGTTATAGATTCTGTAGCCTTTTGAGTGCTCACTATATCCTAACATCAGACACTTGTGTGCTTTGGAATCGAATTTACTCAGACTTTCCTTAGTGTTTAACATAAAACAGACACATCCAAAAGGATGAAAATAAGAAATGTTGGGTTTTCTGTTCTTCCACAATTCATAAGGAGTCTTTCTCAAAATAGGCCTTATAAAGACTCTATTCTGAACATAACAAGCTGTGTTTATAGCTTCTGCCCAAAAGTGCTTAGCCATTCCAGTCTCTTGAATCATGGTGCGAGCCATCTCTTGTAAGGTCCTGTTCTTTCTTTCAACTACTACGTTTTGTTGTTGAGTTCATTACCAACGGTTCCAGAGCCAATAATCTTTCCTTTCTGATTACCTCCGAAACCGACAACTCCACCAGGCTTAAGTTCCAAATCTTGGAACATATGCCTTTCTCCCGTCATGTGTAGCGAGCATCCACTGTCCAGGTACCATGATTGGTGTTTTAGTGGTGACATCAAGGATATATGCACATAAATCACTTTATCCTTAGGTACCCATTTTTGGGTCCTTTCTTGTTAGCATTTCCAGAGGTTCTGGTACCTTTGGAAGTTTGTGCAACAAGATAATCAAATGGTATTTGTGCATGATATTTAGGTTTAGAAGTTTCCTTCTTTGTTTGTGATTATGATTCATTAAAATCAGAACTATCTTGTTTGGAACATTCCAGTTCAGTACGAGAAGGCACAAAATGTTCAGAAAGAGGTTTTGGTTTGACAAACAGAGTTTCATCAATTGGTTTTGATGATCCTGAATATCCCAAGCCTTTCCTTCCGTTTCTGCTAACTCCATAGATCATTGAAGCCATCCTGCTTCTATCTATGCTTTTAGCTAAGAAGTACTAAAAAGTTCTATCGTATCTGATTACTTCATCAGTAACAGATGTGCCAGAGATAATATCTTCTTCTAGCTTTGAAATTTTACTAACAAGAGCATGATTTGATTTTTCTAAAGTAAGTAATTTTTCATTCAAATCATAAATAAGTTTCTCCTTCTTAGTAAAAGCTTCAGAAGTGATTTCAAATTTTCTTTTCAGAATTTTGTGATCACTTTTAAGAAGTTGATATCTTTTCATTGCTTCTGAAAAACAAAATTCAAGTTTAGATCGAGAGAGGGAAGCCATTACCTCTGCTTCGTCATCAGAATCGGACTCATCATCAGTTATCTGTCCATTTTATGAAACGTAACCACTTGCACCAGCCATGAGTGCCATGTTAGCATGTTCCTCATCAGAAGCTTCATCTTCTGATTCTGAGTCATCCCATGTTTCCATGAGACCCTTCCTTCCTTTGAAGTCCTTCTTGGGTTTCTTATCTTTCTTGAGCTTTGGACAATCATTTATGTAGTGTCCAGGCTCTTTACATTCAAAACATGTAACTTCATTTCCAGTAGCTTTCCTTAGACTAGATAATTCAGTTATATCTCTTGTTCTTCTTGGTCTTCTGAATTTGTTTCTCTTATTTTTCCATAACTGGCCAAGTCTTCTGGAAATTAGAGAAAACTCATCTCCATCTGAATCTTCTTCGGATTCTTATAATTCTTATTCTTCTGCTTGAGAAGCTTTTGTCTTTTCAGATTTTGACCTTAGAGCCACAGATTTTGCTTTCCTCTGAGGTTCATCTTCCAGAAGCTGAATCTCGTGACTTCTTAAAGAACTAATTAATTCTTCAAGACTCGTGCTGTTCAAATCCTTGGACACTATCAAGGCAGTTACCATTGGTCTCCATTTCTTTGGCAGACTTCTGATAATCTTTTTAACGTGATCAGTAGTAGAATATCCCTTGTCCAGAACTCTGAGTCCAGCAGCAAGCGTCTGAAATCTTGAGAACATTTCTTCAATGGTGTCATCATCTTCCATTTTGAAAGCTTCATATTTCTGGATAAGAGCTAGAGCCTTTGTTTCTCTAACTTGAGCATTGCCTTCATGATTCATCTGAAGAGAATCAAAAATAGACTTTGCAGTCTCTTTGTCTGTGATCTTCTCATACTTATTATAAGATATAGCAGATAGCATAATTGATCTTGCTTTGAAGTGATTCTTGTATGCCTTTTTCTGATCATTTGTTATGTCGCTTCTAGCCATCTTCACGACTCTCTCATCTACTGGGTGACTGTAGCCATCAACTACGGTATCCCATAGATCAAAGTCATAAGCCATAAAATAGTTTTCAATCTTGTTTTTCCAGTATTTAAACTTTTCTCTACTGAATACAGGAGGTTTTGCATTGTACTTATCTCTATCGTTATCATTAGCAACAATAACAACGTTATTCTTGTTAGCCATAGTTTTTCACACAATCTGGAATGATACTTAACACTGTTAAGTGTGTGATAAAGATTCAAACTCTTTATCAATCAGAATCGAAGCTCTGATGCCAATTCAAGGTGTGAAAAACACAAGAAGGGGGGTTTGAATTGGGTTTTAAACCAAATAAAATTTCTTTTGAAAATAATCCCCTTTTTAAAACTTAGATTCTTTTAAAGAGAGCTTATGATAATAATAATGATAAGTATGCAAGAAGGAAAGACAGGGAATTTATCCCAGTTCACTTGATAGAAATCAAGCTACTCTAGTCCACCCGCCAAGGTGATTTTGGCTTATACTCAAGGACTTAATCCACTAATCTTCAACAATATTACAATTGCACAAGTTTCCCGCAAGTGACTAACAACCTCTAAGACACACACGTCTTAGCCCTCTCAAGGATACTGACCCAACTGGTCCCTCAAGGCAAATCAAACAACAGTTTGAAAGATTTGTTTACAAGATGATATGCTTCTACACAAGCTGATTTGTAAACTTTACAATTCGAATCAGATGACTTAAGAAAGAAGAATATACAATATGAATAGTATTGTTAGAATATGCGTGAATGCGTCAACTTCTTCCTTAGTCTTCAAGCTCTTTATATAGCCAATAAAATAATATATCCGTTGGAGGGTATTTATGTAATCTTCAAAAAGTTGGCAGCTTGAAATAACGCAGGGGACAAAATCGTACAATGCGTCTGTCCTTCATGGTAGTGGAATGGAATGTTTTGATTCGTACCATGTACTGTTGTACCACGTTAACGTTATCTTCAATTCTTCATACTTCAGAGGCTTGCAGCATGAGTAGAAGGTAGAAAATAATCTTGGGTTCTTCAGAACTTCAAGTCTTCAGATTCTCTCATAATCTTCAGCACTTGGTCTTCAGTACCCTTTGTCTTAGAAACTTGAATCTTCAGAGCTTCAAATCTTCAGAGTCTTCAGAACCGCGTCTTCAGAGTCTTCAGCCTTTGGTCTTTAGATTAGTTTCTTCGACTATGTATCAGAGTCACTGTAACACCCCTCTATTTTTTATTAATTTTGTAAGACTTTATACTTAACTAATTTAGTGATTTTTTAGTGTGATCTATATTAGTGAATATATCAAATAAATAAATTAGCCTAAAGGAACAATAAAATCAATTTTAATTAATATGGAAAAATAAAATCATTTTTAATCAATTGTAATTATTTAATGTAGGGAAAAGAAAGATTTGTACTCGCGTTGGAGGTCATTGAGGGAGAATGTAAGATCATACGATAATACATTTGGATTTTGGGAGAATGTAAGATCATACGATAATACATTTGGATTTTGGGAGGATGGGGCTTATAGCTCAAGGAGCGGCCCATATGGTCTAAGAGCAGTTTCACCGGGAATAATGCTCCTCTTAGTACCATTGCACGAGTGGAATCGATTTAGAATTATGTTATTGATTTTTGATGAAAAGTTTTGATGGTTAGTAGAAATGAAAAGTTGAAAATCGGTTAAATTGAAAACTAGGTTTAAACAAAACAACCTAAGTCTAAACTGATTTTAATCAATTAAAACCTAATGTCTAAAATTAATCCTAATTACTAGGTTAATTACAAAAGTAGGTCACAAGTGAAAATAACCTAAGTCTAATTGATTTTAAACCCTAAGTTAATTAATCAATTTTTTTTTGTATTTTTGACGATTTTATTAATAAATTAAAGTCTAATTAATTTAATTACAAAATAAAAAAGATGAAAATAACATCTAACCTAATTGATTAAGTCAAGATACCTAGAAAATTAATCAATTGATTTTAACCTAAAAAACTAATTTTTGGTGTTTTTACATGATTAAAAGATAAATCTAAGTTAATTATTAATTAATTATGAAAATAACTAAATCTAATTAAAATAAAATATTTTTTTGTGTCAAAAATTAAATTGACATTTTATCAACTTAAATCTAAAAAGAAAATAACTTTAGTAGTCTTCTATTGGTTGCTATTAATTATGGAAAGCAAATAAAAATAAAAATAGAAAAAAGAAAATCAAAGGAAAAGGTTAGAAAAAAAAACAGAGTTGCATGGGGTGGGTGTTGAACCCACGCCCTACCCTTTTCTAGTTTCCAACCTGGCCAACTATGCTGCAATTGTTATCTGCTATTTAAATACAACAAAAATATAATATAAAAAAAAAGAAATTCGAAATTAAAAAAAACGCGCGCAGGTGGGTTGACTGTTCATCATCGTTTTCCAGGTTTTAGGCAACATTTTTTAAACGTTGCTGAAAAGACTTTTAGCTACGGACCGTTCGTAGCTATAACCTGTAAAAATCAAAAACCATGAAACACACAATATAAATTCCAAGTGAGTACATGGTTCAACTGGAAATCTCCATTTGAGTCTAATGGTGCCCTTAGTATTGTCCAATTATGGCTGTATCAAGAAACCCCAAATTTGAAGCTTATTAACCTAACAATGGAAAGTCACGATTCTTGCACTAAAGCTCAGATTAAATGGTTCAAACACATCGAAAACAACATCACGAACATGTTTATGCAATCAAATATGGTTTATGATGAGTGTATGAGTGAAATCGAAAAATTGAAATATGTGTGTAAACCGTGAATTTTAGGTGATGATTCTGATAGCTTTGCTCGATTGTGAGGGTTGGTTTATGTTCAGGGAGCTTCAAGGATCGTGTTTTGATGCTTGGTTTGTCTTGAAAACAAGTGAAAATCAGTTTTGCTATGTCACTTTTTTTGTTTTTTTCAAGTTTGTATATGGGGTTTTTTGCTCAGAATTTCGTGTGTTTGCAAGCTGGACATGCTATGTTGATATAGTAGAATTGATTTGAGTGGATTAAGCATCAAGAAAATAAACAATTCAAGCTTTTCCAAGTTTTGGTATGTACCTTCAGTAAAAGCTGGTATTTAGAAAAGTTTTTGTTCCTCTACCTTCACTAAAAGTTGGTATTGAGAAGCTTTGGTATGTACCTTCAGTAAAAGCTGTTATTCAGAAAAGTTTTTGTTCCTCTACCTTCACTAAAAGCTGGTATTGATAAGCTCTGGTATGTACCTTCAGTAAAAGCTGTTATTCAGAAAAGTTTTTGTTCCTCTACCTTCATTAAAAGCTGGTATTGAGAAGCTTTGGTTTGTACCTTCAGTAAAAGCTGGTATTCAGAAAAGTTTTTGTTCCTCTACCTTCAGTAAAAGATGGTATTAAGAAGCTTTGGTCTGTACCTTCAGTAAAAGCTGGTATTCGGAAAAGTTTTTGTTCCTCTACCTTCAGTAAAAGCTGGTATTGAGAAGCTTTAGTCGGTACCTTTAGTAAAAGTTGGTATTCAGAAAAGATTTTTGTTCTTGTACCTTTAGTAAAAGCTGGTATTCATAAAATCTTAATCCCTTCCTTCAGTAAAAGTTGATAGTTCACCTTCAGTAAAAGTCACTGTATCTTTTGTTCTGGTACCTTCAATAAAAGCTGGTATTCATAAAATCTTAATCCCTACCTTCAGTAAAAGTTGGTAGTTCACCTTCAGTAAAAGTCAGTGTATTTATTGTTCCTCTTCCTTTAGTAAAAGATGGTATTGGGAAGTTTCGTTTTGTACCTTCAGTAAAAGTTGGTACAGTTGTATTTTTGTTTCTCTCTACCTTCAGTAAAAGCTGGTAGTTCACCGTCATTTCTAAGTCGGTGTTGTCTATCCTTTGCTCTCAGTTTTGAGATGTTATTAAGTTTCATTCCATCTCCAATGGAGTTAAGTTTCCTTTCCCCAGTCGAGTCGATTACTCTTTCTTAGATATTACTTCCTTGTTGGTTAATTACTCGCATTGTTAAGTATTTCCCCATTGGAGTCATACTTTGCTTGAAATCTTTTGAGCTTTGCACTTTTTTTTTGTGATTTTGGGTTTTCCCCATAACACAGTTCTTTCCCCGTAGTTGGAATGTTTTTCTATTTTTTTATTATTATTTCTTCTTTCACATGCATGATCCTAAGCATCACATGGCATCTTAGGGTCAGAAATTGGGTTTGTTTATATTTAAGTATCTTCGATCACGTCGAGATGAAGATTTCTAAACTTCATATCTCCTGATAGAAGACACTTAAATATGGGCAGTTGTTGTACCCTAATTTTTAACCCTAAGATACCCATTCATTTGCATTTAAATCAATTACATCAAGATCATAGGTTTGGTTCATCTCCTATCTTGAGTGCTCTCTTACTTGCCATGCAGGGATCGCCAAATTTTTCTTTTTTACTTTTACTTATATTATACTCTTTATATTTTTACTAACATCTAACCAAAATCCAAAAATATACATGTTTTCTCTTTAATAACTTTTTCACTAAGAGGTCTGGATCGAGAACATCAAACACTAGTTTCTCAGCTTGAATGTAATTAATTTGAACAAAGTCAAAGATTGGTCAACATTGATTTTCAAGTAGAATCCAATACTAGTTGATCAAGAGTTTCCAAGATTTTAGTTACTGATTTCTCAAGAGACACCAAGGTTCATGTGTTTATTTCCATGCCTTCTTTGACAAGTCAAAAATCGAGCCAGAGCCATAACAGCTCAACCAACAAAGTTTTTGCCACTTTTTTCACTAGGCAAATCGATTTCCCTACTGGGTAAATCGATTTACCAAGGGCGAATTTGACAAAAAGAAGGAAATTTTGAGCATTTGAAACCAATTTCCTTTTTTGAGAATATTCTTGATCTCCCAAAGATAATTTCCCTTACCTCATTATAATTAAATTTCACCATACACCCTCATTTGATCACATGTGCACCACTTGATTTGTAGTTTGCCTCCAAAAACCAATTACCAATCCTAATTTTGTTTCCAAACCGAACTCCAAACCACCACTAATTCTGAGCCTAAACTCTATAAATAAAGCCCTTATTTCATTTATTTCACAACCTTTTGATAGCCAAACTCACCTTGCAAAAATATCTTTCAATTCCCTTCAACTACCAAATTCACCCAAAGCTCAATTTCCATAAAAAAATTAATAAGCTTTTCATTGAAGCATACTAATCTTTGAGCTAAACCTCCGTCCAAACACTTTTTTCTTCATCAATTTTGTAGATCAAGGCTTTGGAGAAGTGATTCTTGAAGTTCATTTGAAGTAAGTTTGAATTTAATTGGTAAATCTCTAGATCCACAATTGTTAAGCTTGATTTTAAACTTTCACAATGTGATCCTTTGTTGATCTTGGTTGCTTGATTCTTTGAGCCATATTTTATGATTCCATTTGAGCTAATTTCTCCTAATTTGATGGAATTTTTATGCTCAATTGCATCCAAGATCACAAGGTGTTTGATAAAAAGTTTGATCAAATATTTTCTCTTTGAAATACTGATTTTCTGATTTTTCACTGCAGGAAATCGATTTCCCTCTATTCTGTTACGCCATATTTTGAAAATTATGCTGAGTAAATCGATTTACCTACTGGGTAAATCGATTTACCACTGGCGGAATGTGTTTTTTTGTTTTGTTTTGGGGTTGTTTTGGTTCTTTTCTTCTTCCTACTCTTTTCTTTTGATCTTGGCTTTGTATTACAAATTTTAATATCCAATTTCTCTTCAATTTCAATGGACTTAGGATGTAGATGAATTTAGATAAACATTCATTAATTCAAATCTATCTTAAAGTGAAATATTCAATTCATTTTTAGCGCTTTGAATTAGTGATATGTTTTGTGCTTTAATCCATCAATTATAAGGGGTTAAACTTGAAGATGGAAAAATTTTGAGGATGTGATCCAATTTTGATTTCTCATTCCCTCTTCTTTTTTCTCCTTTATTTATTTTGGCTTATGAAAAATCTTCAACATCATTGGAACTTTTGCTAAGTTCTTGATGAAGATGATATCATTCCTTTTTTTTTCTTTTTTGTGTGGGATTGTTTTTGGAGAATGATCTACCTGTCATTTTTCTAGCATGTGTTAACACAAAGATTATTGGTCGGTCTCATAGGTGCAATCTTTTTGTAAGTCCACCTACGATTGCTTAACATAGACCAAAATATGTTCAAAAAATGATTGATCATTTTGTCCATAGTTCATAACCTTTGAAACTTGTTGTTAGGAGGCTTTGACTATATCAATCCTTTAATAAGCTTCATTAACTTTGATCTTAGAACATCATACAATCATTATTGTTCAATTGACTACTAACTATTAATTATTGACTCCTAACTTCTAACATTTAACTCCTAACTTTATTTTTAGGGAAAAGCTAACATGTGCCCCAAGGGCACAAGTTAATGAGATATTTATAGAAATATTTTCTTGGAATGCGTGCATTCAATGTATCGAAACTTTAAATATGACTTTATTGCATTTAATTATATTTAACTTTTTCTAATTATAGTATTCTTAACATGTGCCCTTAGGGCACATGTTAGCATGACCCTTACTTTTATGCTTATTTACTTTTACGTTCTTTATTTATATTGCTTTTTTTAGCATTCATTCTCATGTTTATGTTTATGTTTATGCAATTTTATCTTTGTCCACTTGGACATTTATTTTCTTTGTTATTTTTCTTTTATCCATCTGGAGTTTTTTTTACCTTTTGTTCCGAAAACATTAATAATGAACTTGAACATTAAAAGATTTAAGGTTTTCTTTGTACTATGGTTACTATCCCTTGCATCTTGGAGTATTTAGATCTCTTGGACCTAGGATTAGAATCCTTGTTACTTGACTTTGAGATCTTTGGAGCGTGTGCTATCTTGTGGATACTTTGTCTGTGTATTGGAAATTCCTCTGGATACAAATGTTACTCTGCCCGAATTTTGTCTGGAAGTCCTTGAAGTTTACTTCAAGGCACTAGTTTAAATTATTTGTATGCAGGTTGTGTTTTGAACTCAAGAAAGTTCATCAGATACATACCAAGTTATCTTTGCCTTATTGGATTCATCTGATGCAAGCTTGCACCTGAGGCTTTATTATTCATTTGATGCTAATTATTTCTTGTCTATGGCTAAAATCCAAAGGATGGGAATTATATGTTTACTTTATTATGTCAAACATTGGCTTCTTGTTTGATTAGATCTTTCCTATCTTAGCTTTTATTTTATTCTCTAGGATAGTCCCTTCATCTCTTGCCCATCTTCTTAAATTTTCAAATCTTCTCCCTCCTTTTCAAAACCTTCTTGTCTTGACTTGGTCTTTAACCTTTGTTTTCTAACTTGAATGTTTTCTTAAACAAAACTTGGACTTCGGTCCATGCATTTTCAAACTTCTTTTTATCAAATGTTAAACCATCTAACTATACTTTAACTCTTTCAAAAAGACTAAAAAAACACAAACAAATTCAAACTCTTTTGCCTCCTTGGGCTCTTTTCTTTTAAAAAAAACCTTTTTTCAAAAAGAGATTAGATATGAGTAATCATAAGGAAGATATCAATCATCTATCTCCTTGATGCCAATTAAAGTGGTGGTGTTACTTGTACATTTAAGAGTGGTATGTGGCATACTTGATGGTTAATTCCAAGTTGGAGCCCTACTCGTATTATGACACAAGACCCCTCTTTTGTATTTAATTGGTGACTTAGAGATTGATACTTCCTTAAGATGACAAAATGTCTCTTCTTTCTTAAAATCCACCATAACAAATAACTTCTTGCTTTTTTTTAGCAGAACTACATGATTTTGATCATGCAATTCATTTTGCTGCTACGTAGGCACGAGACTCAAAAGGTCTTGGCAAATTTAAATAAACACTTCTTTTTTCATCCCCCCACTCTTTTTAAAAATAAACAAACAACAACAATTTTAAACATTTTTTTACACAAATTTGCAAGAGGTTCCTGTGGAGTACCACAAATGCTTTGGGTGCTAACACATTCCCTCTGCATAACCAACCTCAGTACCTAAATCTTTGTTTTTATTAGTTTTTTATTCGGTCTTTTCCCATTCCTTTTGAAACAATAAAGTGTGGTGGCAACTTTCACTTTACGAGTTAAGTTAATCAATAGCTTAAACTCAATTTTTCACCGCTACAAGTAGGTACTTGGTGTGTGGTGACCATATTTGGCGGAGTATAATTGCCAATGATGAAAGGCAATGTACTTGTTGTTTTTGCATGTTTAATATGTATCATACATCATTGGTGTTTGGACGGTGGCTCGTATTGATGAGCCTCAATCCCATTATGTGGATTCAGTGTGTTTGGGTGTGCTCCATGCCTACGGTTAGGATCAGAGCGGTGAACCTGAGTGTTCACAGAGAGTTGGTACCACATGCATTTAGTCTCGATGCATTTGTATAATTGTTGCCCATGAATGTTGTTATTACAAAATTGTTGTGTAAATTGGTGTTTTGGTTTGTGTGGAAGTATGAATAGTGAATTGGGTGAATATGCATGAAATATTATGTTATCTACTTATTATTATGCATTCCTTTATATTATTGTGATATCTCATCTTTTTTGTTTGAATGTAGCCTCCACGTGGGTAACGAACAGGTGATCCGCAGTGAAGGTATGGATGAGTTAGAAGAGAGTGTTCTTCTTTATTGTTTTCATTGGTGTCTGAGTCTGCTCTGATATGTAACACTGGGGGTCGAACGCTTGATTTGTTATGCTATGTTATTATAGATTTTGTGATATCTCTCATGTTGATGTTTTATAATTACTTTATGACATGAATTGTTTTTGAATAAGTATTTCAATATTTTGTTGATGTTTTTCGCTGCAATTAAATGATGTTAAACTGAAGATGGTTATTACTTGTTGGTATTATTAATTTTTAAAGTTGCATGTGTTACATATTATTATAAATGATCAGGTTGTTGTTAAATGAATGTGTCATCCTCATTGGGTAAAATTTTAATTTACTCTGATTTTTTATTATAATTATTCGGGGGAAAATTGGGGTGTTACAGTGCACGCCAAAGAACACCTATATATCAACTCAACTCTAAATCTAATACATGTTACACATCTTACAAGTAGAAGACAATAATAACTTAAAAAGTAAAAATAGTCATTGATTACTTATGTGATTATTGTATCAATGTTCAACCACAAACATATATATGTCTAAGGCATCACATACATCTTCAATCAAATTTATTATATCAATTTAATTTAAAAACATTAATCTCTATCTTCAAATTATTTCAAGAAAACTAAAACATAAAAAGAAAATTATTAAATAAAATTACATAAATCATCAAATTACAATAGTTTCAGACAAAATTTGAGTTTCTATATATATATATATATATATATATATATATATATATATATATATATATATATAAGGTCATCACAAAGGGGAAGCATCCATATTGAGTCAAAGATTCACATAAATACTTGCACTTAAGATTTAACTTCTGTGAAAGATGATCTTAACAGTTTTGTTTATTTTCTTTGACTTCCTCAAATGTCAAAATCAGATTTGGATTAACCAAGCAGTGGTTAATACTCAGGGAAGGTGGCTATTGCCTTATCTCTCATACCTTTCTTAGAACTTTAACTAAGATGATTGGTATTTTAGCACTAACTATTCCAGACACTTGACTGCAATAAAAGTGTTTTTGGTTGTGTGTTTAGTCACATTCTATCAACTGGTTACTTGGGTTGTTGATGCTAAAAGATAAGATTAAGGGCATTGGGTAACTGAAGAATACACGATGGTTTCTCTTAAATTTTTGGTAATATTCTTCTTACTAATGGACTAGTGAGTATTGTTATTCAGGTGTGTAATCAAAGTCTAAAGGTATGTGTCATCAAGGAAGAGTACTCTGTCTCTAATAAGATACTTGAATTTCTGATGAGGATTTAAAATCAATTGCTATTCGTGGAATCCATGAGTATTTAATTGCTTATCCTCTTACTTAATGGTCAAGGAATATAAGGTCAAGATGTCACACCAGAAGGTACAACATCAGACTGTTGCAAAAGCTCAAGAACCTGTTCTATGGATTTCTTTAGTCCAATGCAAGGTTAGTGTCCTGGAGGATAGAGACATATATATGTTTTTTTCTTTTGTGCAAGAGAAAAATTATTATTTGTGAAGTCTTCAAAAAGGGTTTTATTTAGTACTTGAATGAGATCAATGTATAATTCTGAGTTACTGGGAGAAGTACTTTTAGTAATGGTTTCAGAACCAGATTCAATGATTTGTTCATTAGAAAAGGAACTAATGTTCAACCAGATGTTGGAACATCACATCAGCAGTTGATACTCCAGAGATTGTGGAAGGTTCTAAAAGACTAGCTGGCACCGAATAAGGAATTTCTCAAGAAAACAAATTGTTTAAAAGGGTGTTCATTATTTGGAGGCTATTTTAGTCTGTGATCATTAGGTGTTTCAGAGATGAAATATATAATGATGGTGAGTCTTGGAGTAAAAAGCTTTTGGCCAAGTCTAAAGAAGATTGTATCATTGGAGGATATTCTGGTCTCTTAGATTAGAATTAATTGAATTCTGGTATATTCTGAAGAGTATGTGCATTGCTGAAGGAGAATGTATTCTAAATAGGGTTGATTACTAGAAGGGTACAATGTCAAACTAAATGTCATGACATTGTAGTGTGACATGCTACCACAAGCAAGGTACGAGGATTTTATTCTGCTTGAAGAACACAGTCATTGGTTATGTCATCATTATGTCAGGGGTCTTACTACAGGCAAGTATTGTCACTCCTAAAGTTGGAATAGCTAAGAAGATCTGAGAAGCTTTTTCATCATAGCTTGAGGTGCAAGTTACATGGAAGATATGAGGGATAATTTTGGAATTGCACTACAGAAGAATTATAGTGGAAATTGTTTGGACGGTTCTGTCAACTATATTCCTTCCCCTGTTAAGTGTGCAATCTTAGAAGAATCATTTTCAATGGCATGGAGAGCATCATTTCAAATATTGCAACATTTTTCAAACATTCAAAGCGTGGAAAATAGAGAAAGCTGAAATCTTATCTTCTTCCAAAAATGCTTTCATTGACTGAATTATCGTTACAAGCAATGTGTAGTTACAATCTAGGTAACTCTCCTTGTATTTAAAGACCTTACTGAAGGTAGAGAAAATAAAAGAAATGGGGGTTTGAATTAGGTTTCCATAAAACATTCTCCTTTAGAAATTCTGATCAATCAAATGAAGAAAGCTATAGAATGCAATAAAGATTAGAAGTACACATTCGGTTTATCCAGGTTCACCTTCAACGAGGCTACTCATGTCCACCCCTCAATGTGATTTGCCATTAACAAGGACTTAATCCACTATAACCAAATTGATTACAAATGCACGGGCTTCCCGTTGGTGACTAACAACCTTGCAATGAATCGTTCAGTGATCTCTACGAGATATAACGTTCATTGACCCCTTAAGATTTATGACCAATTCATAACAGGATTTCACAATGACCCGCAGCCACTGTCATCTTGAGCCTCTGACTATCCTGGTCGCTCAAGGAACAATCCATTAACACATTCAGTGATCTTCCATGAGATATAACGTTCATTGATCTCAACAGATATATCGTTCAGTGATCTCTTAGATATAACGTTCAATGACCCCTTAAGAAATTTGACTACATGGTCTTAGTTAATAGGATTTCACATTGTTGTGTTTACATGATTTCTTCTTCTAAGCAGATTACGCAAATGATGAAGTACATATTGTTTAACACAATTCAGAGCAACAACTCTTGTGTTTAAATAATTTACATGAAGAAATAAAACTATAACACAATATGAGCAATAACTCTTGTGTATATTACATTGATCTACAAAGATGTATGTGATTGGAATTTGGGTAGCATCTTGTTGTGTTCTTCTTCTTCATCTTCTTCGTTGAGCAAGTTATGAGCAACAACTCCTTGCTTCTTCATATTTCTATCAAGATGTATATGATGGTAATTTGTGTAGCATCTTGTAGATTTTTTCTTTCTCTTCTTTCTCTCTTTTCTTTCCGGTGGGCTTTAGCATGTTCAGCGTAACAGCTTCAACAACATCTGCATCCACGGCTTTTTAGCACTTGACTTCAGTTCGTTGATCTTCTTTTATAGCATTGAAGAGAGACGTTATGAGGATAAAAAATTCATTTCCGTCTTCAACGGTTAGTTCCCAATGGATAGAATAAGGTGTAGGTATTTGGACAGTACGAAATGTCACTTTCTATAGCCTGCAGCCTTTCAATGTTAACCTAAAAACATGGGAAATCGTTACATAAATAGTACCAACAGTTTTACAATAATGGAGATTATAGTGCTATGTTGTACTGTATTCTTTTAGAGAAAGTTTCTTGATCTTTTCTTCTAATGATGTACTTCTGATCTGACGTAGTAAGCTTGGAAGAGATCAACTTCTTGACTTTGTTCTTCTGATGGGTTACTGATGAGTAGTTCAGAAACTACTTTGGTATGATGGCATAAGAACATCAGAGAGTCAGACTCAAAGCCTTGTCTTTCAGAATTAGTAGAAATCGACTTTTCTAAAATACGAAGCTTGGCTTCTGATATGGAACTTGAACTTCATCTGGATACGATATTTGATCTAAGAGAATTATTCCAGACTACGTTTCTTTGCATAGTATCAGAATCATTCAGAAATATAACATTGTCTTCCGATGTAGAAAGTAACAACTTATCTGAAGAGAAAGTCTTGTCTTTAGATGAAAGCTTTTCTAACCCATAAGTATTGGTATCTGATCTTGATTGATTTGTGTATTTCTTGAAATTCATCAGCTATATCTTGATTTCCTTTCTTGCATTGAAAGCTTTTCTTGATGTATTCTGAATCTTGACTTTGTCTTTAGAATTCAGAACAACAGCTCTTCTGACGAACAAATATTGACTTCTGATCTTGGAACTTGAAAGCTTGTTTCAGGTGCATTTGGGTTTTCTGCTCTTGGAGCAGCAGCTCTACAGAATTCTTTCTTCTAGAATCTTGTGACTTCTGAAGCAGCAGCAGCTTATTAAGAAGTATGCATAAAGATCTTGTTTCTGATGTGCTTATCAAATGTAATTATTCTTCATATATCAGTCCTGAATCAATTAGAATTTCTAACCCGCACACTCAAGAAACCATTAGAAAGAATATTGTATACATATAAAATATATGTATTGTTATCATCCAAATCCAGAGATTAAACACATATCCAAATCTTGTTGTAACACTTAAAACCTCAAATCCTCATAAGTTGAGTTTCAACATGAGCAAATCTTCTAATATTGCTGATGCAAAGAAGGATTTTCTGCTCGAAACCAAGAAGGAAGTGGGTTATGGTTCTAAGAAAGTAGTGTCCAACACCGTCGTAAATGTTGGAACATCTACTGGAACATCCAGAACAGGGAAAACTTATTTTACAAAGATGAAGTCCCTCAATAAAAAACATGATCAAATATTTGATTCAGAGACAGATGTTGATGAATATATGGTCAATTTCATTTACTCGTGAGGTTTTGTTGGATAGCTGTTATATGTTATCTGTTATCCAAAAACATATTTTAAAAAAGAATCTTTTGTTTTGTTTTGAGTCAGTTTTTGGTTTGTTTCTTTGGAGAGACTTAGACCTTAGGTCAGGTCAGCTTCTTTTCTGTTTCTATTTTTTCTTTTCTTTTTGTTTTTAAGTTTTTTTTTGTTGAGTAAGTCCTGTTTAAGGGAGTTCTTTTTCCTTGAGTCAGTTTGATGCTTTTCTTCTGCATCAAGTTTTTTTTTCTTGAATCAATTCTTGCTTGTTTTGATTCTGTTTTGTGTTAGTATCTCACTCCAATTTTATCAAATTTTGGCTATAAAGGGGGAGAAACGTATTAGTGTTTTAGTGTGTCTAGGACTAGTATAGTGTTGTTTGCTTTATGCAATACTTTAGGAGGAGCATTATTGTCCATCATCATGTGTCTTGAGTCTGTCTGTGTCTTGTGTCTTCCGTTGCTTCCTCCTCGGTGGGGGTTGTGTTTGCAGGATGTCATGTTGGATGTTATAACATCCTGGTTATGTCTTGTGTTCTGAGTTATGAGCATGGTTGTGTCATGTGCTCTGAGTTATTCAAGTTTGTGTTTGTGTGCCTCTTGAGAGGTAGATTTATTCCTCAGTGACAAGAGTTGGTTCAGTGTTGAGGGGGAGTATTTTGGATGGTTTTGAAGATGCAGGCCATCCTCTTCCACATGTACAAAGTTTACATGTTTAGCATGTAGCTTGTGTTTGTATAATTGTTGTATCGTTGATACATTATTTGTACAGTTTGGATTTTGGTCTTATTCCTCTGTGTCTCTATGGTTTTATTCCTCTCTCCATGTTGTTTTTTAGTTTTGATTGTTTAAGCCAAAATTTTCCAAAGGGGGGATTGTTAGTACCATGGTTTTGGGATTGGCAACTTTTGATACAACATGGTCCTAGTAAAGTTGAGTAAGATGTTGCAACATCTTTATCAACTGTCATAACAATTTTGCTGTTGTGAGTTTTAAGCCAGATGTCGAAGGAAGATGTCATGACATCTTCGTCTGGTACAGCAGGTGCTGCTGTTTTAAATTTTCAGATATTTGATTTGATTCTATGATATTTCCTTTGGATATATCTCAGAGATTTTTGCAGGTCAAGAAGGTTTGTTTTGGAACATGTTTTGTATCTCCAGCTGTACATGAGTTACTAAATTGGCCCTTGAGACAATTTAGGAAACTTTGTATCGTTTGTTCCGAGATTTAAGGAGATTGGATGCACAATTGGTGCATCACTCAGCTTGTGGATCAAGAAACTTTTGGACGCAGATTTCAAAGCCCATGGACTGCAGAGATGTGTTTAAAGGGGAATCCTAACCTAATGTAATTTAACTCTTTCACAAATTGTAAAAACTTGGGGAAGTTTTAAAGGATTAGATTTTGAGAGTCTCTTATGTAGTTTGTAAGTCACCCATGTATCTTTTGATACTATATGGTAGACTGATTTTTACTTGACTATTTTTTAAGTTATTGTTCTCACTCGAAGCTTTTAAGCAAGGGTTGAGTTTTGTATTGGAAGTGTAATCTTCTTGTTGAGTTGCTTTTGATACAGACACTAGGATTGGGACTGTTAGATATCAGTGAGGTGATTTAGGAAGTGGGATGGTGATTTCTCATATCTAGATGATGATTTCTAGGTAGAAGTTGCACTGGATAAGGATTAAGTGAGGGGTTGTAAACTGGGACTGTTTAGCTCTGAATTGATAATACTAATAGTTGATTTCCTTCCTGACTTGGTAGCCCCCAGATGTAAGTGATGTTGCACCGAACTGGGTTAACAACTCTATGTGTTATTTATCATTTTCCAATTTTATTTTCTGTATCTCTTGCATCTTGATAAATCTGCTCAGTATGTCACAATAGATGTTGCAACATCTATCACGACATTATTCTGATGTTGGGATATCAGTATGAACATGTGATGCATGTACTAGAATTTCATGAAGCATCCTTATTGAGTCAAAGATTCATATAAAGATGGAAGACTCACCCAAATAATTGAGAGATAGCACATATTTACTTTAAACCATAAGGAAATGAATGTATGATTTCTCTCACTTATAAAATGTCTAACCTCCATTTTTTCAAGCAATGTGAGATTTACACAATTCACACTCTTTCTGAACGTTATGACATGCTAGATTTGAATTTGAACAATCAATATTTTAACTCAAAGTAACAATCACTAAACCATCAAATTTTTCTCATACTATTGTTATACAATCAGTAAATAAAATTTGATAATTGACTTATCAATTAATTTGTTGAAATTAAACAAAGGAGAAGCACAAAACACAAGCATAAATGCATAACATTAAGAAAAATAAAATAAAAACAGTCATATAAAAATTAAGAATGTTATATTCCTATTCAATGATTTTGATTAATTTCAAACAAAATAAAATAAAAAGTTTAGTTAAAAAATATATACCTTATGAACTATCACAGCTACAACTCAATATCTCATACTCTCTTTTATGTAAATATGAAATGCAAAAATGATATGAGAGAAAATTTTAATTTATAGAAAAAAAATTGAGGGTCTCTACCTAGAGAATTAGATATTATTTTAATTAATGTCTATATATATATATATATATATATATATATATATATATATATATATATATATATATATATATATATATATATATATATATATATATATATATATATATATATATATATATATATTCAATGCTTGAACAATATTTTGTCAAAATGGATCCCCCAATTACTAATATTTTTTTTATGGATAAAAAGTTTTTTGTTTTTTATTTCTAATATAATGGATACCTTTTTATACTAGAGAAATATAATCATTACTATGTAATTACTTAAATAAATTTTATATGGAAACAATTTTTAATGTTTAAAAAATTGACACAATATTTTAAAAGCATATACATGCATCAAAACTGTTGAATTACATTTTAGAGGCTCTTAAATTATAGAGTAAATAAATGTGTAATTATTTTCTATGTCTGCAAAAGAGATAAGATTAAAATTGTCATATGAACTTAACTTATTTACAATTACTATATAATGTAACATTATTTTTATGACGATATTATCATATTTAAAATAATTTAAGCATTTTAATTACATTATAATTAATATAAACTTAGAATCAGTGGGATATGACCTTATAATAAGAAAATATAATGTTTAAAAAAAATAAAAATAAAAACATATTTAAAGTATCAATGAATGATTATGATGTATTGATGATGTAAAAAATTTTAATATGCATACTAATTAATCTCATAAACAAATGAGTTTAATGGATATGTACCGTCAGTGTGAGTGTTTTAAAAATTCGATTGGATTGGTCCGTCGAATCGGATGGGTCGTCAGTCTGATTGTTAGATCGAGTATGCTATTGAACTAGTGAAAACCAATTAGAGTTGATCAAAATTTGTAAAAACTGACGAATGAGTGGTCTTGAAAAATCGGTGGATTAAATGCTTACTTTTTTTTCTTAGACAAAATGACACCTGTTTTTGATTAAAAAAATTAAAAATAAAATTAAAATATAAGTAGATTTTGTTCAAAATTTATTTGGAACAACTTTTTCTCTTTAGAATTAAATTTATCGGTTATTTTGTTATGTTGCAGTTAAATTTTGTTCAAACTTTATTTTGATTTGTATTATTACTATTTGTTGTGTGTGATGAATATGTTTAGAATTTGAATTTAGAGAATGAACTTGAGAAATTATGATATTTTGAAATTTTGTAGATGTCATGATTTTTTTGTAAAGACCGAATCATTTGGTTCGACCGATTTAATAACTATCATTTTGTTAGAGACTGAGTTATCTGGTTTGATCTAGTTTAGTTATGTGGTTCGACCAAAGACTCAGCGATTCAACAAATGAACTAGTGACCAGTACCTTCACCGATTTGATGATCAATTTAGTTTTTAAAACATTGATCTGTGTAAAAATATTTTACACGCCAAATCATTTAAGTCGTTTTAAAATATAAAAATATAATTTGGTGGGATGCACGTCGTTCATTGGTTGACGGAGAGAATCTTCAAATATAATTGGTTGACGGGAGTTTCTCCACTGGTGGGTTTGAGGGATGGTGGTTTTACTGTGGGACAAACAGCTCTCAAAGTTGTTTCCAGTAAAGTGGTCAACATGAGAAAGCGTGTTATGAAAATCAACATATTTTTATACCATTTGTCTTTGACACATTTGGTTTCCTAGCACCAGAAGCAATTGATCTTTTACAGAGAGTTCAAAGGCTTATGAATAGCAATATTGCAAGTACACCTTCGATCTCACCATTTTCAGACTTTGAAGCTTAGTTGAGAAAGGTAGATAGTAGTTTCCTTTTCACTAAAACTCTATACGGTTCTCTTCATCTTGATCCACTTATTTTTTCCCTAACCTAACTGAAATTTATTGTTGTTGTTTGTCATTTAATTTAATCAGATTAATGTGTCGGCAGGTTTAATATAGTTCTGATTAGGTTGTTTCCATCTATCTTCATTCTCTCTGTGTTTCGCTTTGGACCTATTATAGTCCGTGAGGTTAAGGGTGTGCGTGGTTCTTGAACCAAACCAAATTGAACCAAATATATGGTTCAGTTTGGTTCTTAAAACCATTTTAGAAAAACCAGTTTATTTTTTTAAAACCAATTTATATTTAGATTGGTTCGGTTCAAAACCGGTTTATACTAAAAACCCGTTTTTCATTTGGATCAATTTTAAAACCAAATTTTTCTCAAACTTGTTTCTATTAATTATGTTTTCAATTCAAACAACTTCTTCCTAACTCCATCCAATTATTTTAAATTTGTTTTTGAAATCAACAACCTCTCATCGGCGGCAGATCTTTAAATTATGACATTTTCAAAATCCAATCAATATTTTTTTTGATTTTTGAAAGAATATAAAGTCAATAGAAATAATAAAAAAATGAGTAGAAACATAACAACAAAATAATGATGCCCTGTAATTTTGATAATCAAAATGTTTTTGCTGAAGGAATTTTTTGAGATTAAAGGCATAGTATGAGATAGTAATTGTGAGATATTGGATCGAACTCTATTGGGTCAAAGAGTAGCTTCTGATTCGACAGGAGTTATGCATGCCTTCGAAGTATATTCTCATGCTGGTGTCGAAGACCTACATACTGTAACACCCCCTTCTAATACCCCAAATACATAACACATAATCAGAGTTAAATAGCATGAATATACACAAAGGAGCACCACATGTCGTTTTCAGAAACTAGAAGCTTCCAAAAACCAACACAAATAACATGTCAAATAACAATACACCAGGTCATATGAATAACACTTAATCAAATAACATAATTCATTTAGTATATGCATTACACAACGGAATTATCAAGTAACTCATGTATATATCCATTGATTATATCCCATACTATAATCATGGCTCCATAATCAACACCAATATAGCATAACATGAATATATCCAAGTATCTGGCATTAAGGCCAATCAACATCAAATACCAATGAAATATATATCCAACATGAGAGTATCAAAATACATCTCCAAAACAAACATGAGTACAATACAAATAACCCTCTCAAGTGTTACATGACCAGAGCATTGACTCATTACCTAACAATAGAGAAAGACAACTAGGCTTCTCCGCTATCCTCGTGCGAAGCACCACTACCGCTATCCTCGGTACCTGAGCGATGTCGCATAGAACATCATTCCAACAGAAGGGTGAGAATTCACATCATTATGAAAAAGTATAATAAGGCACAATGAAAAAACAACAATCAAAGGAATTCATCACACCTTGCATAATCATGTAAATAGTATTAACAAACCTATTTCATATCAGATAATATGCAACAAAGCTCAATGGATCACTTATCAAATGAATCCAACACCAATATTCCAAGTATGTACATATATCAACATAAGCACATGATTACATATTATCACCAAAATACACATATATGCATAATCACATTTTATCACCAATATTCACATATATGCATAATCACATTTTATCACCAATATTCACATATATGCAAATTCACCAATCCATGTATCAAATACATCACCAATTCCAATTATCATACATCACACACATCAATTATCACATATTGCATATACACCAAACATCACATAACACCAATGTGACTCGAATGCAAATCATGTGACTCAATGCATGTGGTACCAATGTGAACCCAAAGTTTCACCGCTTTTCGATTCATTATCTAGAATCCAAACCCTGCCTCCGATTCGAAAAAGATCAAGGCCACCAATAAGAACATATAGTTCCGCTTGTATTTCCATTCAAGGATCAAAGCCAACAATCGCTTTACCACCCAACCGGGCTACGATCAACAATCGCTTTACCACCCAAATGGGTTACGATCAACAATCGCTTTACCACCCAAACTGGCTACGATCATGTGAACCCAAAGTTTCACCACCTCTATTTCAAGGTCAACCATGAATGCATGTACAATTACCACTATATATGCAATTAAGAATATCTCATCAATCTTAACATACCGCATACCCCAATAATTCAACACCTTGAGTTATCCACCAACAATTGTACAACATGCATTCATCATATAAGCAACATCAACAATGCAACCAATAGCATTCCACACCACACATAACAAATAACATATAGCAATTCATAGCTCAACAATGTTATTCTCAATAATCACCAAAACACAACATACATATACTAAAGTCAAGTATCATGTACATATATCCACATATGAATTACATTCATCACATAAACAACATACACAATGCATTCATCACGTAACAACAATCAATAAAATGCATTTAAATAGCCTCAAACATCCAATCACTAGGATTCACGCCTTTCGGCTACCCACAGACAGAATTCATTAATCACATCATCCATAATGAATATCGATCAATTATTATCACAACACAATCCAATTAACATAAGCCAAACCATGCTATTTCATGTTAATCCAAACAATTTCCAAAATACATGTAAATATCCAATTATCATGCATTTACATCAATCGATCCAAAAACAACTCAATCATCATTGATTCGATTCATAACATGTATAGGAGTTCATTAGAAAGCATACGGATAAGCAATTAACCATTAAAAGATCAAAAAAATGAAGTCAAAACTTCCAGGGCCCGCTAAGCGCCCTCACTTTTCCAGGTCCCCCGAATTTCCAGAGGCAGACGCGCTAAGTGGCCTCAGGTGCGCTAAGCGGCCTCTGCGAAATTCTGAAAATTTCATATTTCGGACAGAACTTGTTAACCAAGAAAATTCACATACCCAAGCATCCAAAACAGTCATAAATCATATTTCAAGTGTACCTAATCATGTTTCTATCAATGGTTCATCAAACAACACAAGAAATCATGATTTTACACACAAATAGGGATTTTCATACAAACCCTAAATTGCAAATCTCTAGATTCAACACAAACAAATCATATCATGTTAATCTACCCATTGACCCAATCATACAATCCCATAATAATAAGGATTCTCCCCTTTACCTCTTGATGAAATCACTTCTTCTTCAAGCTTGAACCCTAGCTCTTCACTTTCTCCCTTTTCTCTTCTCTTTCTCTTCTCTTGCTCTTGTTTTTCTCAAATGAATGGAATAACTCTCTTTTCTTTACTTTCCACCCTTTACTAACTCTATCTTAGTGGGCTTAACCAATTAACACCCCCACATTACTTCTATTCTATCATTCTAGGCCCAATTGATTATTTCTCTCAAATAACCCAATTAACCCAAAATAACACAAATACACACATAATTAAACTATTAAATAATTATCATGCCACATAATAATTAAATAACTAATCAATTAATAAAACACCAAATAATCAATAAAATACCAAATAAAATAATAAAATAAAATGGCTAATAAAATCGGACTGTTACAACTTTCCCCCACTTAAAAGATTTTCGTCCTCGAAAATTACCTCAAACAAACAGCTCAGGATAGGAATCTCTCATCTGACTCTCAAGCTCCCTAGTCACATTACCATCTGCTGGTCCACCCCAAACAACTTTGACCAAAGCGATCTCTTTACCACGAAGTTGCTTGACTTCACTATCCTCAATCCTCATAGGTGATGTTTCAACCGTCAAATTATCCCTTACTTGAACATCATCTACTTGGACAACATGCGATGGATCCGCAATGTACCTCCTCAACTGAGACACATGGAACACATCATGAAAATTAGGAAGTAACGGTGGCAAAGCAATCCGATATGCCACTTCACCTACTCTCTGCAAAACTTCATAAGGACCAATAAAACGAGGCGTCAACTTACGCAACTTCAAAGCCCTACCAATGCCAGTTACAGGAGTAACCCTTAGAAACACATAATCACCAACCTCAAAATCAAGTGCTTTCCTCCTCTTATCATGATAACTCTTCTGACGACTCTGAGAAGCTTTCATCTTCTCCCGAATCATCTTAACCTTATCCGTAGTCTGTTCAACAATCTCAGGTCCAACAACAGCACTCTCACCATATTCATACCAACACAAAGGCGTCCTACACCTTCGTCCATACAAAGCCTCAAACGGAGCCATTCCAATACTCGAATGGAAAATGTTGTTATAAGTAAACTCAACCAAAGGCAAAAACACATCCCAAGCACCTCCATGCTCTAAAACACATGCTTTCAAAAGATCCTCAAGAGACTGAATCGTCCTCTCCGTCTGACCATCAGTCTGCGGATGATACGCCGAACTCAAACGCAACTTAGTACCCAAAGCACTTTGCAAACCTTCCCAAAATCTCGAAGTAAACCTCGAATCTCTATCCGAAACAATACTCGACGGAATACCATGCAAACTCACAACTTTCTCAATATACACCTTAGCAAACCTCTCCATCTTAAAATCCATCCTAATCGGAATAAAGTGAGCAGGTTTAGTCAATCTATCCACAATAACCCAAATAGAGTCACAATTACTCGGAGTCCTCGGAAAACCCGAAACAAAATCCATAGAAATGTTATCCCACTTCCACTCAGAAATGGATAATGGCTGCAACAAACCATACGGTTTCTGATGTTCAATCTTCGACTTCTGACATATCAAACAAGAATACACAAACTCCGCAATATCCTTCTTCATACCAGACCACCAAAACAATTTCCTCAAATCTTGATACATCTTAGTAGCTCCAGGATGAATGCTCAAACCACTACGATGTCCTTCATCAAGAATCCTTCTCTTCAAATCCATAACATCAGGAACACAAACTCTATCACGACATCTCATGATACCATTCTCATCAATCCGAAAATCACCACCTTTACCTTGATTAATCAATATCAATTGATCAACCAAACCCAAATCCAATTTCTGACCTTCTCGAATCTCATCCAAAATACCACTAGTAAGCTTCAACATACCAAGCTTAACACCAGACGAAGTCTCTTCACAAACCAAACTCAAATCTCTAAATTGTTCCAACAATTCCAACTCTCTCATCGTCAACATGGACATATGTAAAGACTTCCTCCTCAAAGCATCAGCTACAACATTCGCTTTTCCCGGATGATAATTCAAACCAAAATCATAATCCTTCAAGAATTCCAACCATCTTCTTTGCCTCATATTCAACTCTTTCTGATCAAACAAATACTTCAAACTCTTATGATCAGTGAACACATCACCTAAACCCAACAATGAAGCATCACAATACACCATAAATGGTTCTACCGGATTAGGCAAAATCAAAATACGTGTGGTTGTCAATCTTCTCTTAAGCTCTTAAAAATTAGCTTCACACTGCGACGTCCAAATAAAAGCTTGACCCTTCCTAGTCAACTGCGTCAACGGCAAATCCAACTTAGAAAAACCTTCATGAACTTACGATAATAACCAGTCAACCCAAGAAAACTTCTAATCTTAAAAACAGATTTTGGAGCCTCCCATTGAGATATTGCCTCAATCTTAACAGAATCAACCGAAAAACCACCACTCGAAATCACATGCCCAAGGAAACTCACTTCTTTCAACCAAAACTCACACTTAGAAAGCTTAGCAAACAACTGCTTCTCTTTCAACACAGATAACACAATCCTCAAATGCCCAGCATGTTCTTCTTCACTCTTGGAATAAACCAAAATATCATCGATGAACACAACAACAAACTTATCCAAATACTCATGAAAAATCCTGTTCATATATTCCATAAATACACCAGGTGCATTAGTCACACCAAACGGCAATACATAATACTCATAATGACCATACCTTGTCCTGAAAGCAGTCTTCTGAATATCCTCAGCTTTCACACGAATCTGATGATACCCAGACCTCAAATCAATCTTACTGAAAACACAAGCTCCAACCAACTGATCCATCAAATCATCAATCCTTGGAAATGGATACTTGTTCTTAATAGTCACCTTGTTCAACTGTCTATAATCAACACACAACCTCATAAAACCTTCTTTCTTCTTAACCAATAAAACAGGTGCACCCCACGGCGACACACTCGGACGAATAAACTTCTTCTCAAGCAAATCCTCAAGTTGACTCTTCAACTCTTTCAACTCTGAAGTAGACATCCGATATGGAGACATCGAAACAGGACTAGTTCTCGGAATCAAATCAATCGAAAACTCCACCTCACGCTCTGGCGGTAAATCTCTTACATCATCAGGAAACACTTCAGGAAAATCACAAACAATAGGAAACTTACCCATAGCTTGTTTCTCACTAAGATCCAACTTTGCCAACAAAGCAAACAACACAGCACCATCTTGCACAGACTCATCCACTTTCTTAGCAGACAAAAACAAATCTCTCTCGATACCAGAATCAAGAAAATAACCGTCTTATTCACTTTACATATTATCAAGCTGGCACGATAAGTCTATCTCATCCAACACGATCTCGTCTACTATCAACAATAGATTAAGGGTGACCAGTTCCTCAATTTGTCAATAGATAGCCGACAACCATGATGGTAGCATAAACCATCGTTACCAAACTACAATAGCGTCCTCAATCTTATGCTCAAAGTTACATAAGCATAACGTCGCATGTAGCAACAGCTTCTCAACAACACTTGCACTCTCTCAATCAGCGGCACACTCAACCAACTGTTCCCACCAAAAACATCTCTGAGAAGCAACAACTTCTCCCCCACTTGTTTCAAACCCACCTCTACAGACAAACGGTTAGAAAACAAGCAAGTACGGACAGTGTTTCACACACATGTCACATACCAAAGGGAATAAACACATTAATAACCTGGCCGACTGACCAACCTGCTCTGATACAACTAATGTAACACCCCTTTCTAATACCCCAAATACATAACACATAATCAGAGTTAAATAGCATGCATATACACAAAGGAGCGTCACATGTCGTTTTCAGAAACTAGAAGCTTCCAAAAACCAACACAAATAACATGTCAAATAACAATACACCTGGTCATATGAATAACACTTAATCAAATAACATAATTCATTTAGAATATGCATTACACAACGGAATTATCAAGTAACTCATGTATATATCCATTGATTATATCCCATACTATAATCATGGCTCCATAATCAACACCAATATAGCATAACATGAATATATCCAAGTATCTGACATTAAGGCCAATCAACATCAAATACCAATGAAATATATATCCAACATGAGAGTATCAAAATACATCTCCAAAACAAACATGAGTACAATACAAATAACCCTCCCAAGTGTTACATGACCAGAGCATTGACTCACTACCTAACAATAGAGAAAGACAACTAGGCTTCTCCGCTATCCTCGTATGAAGCACCACTACCGATATCCTCGGTACCTGAGCGATGTCGCATAGAACATCATTCCACCAGAAGGGTGAGAATTCACATCATTATGAAAAAGTATAATAAGGCACAATGAATAAACAACAATCAAAGGAATTCATCACACCTTGCATAATCATGTAAATAGTATTAACAAACCTATTTCACATCAGATAATATGCAACAAAGCTCAATGGATCACTTATCAAATGAATCCAACACCAATATTCCAAGTATGTACATATATCAACATAAGCACATGATTACATATTGTCACCAAAATACACATATATGCATAATCACATTTTATCACCAATATTCACATATATGCATAATCACCTTTTATCACCAATATTCACATATATGCATATTCACCAATCCATGTATCAAATACATCACCAATTCCAATTATCATACATCACACACATCAATTATCACATATTGCATATACACCAAACATCACATAACATCAATGTGACTCGAATGCAAATCATGTGACTCAATGCATGTGGTACCAATGTGAACCCAAAGTTTCACCGCTTTCCGATTCATTATCTAGAATCCAAGCCACACCTCCGATCCAGGCAAGATCAAGGCCACCAATATGAACATATAGTTCGCTTCTATTTCCATTCAAGGATCAAAGCCAACAATCGCCTTACCACCTAACCGGGCTACGATCAACAATCGCTTTACCACCCAAATGGGCTACGATCAACAATCGCTTTACCACCCAAACGGGCTACGATCATGTGAATGCAAAGTTTCACCACCTCTATTTCAAGGTCAACCATGAATGCATGTACAATTACCACAATATATGCAATTAAATTATCTCATCAATCTTAACATACCGCATACCACAATAATTCAACACCTTGAATTATCCGCCAACAATTGTACAACATGCATTCATCATATAAGCAACATCAACAATGCAACCAATAGCATTCCACACCACACATAACAAATAACATATAGCAATTCATAGCTCAACAATGTTATTCTCAATAATCACCAAAACACAACATACATATACTAAAGTCAAGTATCATGTACATATATCCACATATGAATTACATTCATCACATAAACAACATACACAATGCATTCATCACGTAACAACAATCAATAAAATGCATTTAAATAGCCTCAAACATCCAATCACTAGGATTCACGCCTTTCGGCTACCCACAGACAGAATTCATTAATCACATCATCCATAATGAATATCGATCAATTATTATCACAACGCAATCCAATTAACATAAGCCAAACCATGCTATTTCATGTTAATCCAAACAATTTCCAAAATACATGTAAATATCCAATTATCATGCATTTACATCAATCGATCCAAAAATAACTCAATCATCATTGATTCGATTCATAACATGTATAGGAGTTCATTAGAAAGCTTACGGATAAGCAATTAACCATTAAAAGATCAAAAAAATGAAGTCAAAACTTCCAGGGCCCGCTAAGCCGGCTAAAGCCCGCTAAGCGCCCTCACTTTTCCAGGTCCCCCGAATTTCCAGAGGCAGACGCGCTAAGTGGCCTCAGGTGCGCTAAGCGGCCTCTGCGAAATTCTGAAAATTTCATATTTCGGACAGAACTTGTTAACCACGAAAATTCACATACCCAAGCATCCAAAACAGTCATAAATCATATTTCAAGTGTACCTAATCATGTTTCTATCAATGGTTCATCAAACAACACAACAAATCATGATTTTACACACAAATTGGGGATTTTCATACAAACCCTAAATTGCAAATCTCTAGATTCAACACAAACAAATCATATCATGTTAATCTACCCATTGACCCAATCATAGAATCCCATAATAACAAGGATTCTCCCCTTTACCTCTTGATGAAATCACTTCTTCTTCAAGCTTGAACCCTAGCTCTTCACTTTCCCTTTTCTCTTCTCTTTCTCTTCTCTTGCTCTTGTTTTTCTCAAATGAATGGAATAACTCTCTTTTCTTTCCTTTCCACCCTTTACTAACTCTATCTTAGTGGGCTTAACCAATTAACACCCCCACATTACTTCTATTCTATCATTCTAGGCCCAATTGATTATTTCTCTCAAATAACCCAATTAACTCAAAATAACACAAATACACACATAATTAAACAATTAAATAATTATCATGCCTCATAATAATTAAATAACTAATCAATTAATAAAACACCAAATAATAAATAAAATACCAAATAAAATAATAAAATAAAATGGCTAATAAAATCGGGTTGTTGCACATACTGTAGTCGAAGTGTGTTCTAGTATGTGGGTGTCGAAATGTTAGGGTTGTTAGTATTTCAAATTGGGCCTGTTTGTTATGTCCAATTATTTAAGTTAGCTTGTACCCTAAGTTAGCTTGTAATGGATATTTGTGAAAAAGCTCATTAGTTTAGTATGTTAGGTTTATTATAAATAGAGTACTAGTTTCTCATCATGGCATACTGCAAATCCTAATTTAGAGTGAGAGGGTTATTTGTTATTCTTGTAACACTTGTAATCTTGATTAAAGAGAAATTAAAGAATAGCAATTATAAAAAATCCTTGCTGTTCTTCTTGTTCCCTATTTTTCTTAACCCTAATAGGTTTCCCTCTAACAAAGAAACCTAGTATACTTTGTTCAAAAGGTATCGTTTTCACAACAAATTGGTGCGGTGAGCGTGGAGGAGATGCCTTCAACAAAGTATGAGATTAAAAAGTTCACCAGAGTGAACGATTTCGGTCTGTGGCGCTTGAAGATGAAAGCCCTACTGGCTCAGCAGGGTTGTTTGGAAGCGTTGAAGGGAGCGGCGGCTATGGATGTTGCGTTAACGAAAAAAGAAAAGATGATCATGATAGAGAAAGATCACAGTGCAATCTTGTTGATCCTTGGTGATAAGGTTCTTCGAATGGTATCAAAGGAGACGACGACATCAGGGTTATGGGTGAAACTTGAAAGTTTGTACATGACCAAATCGCTGGTAAATCGACTCTACCTGAAGCAAGCTATGTATTCATTCAAGATGATTGTAGACAAAGTGTTGGCTGAGAAGTTGGATATGTTCAGCAAGCTGATTCTTGATCTTGAAAATATTGATGTGAAGATCGATGATGAAGATCAAGCATTGTTGTTGTTGTGCGTTTTGCCTAGAACACATGCTCACTTTAAAGAAACTATCTTGTATGGAAGGGAGTCCCTGACCTTTGAAGAAGTTCAATAAATCCTGTCGAACCAGATTGAACACTTTATAAGTGAGAGAACCCACACACCTATTCACCTTAAGGTTTTAGGTGAGTATGTGGTGTGTCTCTCACAAAAAGGTGTGTCCCAAGTAAACATGCTCTCTCGTTGACCCCTTTATTGTTTCCCCTAATAGTGGTATCACGAGCCTTTGGTTTAATCTCTACCTTGGAACAGACTCTAATATCAAAGAACAAACTAGCTTTCTTCATGCAGCTTTATCAACTGCATACAGTGGAAAAACTTGCAACTGGCGAATGTCTTGGAGATCCTATCAGCAGCATTATGATCTTTCGAAACCTTCAGTACTTGGACTTCTCCACGCTCGATTACCCCTCTGGCGAAATGCAGCCTCACATCAATGTGCTTGGTTCGCTCATGATAGGATGAGTTCTTCGACTGGTGTATTGCACTTTGACTATCACATTTAACAGTGATAACTCGACCTTAAAGTTTCATCTCCTTCGCAAAACCTTCTAGCCACAATGCTTCTTTCACATCTTCAGTTAGAGAAATATATTCTGCCTCAGTGGTTGATAAAGCAACAACCTTTTGATGTGTAGCTTTCCAACTAATTGTTGTCCCAAACATTGTGAAAACATATCTAGAAATAGATTTTTCTAGAATCCATACAACCTGCATAATCAGAGTCGACATAACCTTCGATTACTGCTTTACTATCTTCACCCAAGGCTCCACCATAAATTAGGACTCTACTCAGAGGCCCATTTATGTACCTTAGAATCCACTTCAATGCTTGCCAGTAAGCCTTTCCAGGATTCGTCATGTACGTGCTTACAAGACTTACTGCATATGCTATGTCGGGTCTAGTGCAGATCATAGCATACATCAAAGAACCTACTATATTAGCAAGTAAAATGCTATTCATATAAGCTCTTTCGACATCAGTATTGGGACGCTGATCTATACTCAGCTTGAATTGAGGGTTTGTTGGAGTCACGACAGGCTTCGAATTCGACATACCAAATTTGTCGAGAATCTTCTGTATGTATGCCTCTTGAGATAAGCTTAATTTTGACAGCTTTCTATCTCTTTGAATGTCAATTCCAAGAATCCTGGATACTGTAACACCCATTTCTAATACCCCAAATAATCAGCACATAATCAGAGTAAAATAACATGCATATAAACAAAGGGTGTCACATCGACGTTTTCAAAAACTAAAAGCTTTAAAAAACCAACACAAACAATATCTCAATTAACAAATACACCTGGTTATAATGATAACACAACTCAAATATCATAATTTATTAAGAAGTATGCATATCACAGCGGATAATAAGTACTCATGTATTTATCCAATGATTATATCACATACTATAATCATGGCTCAACAACTATCACTAATTCAACATAAGATGAACATATCCAAATATTGGGCACCAAGGCCACTCAACAACCAATACCAAAATGAAATACATATCCAACAATGAGATTATCACAATATATCTCTAAACAAAACATGAGTTCAATACAACAAAACCCTCCAAGTGTTACATGACCAGAGCATTGACTCAATACCTAAGCAAATGGAAAAGACCAACTAGGCTTCTCCGCTATCCTCGTGCAAAGCACCACTACCGCTATCTTCGGTACCTGAGCGATGTCGCATAGAACATCATTCCAACAGAAGGGTGAGAATTCACATCATCATAGAAATATGTAATAATAAGCAATGCATAGAATATACAGAAGAATTCATCACACCTTGCATAATCATGTAAATAGCATTTTTCAAATCTATTTCACATATTCAATTATACAACAAAGCTCAATGGGTTAATCATCAAAAGAATCCAACACAATTATCACAAATATGCACATATATTATCAATAAGTACATATACACACATCATCACCAAATCCACATATATGCATATCCACCAACACATATCCACACAATCATATCACCTAAATCACACAACATCAACAATTCACACTGACACGTGCAACTCAAGTTGGAAATTATTTAAGGATTTAATTAAATTATTTAAGGATTTAATTGTTGGAATTAGTCTAAGTTGGAAATTATCGTCGTAATTGGATTTGAGCGGTTAAGTTTATAGTCGAATAATTAGTCGGTGTGATCAGAGAAATAATATTAGAAATAATATTATTATATTGGAATATTATTTAAGTAAATTGGGTTTAGTTGTGCGTGATAAATAGAAAACATGGAGGTGTTGTTAGTTGGCCCAATAAGACAATATGGAGAAATAACATTATTATTATTTGTTATTATTATTATTATTGGTTTTAATAATAAAACAAGGAAAGAATTAGGTTTGGCAGAAAGAAGGAATAATAAAAAGGAGGTTTTGGTTTTGTTGCTGTAAGAGAAAGAGGAGCACGTAGGGCATGGTAGAGAGGGAAGAAACTATGGAAAATTGATCGTTGCAGAGCAAGGATTGGAAGTTGCAACAAAGCTTGAAATTGCAACCGGAGAATTTGACCGACCGTAAAACCAAGGTAAGGGTGGGGTTTGAATTTTATAATCGAGAATATGATAATTGATATGTAGGACGGGGATTATAGTTTTTCTCTGCTGTGTTGAATTTGTTGTGTTTGATTTTGATAAATGATAGTGGCCAGTGGTGTAATTGCGTTGCATAGAAATTGTGTATCCGTGGTATTACTGTTGGGGTTGATTGCATCAAATGAAATTATTGTTGAACCACTGGTACATTTCGGTATTGGAGAGTAGTCTGTATAATGTTATAAGTGTGTGGCATGGGTTTGAATGAGACTGGAAACGGTGTTGTAAAACTGGGCAGGGAAAACAAAATAATTGCAGAAGAAACAGAGGCTGGCGGACGGCATGAAGACCCTGCCGATCGACAGGGATGGTGAGGAAGGGGGTGCCGATCGGCACACCCCAGGGTGACGGACGTCACACCTTTTGGAAAGAGGCACATCACATTGTTTTGTCCATTTCTCTTTTTGTCTTATCTCATGAAGTATTCCACTGTATTATTAGGAGGCTTTAGTGAATTAAGGCACATGCAGGCATATCATAGAGAAATCTATAGCCAGAGTGTAGTATTAAAAATTAATAATGTTTAATATGAATTAAGTAGTTCACTTTATAAGTAACAGTATACTGTAGAGACAAAATATATATATGCCAGGAGGTGACTTCAAGTAGTGGAATTTTTGCTAGCAGTAAGGTTGAATCCTAGTGAAACTGGTAGCAGGTAATTGAAGCAATAATAATAGCAGAATAATAGCAGCAGAATTATATTTTGGCAGAAACATCAGAAGTTGTTATAATAATAAAAGTAAGGATTTATTGGAGTAGCATAAGAGTGATATTACATGTAGAAGGAATTTTAGTAGTAGAAAAACAACATGATTTGGCAGAATAGTTATACATATAGCAGAGAGTAACTTTTAGCAGATTTGAAGTAGTTTAGTAGAAAATTTGAATTGGTAATAGATGATGGATTTGATGGCAGTTGCCTTTGGGTTATAGTAGGAATAACTATATCAGTGAAATAAAAATTTATAGAGATAATATAATTAAGTAGTAGTAATAGCAGTATATAACATAATATCGATTAGCCGATTTAAGCGGTAAAACTAGTTAACTGGAATTTAGCTGAAAATTGTCGGAGTAGTTCGTAGGTAATTATAGGTATTTTTGGTTGGGTTTCTTTGTTGGAATATTGTTGAATGCGTTGATTTGCAGGTGAAACTGAATAAGTTGAATTGTCCCGGTTTATGGGCACTGTTGATTTGTAGGTCTTATGACCAATGTTTTATGTTGATGTTGAATACGTTGTTGATGTTTCGATGTTGTTAATATGTTGATGTTGAATAATTTCGTTGTTGATACGTTGATGAAGTTGTAGGCCTATGGCCAGTGTTGAAGTGACGATGAATATCTTTGTTTATTGGTATAGCGACGATATAGGCTTATGCCTTTGTGACGATGATTTTTGTTATTGTATGTGAATTGTTGCATTCATTGTGTCACATACAGTTGCATCTTTGCGATGGCCTGGATTGGCAAAATTTAGTGATGAAGGCTTATGCCTTGGCCTTGATGGCAACACGATGATGATGAAGGCTTATGCCTTGGCCTTGATGGCAACACGATGATGCTGAAGGCTTATGCCTTGGCCTTTATGGCAAACACGACGGGAGTTTTGCTCCAATGGTACCACATGCATGTGCATTTGTTGGAGTCTCATCCTGTATTGCATGTGTGATTTAATTGCGAAGTGGTGTGACTTAAACTGTGAGTTGAGTTGTTGTTGAATATGGTGACGGGAAGTGAACTATGATAATTTGAAGTTGTGATTATAAGTTGTTATGTGATGTGTTGATTGGTTAAATTTGTTGTTATTATTGTGTTGTGTTGGTTTAAGTTATTGTTATTAGCTGTTGTATAATTGTTGTTATGAAGTAGTGATTGTATGATTCTTATCTAATATATTGAGCACCATACTTTTGTTTATATTATTCGATATCTCACCCCTTCTGCTGATGTTTCCCCTACCATGGGAAATAGGCAGGTACTCAAGAATAGTTGTGGAAGTTTGAAGTAACTTTATGGAGTCTTTAGTTGCTGTTAGTTCGAGTTGGTGTCTTGCTCTGATACGTAGCACTCGGGGGAATGTTTTGTCTTTGTGGTTTTTAGTTGTTGTTATAGCTGTTGCATTTTAAGTTGGATAAAATGATAATTACTAAGATGTTTCGAGTTGTTTTTAATTGATTAAAGTTGTATATGATTTATAAGTTGTGAATGAATTTTAAATTGAAAGTTGTGATTCCGAATGCTATGTATCAATGTTAAATGAAATACATGTTGTTTGTTTAAGTTGAAATGTGACATCCTGTTTTATGTTTGAAATTTTGGCACTTTGATTTTAATATAAATGTTGGGTAGAAAATGGGGTGTGACAGTTATCATTTTCGGCAAGCCGATTGTCCATCTCCAAGACTAGATAACCACCTCTAAAGCTCCATTCGGCATTAAGCTTTCAAACTCCATATCGGCATTAGGTTTGGGACAAGCAAATAATCTCCACGAGATTACCCAACATTGACTCTTTCAAAGACTCATGCTAGTGTAGTGTGCAACAACAACAAGGCTCATGCAATTAAGACGATCGCAACCCCTTAATCATACAAGAGCACATCACCACAACAATTGCACAACTAACACATAACATGATTTCAATCCCAAACAATGCACCACATAGCATTTAAACATTTACACACTATGATTCACGCCACGAAGGCTACCCACAGATACATTCATAATCACATACATTGATATTCAAATAAACAACGTATAATCACCATAAGACTACAACCAACCACAATCAAAATAAACCATCATGTTCCAACCACTCTATTCCTATCATCAAGACAATTTCACTAGCTTCCTACTGCTTCGAACGGCACATAAAAAGGAGTTACGGATCAAAATATATGGCCTTTAAATTTTCAAAAATCTGCCTTCATTCGCCCGACGACTGGTTCCAGTATCTTGGTCACAAAATCCCATTCTCGCCCGCTGGTTTCCCCCGGCGAATTCCCTGAGCGAATGCTCGCCCGACGACTAAACTCATTCGCCCAGCGAATGGCTTCGAAAAACAAAAACCTGCTACGAATTCAGCAGTTTTACAAGCCAAACCCAACACGAATTTCACACATTATAGATCCAAATACACCAATTTCACATCATATTTTATCATACAAGATCATTCTAATGTATTCCTCTTTATGGGTACTAACCTACAACATCTAATCATCCTATCTCCTCATCAATTCCAAGTTTCACACAAAACCTAACTATTCAAAATTTGGGGAAAATAGAACACCCATTCCTATTCATACATACTACCCTTTGCATAAAACCACATACAACCATAATCATGTGAAGTCAAACCCTTACCTCTTGATGAATCTCCTTCTCTTTTCTCATTTTTTCCTCTTTCTCCTCTTTTCTCTTCTCTTGAGTTCTTTCTCTCCTCTTCTCTTGTTTCTTCCAAAATGAAATGATATCTTTTTCTTTTCTCTCAACCCTTACTATCTTAATTTTCTTATTGGGCTTTTCTAACTTAACACCTTCCCTTATTTCTCATACCACCACTATATAGGCCCAATTGATTATTTCTCTCAAATAACCCAAAATAGCACAAATACACACATAATTAAATAATTATCATACCACATAATAATTAAATAAATAAATAATTAATAAAATACCAAATAAAAAAATTAATAAAATAAATATAAATCGAGATGTTACAGATACAGCTCACAGATCCTTCATATCGAACTCCTTATTGAGTTCAACCTTCACCCTCATTACATCTTCGACATTGTTGTTTGCCATGAGAATATCATCCACATAAAGCAACAAAATAACAAATGAATTACCAGGTCGAAATCGGAAGTAAACATAGTGATCGAACTGACTTCTAACAAAACTTATGTGTGCCATAAACTTGTCGAATCTCCTATTCCATTGTCGAGGAGATTGTTTTAGTCCATATAAAGATCTATTCAGCTTGCACACATAATCTTCCTTCCCTTTTTCGACATATCCTTCAGGTTGCCTCATCAGGATTGTTTCATCTAGATCACCATACAAGAACGCAGTCTTCACATCTATTTGTTCCAGTTCAAGATCGAACTGTGCCACCATAGCAAACAACATTCTATTTGATCTATACTTCACAACAGTAATAAAGTTACATAGATCATCAGAATGTTAAGAAATTGTTATAAAAATTGTCTTAGTTTTCAATTGTCGAAAACAAATATGAATCATTGCATGATAAATAATCATATAATATTACTCCTCCTCGCCTCTTTATTATTTGTGTCTATTGTTTTTCTTTTCTCTGATGCTTATTATTTTGTTTATTTTTTTAATTTTAACATGGCAGAAATTGAGAGCCACGATAAAAGAATCATATTATCTAATGTAAATTTCAATTTGAGAGGATTAACGAAGACACAGGAAAAAATGGTGGCAATGCCATATTGCCTTGATATTTGTATTGATAATCTTTGACAATGAAAGAGACAATGTGAATAGCACATTGGTTAACCATTGATTTTAAAAAGTGGGTACCCATTTTTGGTAGTTTTAATGAAATGGATCTGGATCAACTTTAAGCAAAACAATATGGATTTTTTAAATTGGTGCACCATATTTTTCAAAATGGTTCTTGTAAGCCAGTTTTTTTACACACCTCTACGTGAGGTTGTTCTTTTTTGGATTATTATTGTTGTGCTAATTGGAATCTCCCTTTACCTTTTATTAGCATTTGTTAGGACTATGTTGTCTTCTTCCTTCAGCTGGTCATTGTTCAAAGTTGAAATAATGTTTTCAACTCTATCTTTGGTGCTAATGAATAAGATGAGTTCTTCTCTGATTATTAGTCACATAATATGGGAAGTTATCTTCGTTGCTTTTCTCTTGCTAAAATACCGGATCTGTGTATATAAATCAAACCAATAATTTTTTTACAATAGTTTTTCAATATATTTTATGCTATTATTTTTTTAAATAATACATTTCATATATTATATTTTATTTTACTTTTTAAATAACTTAAAAGTTGGTTCTTAATTCATACAAAGCACTGATATGATTTCTATTACATCATAAAATAAGTTCATTATTTTGCATCAAAATGTTGGAAAAGAATTTGAAAGGTTAACAAATAAAACACAACAATAACAACAAAAGGTTTCAATACACATAAATTAACATGTTTCACTCCTCAAACACACATTAAAACTATTTTGTAGCAAGACCGTAAGGAATTTTGTTTAAGAAGAAACAATAAAGTAAAAAATAGATGAATACTAACGAAGAGAACTTAAACACAAAGAAGACGACCAAAATATATCACGGTGGCGATAGCAACAATGGTGGCAGCTGGCGATAGCAACATTTCGGTGAGAGCAAGTTTTTGTAACTTATAGTTTTTACTTTCTATGATTGGAGTTTGGCTCTAACTACGTGTTTTTTTGAAAGAAAATAAGTATAAAAAAGATGATGAGGGGTTTGATTGATACAAAATTTGAGCTTAATAATGGACTGAATAAAATATTAAATGGGTAAATATAGTCATCGGTATGGTTCCACCGGTATTGCGATTAAAAAAGGCTAAAACTGAGAACTAAACCAATCCACCTCGACCACCACAATTTTCATCAGATCGGTTTGGTTTTGGAATCGAATTTAAACAATCCATTTTTTTTATTTGGATTTGAATGGTTGATTTAATCCATTTTTGATGACGGCTTGCACCCTACTTATTGGTAGTAAACAATGCATGGCAAAGAAAGAGGAATGAAGAAAGAAAGTGTGGTGTGTTTATAAACATAAGAGAGAGAAAGATAGAAAGTGGTATGTTGATTAATATAGAGAATTTTTTAACTTACCCCATGCTCTAAAAAAAGACTTTATGCAATTTTTAAATTACCCCTCTAAAATTGGAAATATATTTTCGGTGCACACATTTTTTATGTTGCACTGACATGAAATCGAAAATGTACTGCCGATACAAATCAGAAATGCACTTCCAGTTAACACTGTCATGTTGCATATTTCAATAAAAGACTTAAATTTTTTTTTATAAGCTAAAAGACTTAAAGTTGCTTTAGACACAAGTATTAATGAATCACATTCTCTCCCTGATTTACCTGATTAATAATTTGAACTAAATATTGATGAAGCAAGTAATTAAATTATTTATTATTATTATTAAGGAAACTGAGGATGATAAGGTGTCAGAGGCGCTTATTGTGGCCGAAGCTCTTTAACGGTTGTGGACGGAGAGGATGAGGAAGGCTGAGAACAAAGAGGATTTTTTGAGGGAAGTGGCGCCTTTCAGATAGAGATGAAGAGCCAATGTGTTAACCCTAGAAATAAAACACAACGTTTCAGCCTCAGTTATTTCATTTATGTTTTTTAATTCTTTTAATTTGAAACATTAAGTCTGAAATGATGATAAACATTGAATGATATAATAAAAGGGGATAAACATTAAGTCATATATTATTCAAATCATCTATATGGATATATTAGCAGGAACGGAAGTGTATTTCTGGTTTTTATCGAAAGTGTATTTTTTATTTTAATTTTACTATAAAATAGGACGAATTAAAAAACGAATGAATTATATGTGTGTGTGGTACGTACCGAAAATATATTTCCAATTTTCAAAAATATTTTTAAAATTTTGAGTGGTGCATAAAAAAACATAAGATGGATTAAAAAATTCTCTTAATATAAAGAGAGGAAGGTAGAAACTAGAAAGTAATGTGTCAGAAGTAATAAAGAGAGAGAAATTTAGAAAATATTTATTTGTGGTGCAACATCCCCCGGTAATACATGGCTCCACCTTTGAATTTATTTAAATACCAATGTTTAATAAAAGCTAATGCAAAAAAGGGTTCTCAAAGTGATTATTTTAGGGGTTCTCAACAAAAAAAGTGATAAAATAGTCAATTCTCCCAAGTGTATAACGTTTGGGTACTAGTATAGTCTTGTATCGTTCTATAGTATCATAACAAAGACCTAAAAAGATTATAAGAAAAATTATCAAGAAGGATCTCGAAATTAATGATTTAGATAGATGCATGGTGTTTGATAAAATATTATGGCGTAAGTTGATCCATGTAGCCGATTCCACCTAGTGGGATAAGGCGTAGTTGTTGTTTGATAGGAAGCAATTTCTATCAAGGTTCTAAACAAGAGTTTATGCTAGGAAAGGAGAAGAATGTTAAATTAACTAAATGAAATAAAGGAAGATAAAAGACTTTTTCATTTGATTTTGAAACTCATCAATGTCTCAAGGGACTACATATATAGTACTCATAGTGGATACTAAACTAGAAAACCCAAACACTAATAAAAGCCCAACTACATAACAATACAAATAAAGTACTACTAATATAAATTAGGCATTAATTTAAATAACTAAATTATTTATCTAAATAATTTCTCTTCTCTTTCATTGCCAACCCCTTCAAAAACAATCTTGTCCTCAAGGTTGTAAAATCAATATGAGAATAAAGACATTGTTCCTGGATCCCATTGCTTCCCATTGCTTGAATAACAAATTGTCACTGATTATTTGCAACACAAACTTCGAAATTGGAATGAAAGACTTCAATACACACCTCTTGTGTTTTGTTGAGAGACACGAGTAGTTCTCCAAGAAAACAGAATAGCATTGCTTCAATATTGGGTCTAATATCCTCCCAAGAGGAGTTGATCTTGTTCTGTTTTGATTGCTCTTCTTTTCTTTGCTTGAATTATCCCAATGAATAGAAGATTCAGGAGTCACTGGACCAGACTTTGAACAAACATACTTAGAACCAAAATGTGAAACCACCGAGCCTTCCTTGAAACTGAAACTTCTGCAAATTCGACTTAAGTTGAAACTAAACCGACGGTTGTGGGACGATGAATTCATACCCTTCTGAGAAGTCAGCTCATCAGTTTCTTGGTCCAATGCTTCGTTCAGATTACTGAAAGAAAACTGAATGCTCAGCCTATTTTCCAACACATCATTTTCAAAGCAAGCAGCTTCATATTGCATACCAGGCATCTCATTTATTTTGGAAGCAGACTTTTCCGAGACTGCAGAAGAATGCTGGTTTGACACTAGGGGTTGACGCAGAACCAAGAGACTTTCAAAGTGCTTCAGGATGCTGGTTTGATCTGTTAGCAACAACAAAGGAAAACATTCTTTCAAGGTATCCAGAATATACAAAACCTGTTGAGCTCCCATATTTGCATTTGTGTTTTCAGCATTTGCATTTGCATTTGCTTTTGCTCCACCATCAAGCAGTAGAAACTTGTTGAGTATGTTATGGACAGAGCCATTAGTCCCTTCAGTCATTCCCTGTATAACAGCAATAAAACCATCCAAAGCAAGAATATGCATGGCAGACAATGGACAATTCTGGACAACAAATTAGCGAGGTCTTCAAAAACATTACTGCGATGCGAGTTATGTCGCTATCAAAGTTAGCATACATATCAATCATAAATGTGTTTTGCCTGCAGAAGTCGACAAGGGCTTCCATGGAGACTCCTTTAGCTTCCTCGAAACTCATCTTTTTAAAGCAATCCAAGGCCTCCATAACATATATAGAAAACAATGCAGCTAAGTCAGGAACCAGTTGATCATTGCCATCATCGGTCACTAACCTAAACACACCACTTATTTGAAGGCTTTGCAACAACGGTAGTTTCGATTGGGGCTCCATTCTCTTAGAAACTTGGAGATGATCAGATGGGGCACCAACCAAAATCAAATCAAATAACAAAGGGACAAAAACATCATTATAGATTAACCTAATGTCAATCCAAGAAATATACCTTCTCATGGAATCTAAAACAACCGTGCATAGCTTTTGATCAGAATTACGATACATAGAAATAATGTCATACCAAGCTCTGACTAAATCTGATACCCACTGCTGTCTGATGGCGTCTTTAACGCTGGTCAAGTCGGAAACGGAGATCCAAACAGCTTCAGTGTTCTGACCAATTTTGTCGATTCTATGAGCCTCAAACAAGGTGTAGTCGGCGGCAGTTTCATGGAGGAGGAGGAAGAGAGCCCTGTTGATGGCCGCAACAAAAACCCTAGAAATAGTGTCCTTCAATTTTTCTCTGACATATGAGGAGAAATCGAAAATACCATTAACTTCAAATGCTGACGCTGATTTCACAGCAATAACGTTATCGACTGGGAGCTCCAAATAGATGTTGGATGGGGTTAAGATCGGAACGACTGTTTGAGTAGCAGTTAGAGAACTCGAACAAACATCAACATCGAGGACCATGGAAGAAAACTTGATCTCCTTGTGGGGATGATAACGTCATCGGGATCCGTCGAAACAGATTGTAACGATGACTCCTCGTCCTCGGGATCTGAGACGCCTTCTTCAATTTCGTGGTCTTTTTCTGATTCTTGTTCTTGATTTGTGTCAAGGATAACTGTTTGAAACTGTTCCTTTTGTGAATCAGAAGGTTGTTGAAAAACTTTTCTGGTTGTTAGATTGTGATTTGTGTGTGTTACGGATTTTTGAAAGGGGCAGGTGCAAAGTATCACAAAGCTTGAATAGGATGCTTATGAATGAGGCAGATTTTTGTGATTTTTTGTGAGTTTTTCTTAAAAGAGGGATGACTGACTTGGAGATACTTCTCAAAATCTCTTCTATTTTTAGAGTGGGTTTGATATTGAGGATAAATTGTGGAAGAGGTTTTTGTTGGTTTGAGTTGTTGATGATAAGTATTGTAGTAATAGGAATAATGAGGTGATGAATATGATGAGTATGGGTTAGGTGTATGTGGTGAATACCCATGATTTGGATACAAACTTGGTGATGATGATCCAACATGAGAGTAACAAGGTGTAAAAAGTTCTCATGAAAAAGGTGAAAATGAAAATGTGGTAGAAGATGTAAAAGAGGGGTTTGTGGGATAGGTAGGGGCTGAGTGCATTAATGTGTGTAGTGGAAGATATTTGAATTTGTGGTTTGGGGTTACATATAAAATTCTGAACTACACCTATGAGGGAGAAAAATGGGTCCCCCGTATACTACTCTCCCACAATAAAATGTTCTGTCATAATCACTACAAAACTTTCCTCAACTTTGGATCCCATTCTCACATATGAAAATTCTTCTACCAAATATCGTATTTTATTCAAAAAGTCAAATTCGGAATTTTTCCCAAATATTTTTTTAATTTACAATCTTGAGGTCAAGGTTGATTTTGAAGGGTTAGGTAATGATAGGGAGATTAATAGAATAAATTAGTATTGGTTAAATAGGTTTTATTAGTAATTGGATTTATTAGGAGTTATTTTATATTATTATGTTTTCTAGAATATTCTTATAATATTTTTGGACTCTTAATAGTTATTGGGCCTTTAGTTAATTATCCATTAGAAGTGCTATAATGTAGTGTCTTGGACACATTTGAGATATGAAATGAATGAAAAAGTCTTTTATTTCCTTTAATTCTATTTTGTTATTTAGTGTTCTTCCCCTTTCCTAGTATAAACCCTAGTTTGTAGCTTTGATAGGAATTACACCCTATCAATTTCTATTAATCTCCCTAGGGCTGGACAAAAACCGCAAATCCGACCCAACCCGCTAGAAACCGAAAGAAAAAAGGGAAATGGGCGGGTTTAATGGGTCAAACGGGCCCAGCGGTTGAGTAAGGCAGTTTTAAGGGGGTTTAATTGGGTGGGCTGGGTACCAAATACTGAACCACGGGTACCCTGACCCGCCCGAATGGAAAAGTGGCAATACTCTCAGCCAACACTCATTTCCCCCCTCACTTTCATTTCCCAGTTTCTCTCTCGCTTAACATGAAAATAGAAAACCCTAGCAGAGCATCCCCTCCACCGTCCCTCACCTCTTCTCGTGAATCACCGCCATCCCTCGTCTTCTTCTCATCAATCACTGCATCCACTCACATCTCCTTTTGTCACTCACCTTCACGAAGAACAACACTATCACCATCTTCTTGAAGTTGTGATTTTCGTTTTTCTATTGTTTGAAAGGTTGGTTGAATTTGTTCAGTATTAGAGTTTGATACTTTTAGATTTTTCTATTTAGGGTTTGAAATAATCTTTGTTCTGATATTTTGTCTCGTGTCTTGTGTTATTGTTTCATTTCATGCCAACGAATTGGACATCTACGACCTAACATTTACATGAACATGGACATAGTTATTGTTCCCTAACAACTTTTCTTCTTGTTTGCAAGGTAAATGTAATGTTGGTGGATTTTATTCGGTTTTAGAGTTTGATACATTTCAGGTTTTTCTATTTAGGGTTTGAAATAATCTTTGTTCTGATATTTTTTCTTGTGTATTCTGTTATTGTTTCTTTTCTCAATCAGTAAGCTTGGTATTCAAAGGCAGGGGTCAAAAGTTTTGGCTCAGATGGAGAAACTAGATATCATCCAAGAGGTGAGTTTTATGTGTACTGAACAAATATGTTCACCTTCTAGATTATGAAATTAAGTAAGCTAATATCCATTACAAGAGTGCATTTCACCTGTTTTTAGAAATTAACATGCTGCATCATTCACAAGGAGGATTGTGATTTACAAAACATAGAGAACAAAATAACTTTCCTTTTAGTGGTTCTTTGGGGTTCCTAAGAAGATATGGGGATTATAAAGAAATTGTCAATTAAATTTGATATTTTTCAGGGCTTTTCAACCCAGTCATAAAAGGCCCACTACCCATTAGGACTAGCTCATATGGGTCGTGGGTAGCCCAATAGACAAACATAATTATAAAATTTAAAAAATATATATTAATATTTATATTATCTTACTCTAAAATAGTATCTCGATTTTTCTCACCTCACTAAATTTTATCTCTATTATATTCAATATTTCTCTCTTAAATATTATACATTAATATTATCAATATTCTTTCATCGTATTTGTGAGAATTGGATCGAACTCTAGTGTGTCGAAGGGTAACTTCTTGGTTCGACAGTTCGACAGGGTGAAACATGAAGTCGAAGGAGGTTCACATGCTGGTGTTGAAGTGTGCATGTTGTAGTCGAAGATGGGTCTAGCATGCAGGTGTCGAAGATGCTAGGGTTGTTAGCATGTTAAATTAGGTTAGTGTTTAAACCCTAATTTGTTAAGTTGGCTTGTGTAATGGGCCTTGTGGAAAGAGTCCATTAGTTAGTATGTTAGGTTTTATTATAAATAGCATACTAGTCTCTCATCATTGCACACTGCAAGTCCTAATTTACGGTGAGAGAGGTTATTTGTTATTCTTGTAAACTTGTAATCTTGGTTTCTTAAGAGAAAGGAAAGAATAACAGTTATAACCGATTCTTGTGTTCTTCTTCTTCCTTGTTCCTTATTCTTCCCCTTGTTTTATACTTTGTTATTGGCATTGAATTCACAACAAATTGGTGCGGTGAGCGTGGAAAAGATGCCTTCTACAAAGTATGAGATTGAAAAGTTCACCGGAGTGAATGATTTCGGTCTGTGGCACATGACTCCAAACACATACTTGTTCAAGGAATTATGTGATCAAGATGGTGGATCAGTACTGCTGGGAAACAACAAAGCTTGCAAGATTGTAGGTGTTGGATCTGTGAGATTCAAGCTCCATGATGAGTCAATAAGGTTATTGACTGAAGTCAGGTATGTTCCTGATTTGAAGAGAAATCTGCTTTCTCTTGGTGAATTCGACAAGAAAGGATATGTTTTTCAAGGAGAGAAAAGTATCCTAAGAGTCATGAAGGGTTCGAAGGAAGTCTTGAGAGGCGTGAAGAAACAAGGCTTGTATACCCTTGAGGCTGAATTTGTAAATGGTCCGACAAATGTTGCATCCACGAAACCTATGTCGAAGACAGAAATCTGGCACATGAGATTGGGCCATGTCAGTGAAAGGGGTCTGGTCGAATTAGGGAAACAAAATCTGCTTGGTGGAGACAAAGTCGAAAAGGTGAAGTTTTGTGAACCCTGTGTACTTGGAAAGTCTTGCAGAGTGAAGTTCAACAAAGGCAAACAAAGAACACATGGATCCCTTGATTACATCCATGCTGATCTTTGGGGGCCTGCAAGGTGTCCATCACATTCTAGAGCGAGGTATTTCCTATCCATAGTTGATGATTATTCCAGGAAGTTATGGGTATTCATCCAAAAGACTAAGGATGAAACTTTTGAGAATTTCAAAAGTTGGAAGACTCTGGTCGAAAATCAGACTGGCAGAAAGGTCAAGAGGTTGAGAACCGATAATGGCCTTGAGTTTTGCAATGAGGCATTTGACAGTTTTTGTGATGCCTCTGGTATTGCAAGGCATAGAACTACTGCATGTACTCCTCAACAAAATGGTTTAGCTGAAAGGTTTAATCGAACTATTTTGGAGAGAGTTAGATGCATGTTGACTAGTGCTGGATTAAAGAAGGTGTTCTGGGCTGAGGCTGTTTCGACAACAACATATTTGATAAACAGATGTCCTTCGACAGCGTTAGATCTGAAGACACCTGAAGAAGTTTGGTCGGGACATCCACCAGATCTCGACAAACTGAGAGTATTTGGCTGCGTAGCCTATGCTCACATTAGGCAAGACAAGGTCGAACCTAGAGCTCTGAAATGCATGTTCATGGGATACCCTGAAGGAGTCAAAGCTTATAGGCTATGGTACCTAGAGCCAGGTCACAGGAGGTGTATCACCAGTCGAGATGTAGTTTTCAATGAAACTGAGATGGCTTTCAAGAAAACTAATGATGATGATGATGGTCGAAGTGCAAAAGAGCTGGAACAGGTAGAGATTCCTGTTGAGGTGGAGCAAGTTGATGCTGAATTGCATATTCCAGATGAAGTCGAAGAAGAAGCAGAAGATGCTGAGGAAGTTGAGGAAACTGTCGATGACTATCTACTGTCGAGAGATAGGTCGAGAAGAGTCATCAAGCCACCTCAAAGACTCAGGTATGCAGATCTTATAGCTTATGCCTTAATCTCTGCAAGTGAGGTTCTAGACGAAGAACCTAGAGATTATAAGGAAGTTATGAGGAGTCGAAATAAGACTGAATGGCTGAAGGCCATGAATGATGAGATGAAATCTCTTCATGATAACCACACTTGGGAACTGATCAAGAAACCTGCTGGGGCAAGGTTAGTCAGCTGTAAATGGATTTTCAAAGTTAAGGAAGGAATCGAAGGAGTGATGTCGAAAAGATACAAGGCAAGGTTGGTCGCAAGGGGTTTCACTCAAAAAGAAGGTGTCGACTTCAATGATGTGTTTTCTCCTGTTGTGAAGCATAGATCCATTCGAATGTTGCTTGCCATGGTGGCACAGTTCAACCTTGAACTGGAACAGATGGATGTGAAGACTGCGTTCTTGTATGGTGATCTAGATGAAACGATCCTGATGAGACAACCTGAAGGGTATGTCGAAAAGGGGAAGGAAGAATATGTGTGCAAGCTGAAGAGATCCTTATATGGGCTGAAACAATTTCCTCGACAGTGGAATAGAAGATTCGACAAGTTCATGGCACACATAAGTTTCGTCAGAAGCCAGTTCGACCACTGTGTTTACTTCATATTTCAACTGGGTAATTCATTTGTTATTTTGTTGCTTTTATGTGGATGATATTCTCATAGAAAGCAACAATGTCGAAGATGTAATGAGGGTGAAGGCTGAGCTTAATAAGGAGTTCGATATGAAGGATCTGGGAGCTGCTTCTAGGATTCTTGGAATTGACATTCGAAGAGATAGAAAGAAGTCGAAGTTATGCTTATCTCAAGAGGCATATCTACAAAAGATTCTCGAAAAGTTTGGTATGTCGAATTCGAAGCCAGTTGTGACTCCAACAAACCCTCAATTCAAGTTGAGTATTGATCAGTGTCCCAGTACTGAGGTTGAAAGAACAGATATGAATAGCATCCCATATGCTAATATAGTTAGTTCTTTGATGTATGCTATGGTCTGTACTAGACCCGATATAGCATATGAAGTAAGTCTTGTAAGAAGGTACATGGCGAATCCTGGAAAGGCTCACTGGCAAGCATTGAAGTGGATTTTAAGGTACACAAATGGGTCTCTGAATAGGGTCCTAATTTATGGTGAAGCCTTGGGTGAAGATAGTAAAGCAGTAATCGAAGGATATGTCGACTCTGATTATGCAGGTTGTATGGATTCCAGAAAATCTATTTCTGGATATGTTTTCACTATGTTTGGCACAACAATAAGTTGGAAAGCAACACTTCAGAAGGTTGTTGCTCTATCAACCACTGAAGCGGAGTATATTGCCCTCACTGAAGTTGTGAAAGAAGCATTGTGGCTTGAAGGTTTTGCGAAGGAGCTGAAACTTCAAGGTTGAAGTATCACTGTTAAATGTGATAGTCAAAGTGCAATACACCTGTCGAAGAATTCTGCCTATCATGAGCGAACTAAGCACATTGATGTGAGTCTGCATTTCGTCATAGAAGTAATCGAGCGTGGAGAAGTCCAAGTGCTGAAGGTTTCGACTGAGAACAATGCTGCTGATATGATCACCAAGACATTGTCGAGTTGCAAGTTTTTCCACTGTATGCAGTTGATAAAGCTGCTTGAAGAAAGCTAGTTTGTTCCCTTGTTATTATAAAGTTAGATCCAAGGTGGAGATTTGTGAGAATTGGATCGAACTCTAGTGTGTCGAAGGGTAGCTTCTTGGTTCGACAGTTCGACAGGGTTAAACATGAAGTCGAAGGAGGTTCACATGCTGGTGTCGAAGTGTGCATGTTGTAGTCGAAGATGGGTCTAGCATGCAGGTGTCGAAGATGCTAGGGTTGTTAGCATGTTAAATTAGGTTTAGTGTTTAAACCCTAATTTGTTAAGTTGGCTTGTTATTAAGTTGGCTTGTGTAATGGGCCTTGTGGAAAGAGTCCATTAGTTAGTATGTTAGGTTTTATTATAAATAGCATACTAGTCTCTAATCATTGCACACTGCAAATCCTAATTTAGGGTGAGAGAGGTTATTTGTTATTCTTGTAAACTTGTAATCTTGGTTTCTTAAGAGAAATGAAAGAATAGGAGTTATAACCGATTCTTGTGTTCTTCTTCTTCCTTGTTCCTTATTCTTCCCTTGTTTTATACTTTGTTATTGGCATTGAATTCACAACAGTATTATATTAATATTTCTCTTATGTTAAATATCCAAGTATTATTTTATGCAATTTAGACATATATTATATTTAGAAACACATTATAGCATTTATAAGAGATAATATAGTACTTAAAATGTATTATGTTTAAAATAATATAATCTTTAATTTTATTTATAACAAATTTTTTGGAGTTTTTATTTTAATCTTTTTTAAAAAAAAGTCCGTTTAAGGCCGGGTAGTCCGAAGCTCATCTAGGGCCGGACTCGAGTAGTAATTCTCGAGCCCATATTACACAGGATTTTTTTGGCTCAACCCTAAAAAGCCCAGGACCCGCCAGGACCGACCCGTTTAGGATCGGGTAGCCCATTTTGACAGCTTTGCATTTATTCCTTTATTTAACCAATGTAATAAGTAAAGGGGATTTTTTCCCACCTCTTTAAGGTGGCCTCACGCATCTGAAAACTCAAAATTATTTTTCAGGTGATTTAAAAGATGCATCTTCAGATACATTTTGAATTATCTAATCTTTCGTAAATCAAACAGCCATCTCATTTTTGGCAAAAATTGACGAAAATTTTATGGGGTGTATTCGGAAATTAATCTTCGAAAACACCTATGAATGTATTGTCGTCAAATATGTAATCTTGATACGATCTAATGCATAAGTAATATATATTTAGCAACGATGGTGTAAACGTCGATTGTTTCAGTTGACAACTTTTATGATTTACATATTCTGTTTATGTTATCACAATTTCTACTTTGTTTCTGGTTCAGGAGTGATTCAAGATATGCATATTCGGATACATCCCATACTAAATAAAAAGCACAACAAAGCACTTTACATATGAGCATATCTATAAACAACACTTTTCATAAAAATAGGGTGTATTCAAATATGTATCTCTGAAAAGTTCCCTGATGACATGATAACATTTCTAAGATTCAAAGTGATCTAAAACTTGTATAAGTATGGTATCTCTCATCCCATATTTTAAATAAACTACACTACAACCTGCGAATGAATACGTATTCCCACCTTGTATTTGTGTATTTAATATGGAGAAGTCGTCACTTTAATTTAGGGTTACCGAAGACACACCTCTCGCCAATCTGATATCTAAACGGAGTACTCTCCTGCGATATGTAGAAAATCGAAGAGTTGTCAAGCTCGAGTATCATTCATTCTCGTTTGACAACGAAGGGAAGATAGAGTTCATCAACTTTGAACGGAAGACGAATGAAGATTTAGAGGTTATGTGGAGCACTTTTCGACTTTACGCAACAAAGGGGTCGGTTAAAGTGGATGCAAAGATTGCAAGATCCGTCAAAGATATTATCAATATGTCGCAATGTCTTGAACTACCAATTTATAACGATGTGTAATCTTAATTTTATGTTAACGAAAATCTATGTAAGATTGAGTGTTTTAATTTAACGTCAATTATTTATCCTGTTATGCGGGATGAGTAAATTCCATCTAGGTCACTCATGTCCCTCAGCATGCTTTGTGGAGTACCCATCAACTGTCTTTATGGTCATCCAGTTATGGACAACGTTTGATCAACAATAAAGTACTCGACTCTACATCTATGGTCCTTAGTGGTTTTAGGTCGAAGTGTGGTATACAAACTTATCACCATGAGAATAACTTAAGACACTTTGCATAATATTCTATGTAGTATTCTCATAGCGGGTCAATCCAGTATAAGTATTACTCCTAATATTCATACTTATGTCAAGACTTAATAACTCCTTATCCATGATCCATGAGATGTGATCATCAGTCTATTTACATAATAGTCTCAATGCTTTAATGTTATCCCACTTCATAATAAAGCTAGACTATGGATAATTTAAGAATAGAGTCCTTATGTTCAATGAGATCTCATGATTAAGTCACACTTAACATTTCATTAAGCGGACTAGATATTCTAGGGACTTTATTATTTTGGAAAACCAAACATAATAAAGAAATTCCTTTTATTATTAATAAATAATTCGATATAAATACCAAAGTAATGACCTCTAGGGCTTACACCAACAATACCAACAATGTCGACATATGCTTACACTTAAGTGGGCTTTTAAGCTTGCAGTCCATACAAGTGGTTCTATAAATAGAACCCTTGTGCAGAAGCATTCTCACTAGGTGAAAATTTGGCTTGTGAAACTCTAGCCGTATTTTCCTTCTCTATCACTCAAAGCCTTCATTCGTATTAGCTAGCACTGAGACTGAAGAAATCTGTTCGTGTTGACTGAGTAGAGGTGTTGTTCATCATCAACGTTCGTGATTACTCATTCGATTCTGCATCAAAGGTTTTAATCGCCACAAGAGATAATTCTTTTTATCAATGATCATGCCCATTCGTAAGGATCGCTAAAGGAAAAATTTTGTTTTCCGCTGCACATTGTATCCCGATTTTCCTTCAGGCATTTGTTCAAGAGCTTTGCAAAACAGAATATTTACTTGTATATTTCTCAACATTTCCATGAAATTCTTATACTGACCTATTTCCAGTTATTGTTTCTGCTTCTTCTTCACAATCGAATACAGTGGTTTAATATATCCAGGAAGTGGTGGTTTAGGATCATGCAGAATTTAATCTTTCGTCCCCCCTTCATTTTCCACCGAACTCTCATTCCCCCCCTCAGATTTATTCTTTTCCAATTCCGACTCGTTCTCTTTTTCAACCACCTTAGGTATAAAAGGTATCACACGACTTCTCAATTCAAATTTTTCACAAGTTTCATTTCTTTCCATTTCACAGTGGTTACTACCTTCATATTGTTGTTTTTCGGGGTAACTGACTCACTTACATATCTAAACTCTTAATTGATGATGTCATATTTTTGTTCATGGTTGCTTGGTTCTGGATCATTTCTCTTTGATTTTTGACCAGCTCCTCAATACTTGCCCTGGTGGATTTCATAAAAAGTTGCCATTTCTTCTTCAAAAGGTGATTTTTCTTGCCGATCTTTGTTTAGCTCGCTATTATATAGCTGAAAACATTGTGGATTTCTCCCACTTGGCGAGCTATCATTTTCAGGTTGAAAGTTAACATACTGAATTTCCTATCTCTTGGTTATGGGCATACACTCCCACTTAGCATGATCACCTTCACAAACATTACACATCAACATTTTCACCTGATCAACCTGTGTTGTTGTCAGCTATTTCTTTAACAAATCTATTTGAGTCATTAAAGCGATTTATTCCTCAAATTCAGAGGATTTTTTTTCCTTATTTCCCCCCAGGATTACTAAAGCTATATTCATTATGATAAGCATCGTCAATCAGTGTTTTTACCTCCTCGTCAGTTTTAGTCTTCAATGTCCCTCCTGCCGAGGCATCGAGGAACATTCTAGCGTGATTGGTTAACCCACTAATGAAATGTGTCAACCGTTTCATAGAGCTTATGTTGTGATTAGGGCATTTGCGAAGCAAAAGTTTGAATCTTTCCCATACTTCTGACAATGACTCATACTCTTCTTGATTAAGATTTATAATTTCACCTATGCTTTTCACAAACTGCTCATTTGAGTAGTATCTCCCAAAAAATCTGTCTTCTAATTCCTTCCAATTTTGAATACTACCACTTGGTATAAATTGCAACCACTCTTTAGTTCTACCACTCAGAGAAAAAACGAACAATTGTAATATCACCTAATCAACAATAACTTCATTTAGGCTGCGCATTGAGCATGTTTCATAGAATCTACTCAAATGATCCCATGGATCTTTGATGATTTACCCATCAAATTGTCTATCTCTTAATCATGTCAGCACCGAACTTTTGATATCAAATGTCACAAGATTTTCCAGTTGAAATCCCTGTGATATTTGACTGCTGTAAGTTCTTTTACAATAATCACCACATGCCTACCGTGGTGGAATTCCAATTTGCTTGTTCGAATCCACAACATGTACAAACCCAATCAACAATATCACAATAGCATCGTACAATACATAACATATAAAAATTAAAAGCATAAATAAAATACCAACGTAATTAAAATAAAACAAGTCGCACACTATGCCGTGTTAAAAATATCAACAATTCCCGACAACGGTGCCAAAAACTGGATGACAATCTTACTAGCAACTGTACTAGCTATGTTATCGAAGTAATAAAATATAAATTCGTCTCCACAAGGATTGCGAACTTAAAATAACAAATGTTGTGCGATTAGATTTAAAAAGTAAATTGGGGGGTTTGCAATCTTGTTTGATCATCAACGCAAGAAAATAGTTTTTATCCGATTAAGAGAAAGACGGTCAGGTTGAATTATCAGAATCCCCTATTTCTACTTGATTGATGAAACGTGCATTAACAGACATGAACTGACTACAAAGTTACACGATGGATTAGCACTGCCACTATACTCAATCCCCTGGCGTATAGCTCACTAACCCAGGCGCCAGTTTCCCGATTCCTTACGCTAATTATTCCGCTGGGTTAGGCAATAAAGCTTATTAATCCCTCAGTCACAATTCCTAATCATACTATCCCTAGTCAATTAGAGAATCCAACAGTTAAATTAGTTCATATAAATAGCCCTAGGGTGAGTAGTCACTACTATCAAGATCAATTCAAAAGTCGTCACAATTGAAAGGAAATGAGCATAAACATTAAATGAATAATATAACAATAAATCAGAACAATAACATTAACATCATTCGATCATACGCCCTAATCAAGCAAAAATAGGTTCATCATCAAATTCGACATAACCTAGCGGAAATCTAGCTACTCATATTGAATTACAATAATACCAATAACATAGATGAGAAGAGCATAAAAATGAATGAAGAAAGAGCTCTCCAATGGCATCATTGGTCTTCAACAACTCCAAAATCGTCCTTAAAATCATTTTTTCGTCCTTGGTAGTCGAACCCCTTTTTCTTCTCTTTCTTTCCCTTTTATAGCCATTGAAAATGTGTAAGGCAAGTAGTCCAGTGTGGCCGCTCCACTTATCAACGTGGGCGCGTTGTCTAATCATCCTCTCAACGCAGATGCATAACTTTTCAGCGTGGGCGCGTTTTGGGCGCGTGTATTCCAGAGACTGTAGCGTGTTTTTTATCTATTTTCACCACTTTTCACACTAAGTCTTTTTATTCACCCAAAAGCAATTATTTCATTTTTTTTACTTAAATGGTTCTATCTTTCTCAAATGTTGTCAGAATTCGACGGATTTTCTTGCTAAATGACGTGCACTGATAGCCCGTCATCATCTCATCATCGTAGAATCCTCACGTAAAATGCCTCATCATCATAACGACTAGAGCCTAATCTCAGACACTAATAAGATGTCTGGGACAATGGAATGGTAAGGGTGTTACGAGGTGATTGACATCTCGTAGTATAAGATAACTTAGGTGACCAGATGGTCGGCTAGGTATCAAACCCAGTGGATTAAGCAAAGGCCATATGGCTTTCCATCGACGTCTGAAATCTCCAGCACCCCGACATTGTTCTAAAGGAGAGACTACAAACATAGTCAGGGTATAAATAAACAAGAGGAAAGATTGTTCGTTTACCACGGGCATCCCAAGCATAATAGCGCGGAAGATTCTTCATGCTACAAAGCCAAATGAGCATTGAAGATCTGTCGGCCAACACGAGTTCAACACTTGCATTCCTTCGATCCTCGGTCGAACAACCAGGAAACCCGAACATCCTGGAGAGAGCTCGAAGCCCAAAGGCTTCGTGCCACTTCAACCACGAGAGGTAGAACCCAGACAAATCCATCAAAGGTTGACCGTCTGCGAAGCCGAAAACTCCGTCCTTTAGATCAGCCTCCATTACAACACATCTGAGGGCGAGTGATTAGTATATACCTGCAATCAACCGTAATATTTAATTAATGTATTCGTAAATTCATTTCCTAGTTACAATAACTTATAAAGTTGTTAAATGTAATATATATTCTTGTTGTTCTGCATTATGTCGTACTCCCTCTTTAGGGCACCGAAGTGTGAACGCACGTAACAACGAACCAGGATACAACCAACGCATTTGACACCCAAAATAAAGAAATTTAGGGGTGCTGTCGGAGATGCTTTGCACATCTTATTATATCAATCAATATCCTACTTTGCCAAACATGCTTAAAAAAAATTCTCGGATGCTGTAAAAGACGCTTTGCATGTTCGACTAGAGCAATTAATACCCCACAGTGTCGAGCACGCTTAAAGATTTTAGGGAGGGCTGTCGGAGACGCTTCCTGTAACACCCGTAATTGTGTTTTTCTGTCGATTTGTGATGTTTGCTGTATTTTTCTAAATTTTACCGTTTTTGAGTCGTGTCAGTCGGTAATAGTTTGGTATGGTAAAATATTATTTAATTGATGATTTTGATGTTTTTTGTAGTAGAAATATTAATGACGTAATATTTCACGTTTTGGGGTTTTTTCGGAATAATTAAGTTTAGACCGCTAAGTGGGATATTTTGAATATGAAGTAGTGGGGGTAACTTGGCTAGAGATAAGAAGAAAGAAAAACAAAAGAAAACCATAAAAATAGAAAAGTATAGAAAAAGTGAGAAGAGAAAGAAGAAGAGAAAAACCAAAAGAAGAACAAAGAGAGAAAGCTTGAGTTTTTTGAAGAATCAATCAAACCAAAGCTAGTAATCAAGTAAGGGGGTGAATATAATTTATCTTGAATGTATGATTCTTGTAGTTTTGTTGTGTTCTTGAGTTTTCTTGCAATTTTCATATTTTTCATGCTTTGTTCATAATAATGAAAGTTGTGATGATTTTATTGGTTGTATAAGCATGAATGAAGTTGGTTGATGGTATGTGTTGTGTTGGTATGCTTGATCATTCCTTATTCTTCATTTTCTATGGTTTACTTGAAAAGGAAGAAATATAGGTTAAATAGGTTAAGTAATGATTTAACCATGTGTTTTTCATGATCCATGAGTGGAAATAGCATGAATATGTTGTATAAGTGAAGATGTGAGGTTTTGGAATGGAAAGAATGGGCTGGAACAGGTCTGTCACGACCTGGTTTTTCTGAGTTTTAGCAGGTCCGCTAAGCGGCCCTGGGTCCGCTAAGCGGAGCCTGATATTTTCTGAAAAATATCGCAGGTCCGCTAAGCGACCCGCTAAGCGGAGGTCTTTGAAAATTTTCCATTTTGCCTCTGGAATCATCGCTAAGAGGAGGTTCCTTGTCCGCTAAGCGGCCAATGCTGAATGTTGTTTTTCCAAACTTCTTTTTACTGTATCTTGTGATCCGTAAGTCGTTTCTATACGCCGTTTGAAGTGTTAGGAAGCATATTTAATGAGCTATATGATAATATAGAGGGTGGTAGTGGTGGAATGAATTTCATACATGATTTTGTGAAATGGAAATTGATATTCAATGATGTCTTACAGTGAATGTGTATGCTGTGTGATTATGAACGCCTGTGTGGCAATTGTGGTATGATATAATTGATAACATTGTTATTAATTGGTGATGTGTAATTGGGGATTAATATAACCGGTGTGATGTGATATGTGACCGGATTATTTTATGGATATTGTTGTTAATTAATCGAGTTGTCTGTTTGCACAACATAACATTTCATTACGCTAATAAGCGGGATGCTATTAGCAGGTGGCCTGTATGGGCATTGGTTACCAGTGGGAGCTTAATGCTCGGTAACGATATTTTTAGCCTGAGTGGCAATTTAGTCATCAGTAGGGGCTATATGCTCGATGATACCTGAGTGGAATAAAGTCCCAGCATAATGCTCGGCAGGTGTATTTGTCATAATGACAAGAGGAGTTTACTCCGGATTGGTACCACATGCATATGCATAGTCGCGTCTCATTCATCATCATTTGTCTTTACATTATGTTCTCATTCATTTATCGCATTGCTTATACATTGGTTTTGTTTGAACGGTGGAATTGATGTGTTATGATTCTTGATGGTAATTGTTGACATTACTACATTTATCATGCTTATTCATTATGAATAATATTCTCACCCTTCTGTTTTAATATTACCTACTTGTGGGTAATGTGCAGGTGATCCGCAGGTATAGATGTCTATTTAGCAGTCGTCTGTTTTGGTGTCGTCCGCTCGTGATACGTAACACCTAGGGGGGATTTGAACACTTGTTTTGTAGATGATACTTCTAGTATCTTTTTTATGTATATTTGATCCTTTGGATGTATTCATGTTTTATATTTGGAACAATTTCTCCTATGTTGTATCTTGGAGAATTACTTTGGATGTTTTGTACACTGTTATATATATATATGGATGAAGTATGATAACAGGTGTTTATGTTAATCTTTCCTCTTTGATTATTTGTGTTACGCATCATGTACAAATATATTATGTTTTATGGTGTGGTTACTTATGTGTAATACCCTAATTGTTTATTAAGAAATTTTTATACTCTGATAACTGTTACCTAAGTGCTTGGGTAGAATTGGGGTGTTACATTAGTGGTATCAGAGCGGGTTGGTCTTGTCCGACCAAGTGTTGTGTCGTTTGGTCTATTTATATTTGTGTTGTTCTTTGGGCTTACTTCTCTTGGTGTTGTTGTGAAGTTTAGAATGGCTGGACGTAATGACGCCATTATTACTGCTGCATTGGAAGCTATGGCTGAGGCTATGCATACAGATGAGAATGCGAGGTCTCGAAGTTTGGCGACCTTTCAGAGAGAGAATCCTCCTGTGTTCAAAGGAACACATGATCCTGAAGGAGCCTTGACTTGGATGAAGGAAGTGGAAAGGATCTTTCGTGTGATGGACTGCACGCAAGAACAGAAGGTCAGGTATGGTACTCATCAGTTGGCTGAGGAAGCTGATGATTGGTGGATGGAGACTTTGGCAAGGTTAGAAGCCGCGGGTGAAGAGATTTCATGGGCGGTGTTCAAAAGGGAATTTTTAAGGAAGTATTACCCGGAGGATGTCCGTGGGAAGAAAGAGACAGAATTTTTGGCGTTGGTTCAAGGCAATAGGTCGGTGTCTGAGTATGCGGCAAAATTTAATGAACTTTTGAAATTTTACCCACACTTTGTTGGTTAGGGAGCTGAATTTTCTAAGTGCATTAAGTTTGAGAATGGGTTGCGTTCTGATATCAAGAAAGCGGTAGGATATCAGAAGATTCGGGTGTTTCCAGATTTGGTGGATAGCTGTAGGATCTTTGATGAAGACAACAATGCTCATTATAAAGTTATTAATGAGAAGAGAAACAAGGGTCCACAGAATAGAGGGAAACCGTATGATGGAGGAAAGGGTAAGCAAAAGATGGCCTATGGACAAAGGTTTAGTGGGGGAGATGCTCCTGCTAAGATTGTATGTTATAAGTGTGGTAAACCTGGTCACAAAGCTGATGTCTGCACCGGCAATGTGAGGAAGTGTTACAAGTGTGGAAGGGTACGACATATATTGCCTGATTGCACGTTTAAGGGGGTGGTATGTTTTCATTGTGGTGAAGAGGGACACATGAGTGGTCAGTGTCCGAAGAAGAAGGTTCAATTTGGTGGGAAGGTGTTTGCGTTAGCTGGAACTCAGACGGACAAGGGTGATCGACTGATCAGAGGTACTTGTTTTATAAATGGCATTCCTTTAATTGCTATTATTGATGCGGGTGCTTCTCATTGTTTTATAGCAGCTGATTGTGTTAGAAGATTAGGTCTTGTTTTGTCTGATTTGGGTGGTGAAATGGTTATCGATTTACCAGCAATGGGGTCGGTGACTACTTCTCTAGTTTGTGAGAATTGTCCTGTATCGATCTTCAGTAAGGACTTTACTGTTGATTTTATTTGTTTGCCGATGCACGAGTTAGACGTGGTTCTGGGAATGGACTGGTTGATGAGTAATCGTGTCCATATAGATTGTTATCACAAGTTGGTGAGATTTCCATTTCTTGAGAGAGATGCGGAAGTTGGTGTCTTATCTACCAAAGAGTTGAATTTACTGTTGGCAGATGGGGCGCATTTGTTTGGGTTGTTTGCATCTTTGACTGTGGAGAGTCGAGCTGCAGTTGGGGATTTTCCGGTTGTTTGTGAATTTCCTGAGGTGTTTCCTGAAGATTTTTCTGATGTGCCGCCGAAGAGAGAGGTGGAGTTTTCCATAGATCTAGTTCCTGGTACGAGGCCTGTGTCTATGGCACCATATAGAATGCCGGCATCAGAATTGGTGGAATTGAAGAAACAATTGGAAGAGTTACTGGCAAAACGTTTTGTGAGGCCTAGTGTTTCACCATGGGGAGCTCCAGTTTTATTGGTAAAGAAGAAGGATGGTAGCATGAGGTTGTGCATTGATTATCGTCAGTTGAACAAGGTTACAATTAAGAATAAGTATCCGCTTCCTAGGATCGATGACTTGATGGATCAGTTGGTGGGAGCCAGTGTGTTTAGCAAGATTGATTTGAGATCTGGTTACCATCAAATTCGGGTGAAGGAGGAGGATATTCAGAAGACGGCGTTTAGAACTCGATACGGGCATTATGAGTTTTTGGTGATGCCGTTCGGAGTTTCTAATGCACCTGGTGTGTTTATGGAGTATATGAATCGCATATTCCATGATCAGTTGGATAAGTTTGTTGTGGTCTTCATAGATGATATCTTGATTTATTCTAAGTCTCCGGAGGAGCATACGGAGCATTTGCGTGTTGTGTTACAGGTTTTGAAAGAGAGGCAGTTGTATGCTAAGTTATCCAAGTGCGAGTTCTGGTTAGCAGAGGTGAGTTTTCTTGGTCATGTGATTTCAGGTAACGGGATTGCAGTGGATCCATCCAAGGTAGATGCAGTGCTACAATGGGAGGTTCCGAAATCGGTTACTGAGATCAGAAGCTTCTTAGGTCTGGCGGGTTATTACCGTAGATTTATAGAAGGCATTTCGAAGTTGGCACTTCCGTTAACTCAGCTTACTTGCAAGGGTAAAGCGTTTATTTGGGATATTGATTGTGAAAGGAATTTTGAAGAGTTGAAGAGAAGATTGACTTCAGCTCCGATTTTGATTTTACCAGATCCTAATGAACCGTTTGTGGTGTATTGTGATGCATCTCATATGGGGTTAGGTGGTGTTTTGATGCAGGAAGGTAAGGTGGTGGCTTACGCTTCGAGGCAGTTAAGGATTCATGAGAAGAATTATCCTACTCATGATTTGGAGTTAGCTGCGGTTGTTTTTGTATTGAAGATTTGGAGGCATTATCTATACGGTGCAAGGTTCGAGGTCTTTAGTGATCATAAGAGTTTGAGATACTTATTTGATCAGAAAGAATTGAACATGAGGCAACGTAGGTGGTTGGAATTTCTGAAGGACTACGATTTTAGCTTGAATTACCATCCTGGTAAAGCTAATGTGGTTGCTGATGCTTTGAGTCGGAAATCTTTGCATATGTCTGTGTTGATGGTGGAAGAGTGGAAACTTTTAGAGCAGTTTCGTGATCTTAGCTTGGTATGTGAATTGACATCGGATAGTGTGAGGTTGGGTATGCTGAAAGTGACCAATGATTTTCTATCAACCATTAGCGAGAGACAGAAAACGGATGTGAAGCTTGTTGATTTGTTTATGGTGGCAAATCAAGGTGTTGAGGGTGACTTCAGTGTGGATAGTCAGGGTGTTTTGAGATTCCGTGGTAGGATTTGTGTACCTGATGATTCCGAGTTAAAGAAGATGATTTTAGAGGAAGGTCACAGAAGCAGTTTGAGTATTCATCCGGGAGCCAATAAGATGTATCAAGATTTGAAGAAGATCTTTTGGTGGTCTGGTTTGAAAAGAGACGTGGCTCAGTTTGTGTATTCATGTTTGGTTTGTCAGAAGTCGAAGGTGGAACATCAACGTCCTGCAGGGTTGTTGCAACCGTTGGATATCTCAGAGTGGAAGTGGGATAGTATTTCCATGGACTTTGTAACGAGTTTGCCGAGTACTTTGAGAGGTTTTGATGCAATTTGGGTGATCGTTGATAGGTTGACAAAGTCTGCTCACTTTATTCCTATTAACATCACTTTTCCAGTGGCGAAGTTAGCCGAGATTTATATCAGGGTGATAGTGAAGTTACATGGTATACCGTTGAGTATTGTGTCGCATCGGGATCCGAGGTTTACATCTGATTTTTGGAAGAGTTTACAAGAGGCTTTAGGCTCTAAGTTGAGGTTGAGTTCGGCTTATCATCCTCAGACAGACGGCCAGACTGAGAGGACTATTCAATCGTTGGAAGACTTGTTGAGAGCGTGTGTTCTTGAGAAGGGAGGTTCGTGGGATACTTATCTTCCGTTGATAGAATTCACTTACAACAACAGTTTTCATTCTAGTATCGGAATGGCACCTTTTGAAGTTTTGTATGGTCGTAAGTGTAGGACTCCTTTATGTTGGTTTGAATCGGGCGAGAGTGTGGTACTCGGACCTGAGATGGTAAGGGAGACTACAGAGAAGGTGAAGTTTATTCGTGAGAAGATGAAAAGTTAGCAAAGTAGGAAAAAGAGTTATCATGACAAGCGAAGGAAGGATTTGGAATTTCAAGCTGGTGATCATGTTTTCTTAAGGGTTACGCCTATGACGGGTGTTGGTCGAGCTTTGAAATCGAGGAAGCTTACTCCGCGTTTTATTGGTCCTTATCAGATATCGGAGAGAGTTGGCAAAGTTGCGTATCGGGTGGCGTTACCGCCAAGTCTTGCTAATTTGCACGATGTATTCCATGTGTCTCAATTGAGGAGATACATTGCGGATCCATCCCATGTGATTCAGATGGACGATGCGCAAGTGCGTGAGAACCTAACGGTTGAGACGATACCTGTGCGTATTGAGGATGGTGAGACTAAGATGCTAAGAGGTAAAGAGATCGCCTTAGTGAAAGTCGTATGGTTAGGTGCAGCGGGTGAAAGTTTGACCTGGGAGTTGGAGAGTAAGATGCGAGACTCCTACCCTGAGTTGTTTGAAGCAGGTAAACTTTTATTTTCGAGGACGAAAATCTTTTAAGTGGGGGAGGATTGTAACGCCCGTAATTGTGTTTTTCTGTCTATTTGTGATGTTTGCTGTATTTTTCTAAATTTTACCGTTTTTGAGTCGTGTCAGTCGGTAATAGTTCGGTATGGTAAAATATTATTTAATTGATGATTTTGATGTTTTCTGTAGTAGAAATATTAATGACGTAATATTTCACGTTTTGGGGTTTTTTCGGAATAATTAAGTTTAGACCGCTAAGTGGGATATTTTGAATATGAAGTAGTGGGGGGAACTTGGCTAGAGATAAGAAGAAAGAAAAACAAAAGAAAACCATAAAAATAGAAAAGTATAGAAAAAGTGAGAAGAGAAAGAAGAAGAGAAAAACCAAAAGAAGAACAAAGAGAGAAAGCTTGAGTTTTTGTGAAGAATCAATCAAACCATAGCTAGTAATCAAGTAAGGGGGTGAATATAATTTATCTTGAATGTATGATTCTTGTAGTTTTGTTGTGTTCTTGAGTTTTCTTGCAATTTTCATATTTTTCATGCTTTGTTCATAATAATGAAAGTTGTGATGATTTTGTTGGTTGTATAAGCATGAATGAAGTTGGTTGATGGTATGTGTTGTGTTGGTATGCTTGATCATTCCTTATTCTTCATTTTCTATGGTTTACTTGAAAAGGAAGAAATATAGGTTAAATAGGTTAAGTAATGATTTAACCATGTGTTTTTCATGATCCATGAGTGGAAATAGCATGAATATGTTGTATAAGTGAAGATGTGAGGTTTTGGAATGGAAAGAATGGGCTGGAACAGGTCTGTCACGACCTGGTTTTTCTGAGTTTTAGCAGGTCCGCTAAGCGGCCCTGGGTCCGCTAAGCGGAGCCTGATATTTTCTGAAAAATATCGCAGGTCCGCTAAGCGACCCGCTAAGCGGAGGTCTTTGAAAATTTTCCATTTTGCCTCTGGAATCATCGCTAAGCGGAGGTTCCTTGTCCGCTAAGCGGCCAATGCTGAATGTTGTTTTTCCAAACTTCTTTTTACTGTATCTTGTGATCCGTAAGTCATTTCTATACGCCGTTTGAAGTGTTAGGTAGCATATTTAATGAGCTATATGATAATATAGAGGGTGGTAGTGGTGGAATGAATTTCATACATGATTTTGTGAAATGGAAATTGATATTCAATGATGTCTTACAGTGAATGTGTATGCTGTGTGATTATGAACGCCTGTGTGGCAATTGTGGTATGATATAATTGATAACATTGCTATTAATTGGTGATGTGTAATTGGGGATTAATATAACCGGTGTGATGTGATATGTGACCGGATAATATTATGGATATTGTTGTTAATTAATCGAGTTGTCTGTTTGCACAGCATAACATTTCATTACGCTAATAAGCGGGATGCTATTAGCAGGTGGCCTGTATGGGCATTGGTTACCAGTGGGAGCTTAATGCTCGGTAACGATATTTTTAGCCTGAGTGGCAATTTAGTCATCAGTAGGGGCTATATGCTCGATGATACCTGAGTGGAATAAAGTCCCAGCATAATGCTCGGCAGGTGTATTTGTCATAATGACAAGAGGAGTTTACTCTAGATTGGTACCACATGCATATGCATAGTCGCGTCTCATTCATCATCATTTGTCTTTACATTATGTTCTCATTCATTTATCGCATTGCTTATACATTGGTTTTGTTTGAACGGTGGAATTGATGTGTTATGATTCTTGATGGTAATTGTTGACATTACTACATTTATCATGCTTATTCATTATGAATAATATTCTCACCCTTCTGTTTTAATATTACCTACTTGTGGGTAATGTGCAGGTGATCCGCAGGTATAGATGTCTATTTAGCAGTCGTCTGTTTTTGTGTCGTTCGCTCGTGATACGTAACACCTAGGGGGGATTTGAACACTTGTTTTACAGATGATACTTCTAGGATCTTTTTGATGTATATTTGATCCTTTGGATGTATTCATGTTTTATATTTGGAACAATTTCTCCTATGTTGTATCTTGGAGAATTACTTTGGATGTTTTGTACACTGTTATATATATATATGGATGAAGTATGATAACAGGTGTTTATGTTAATCTTTCCTCTTTGATTATTTGTGTTACGCATCATGTACAGATATATTATGTTTTATGGTGTGGTTACTTATGTGTAATACCCTAATTGTTTATTAAGAAATTTTTATACTCTGATAACTGTTACCTAAGTGCTTGGGTAGAATTGGGGTGTTACACTTCCTACATCTGACTACAACAACAAATTCCCCCAGGGTACTATTGGACACACTTTGCACGTTTGACTACATCAATCAATTCCCCTTAGTCAAAGATTACACACATTTCTGCGTAGATGACACCCCCTCTTAGAATCTCACTCATCCAAAGGACATAAATAGTGGAGCTCGGAGATAGGGGTGTTCAAAACCAAACCGGCCTAATAGAAAACCGCAAAATCGAACCAAACCAAACCGAAACCGCAAAAAACCGCATTTGGTTCGGATGTGTTTGGGTCATTTTTTAACAAACCGCGCGGTTCGGTTCAGTTTGCGGTTTGTATTTTACAAACCGAACCAAACCGCATTTTGTTAAAACCCCTCAAACTTCAATTAACTTATATCTATCCCAAAGTCAAACCTATTATGCCTTAGCCTAATGATTACGAATGATTTTTTCTTCCTCACACTTAAGGTTTCAGTTTAAGTCTTCCCAAATCTCTCCTAGCGGTATTGCACCTTTTTCTCATCTTCTTTTCCAAACACATATCACATATTCTTTTCTAGTCTTTCATCTCTTAAGTTCTTTCTCTTTCATCTTATTATTTTGATTCTACCGTTCTCTCTTCCAATTACGTTTTAATGTTCCTCTTCTTATCTAATCGCATATCTTCTACTCTTTCTTTTTCATCTTCTCTAATATTTCATCTCCTCTTTTTTTCTTTCTATTTCATTATAATGTTTTTTATATTATTTTATGCTACTATTTTATATTTTTTATTCCACTTTTATATAATATTATTTTTATATATTAAATGGAAAGTTGTTATCCAAATATGATGAATTTTGTTGTTATTTGATAACACATAAATGATTAAATACAAAGTTATGTTGTCATCCATGTGTATGTATGGCTCAATAAATTTTTGTAAAAAAAAAAAAACGAACCAACCGAACTAATGTAAATCCATTGGTTTGATTTGGTTCGGTTTTATTTCTAAAAGTCAACCGAACCAAACGAACCGCGCACACTTTTTCCTCTTACGGTTCGGATGATTTTTTATGTCAAAACCGCCTAAACCGCACCACAAATACCCCTACTCTGAGACATCTACCTCGATTAGAGCACTACCTCGAGTGCAGGGACGGGGATCATCTACCTCTACCCTTTAAATTTTAAATTTTTCACTGTAATTGGCATGCATCATGTATAAAATAAAAAATAAAAGTAATTTTTATAACTTGACCATTACTAATGAATATGAAGGAAAAATAGTTTAGGTACTAAATAATGGGTTTCAAGTTCTCTAACATAAATTTATATTGACAATACATTGACTAAATTATAAACTCAGCCACAAGTACTCATATGTTAAAAAGCTTGTGTTTTCACATAGACAGCAGGCAGAAGCGACAATTTGAAGAGTTTACAAGTGAAATCAGGTCATGCATTTCCTTCAAAAGTTTCTCTATGCGGCCTTGATATAAGCATGAACCTGGAGAGGTAATTAGCAAATTTACATAAATAATAATCACACATAATATGTAAAAGGATGACAAAATAAATGTTTAAATCATGTAAAGACTATAAATTTATGAAATTTTCTAAATGCTTAAATTGTCTAGGATCATTAACAAATATTTAATTTCTTCAATAAAAATAGTTGACTCGGTTCATTAGCACTAATAGTTTGACAAGGTCAATGCAAAATTGTATAAAATTTAGAGAAGTTTACCCTCTAGATTTTCCGGTAGATTTAACAACATAATTCATGCCTTCCCAAAGATGGGTAAGTGGAATCCAATGAGGAGGATACTTAAAACGAGCAACATCCAAAATTAATACCATATCCTTTTCAACATGATAGCCTCCGATAGGAGAATAATGACCCGATCCCGTCTGTTATAATATTAATAAAGTAAACATTGTCAAATCCTTCTATATAGTCAATTTAAGCAAAGTAAAATTCACAACCGAATCATATACATACTTGTTTGAGAGCATGTCTGTGGTATGATGAAATTAAATGACAGTCATTCGAATTTGAACATTTGATGACATGTTTACGAAAATCATCAATGGAGCTTTGAGTGGCATGAAAGGCATCAACTTTAGCTCCTGCAAATTGAGCCAAACTTGCAAGTTTGTCAAATGCGATGCCTCTACCTCTAATAACTTCTAAAGGTTCACAATAATCCAACATAGATTCGTCAAACCATCTCCAAGGTCCTCCTGCACATGCCCAAATAACAAACACATTAACAAAATTCGATCTTTAGTTATAAACTAGGCAAACCATAAGATTTTAAAATAGTTGTAAAGAGAAATACCTTTCCATTTTCTACCAGGATCAATGGCAAGAGCATTGAGGACCATGGCAAGACTAGCTAAACCACAATAAGTTAGTTCTGATTGTGTTTGAAAATAAGGAATCAACCTAAAAAAACCTTCCATAGTTCCGCTTTGAAGGCCTTCAGCGAAAAGTTGCTGTTAACATTAAAATTTTAAGAATAAATTTAAAGTCCTAAACCTAACCTAAGAGTGGATGATTAGTATTACTGAATGGAATAGACAATATTTTAGCAGTAATAAAAAAATGTATAACACTTTTGATAATACACTAACCTTGCCTTCCTCGGAAACAAAATCAATGGCAAGTGATGGAAGAGTTCGCTTGTAAAATCCTTCTGCCATTGTTGAAGGAAGAGGATGTGTAGAAATTCCTCTTGTAGCTTTAAATATTGCGGGTCTTAGGAGGTGAGCCATTGATGAAAGAAGCGATGATGGTATCTTCTACTGTCTATGAATCTATCTTGCTTTTTTTTCTTCTTCTCAATAACCTTTTTTTTTCTTTCTCAATTAGGCGCCTTCTAAACTTACATTAATATAGTAAATATTGATATTGATATTGATGACACCAAATAATATCAGTTGATTGTGTAAATAAAATAATATCCGTTGATTTTGTTTAATCAACAATATATATTTAATCACTTAAAAGTAAAATATAATATGACAAAAAGATTTGCTTTCTGTCTATTCTTTAAATATATTTTTTAATTTACTAATTAATATCTTATAATATTTTAAAAATCATCAAAAATTTAAATAAAATCTATTAAGATCACATAATTTAAATATTTTATAATGATTAAAATATTTTTCAAAATTTGATAACAATTCTCGACAGGACAGACCCTGGACCCAGACAAGCAGACCCACAGACATTATAGTAGATACTTAACGTCAACCCATTGGATTGCAAATTTTCAATTCTCTATTTTTTTACCAGAATATTTCATTATTTCAATTGCTCTCTGAAATTTATAACAGTATTTTAAATTAAATTTTACATTAATGATTATTTGTTGTAGCCCTTATAATTTTATTTTAATTTATTTTAGTATAAATTTTAAAGACTTTTTGTATATTATAATTAAATATTTAAAAGTTTATTGCACAATTAACTCATTTTTTTTTGTTAGAAACTCTTATTTGCATTGATATTTTTTGTTGTTAAAAACAACCAAAACTTTATATTTATTATCTTGCTTCAAAAATTCTTCTTCATTTTAAAAACGAATAAAAATTCATTTTTTTTATTAAAGGTCTATTTTTTTCTTTGCCTCGGACTTCTAAAAGGTTGGGACCGGCCCTATTCTCGGCAACTGTGTAAGAGTTATTTTTAGAATGATTAATTGAAATAGATTGAAAATTATATTAAAAAATAAAGCACTTATAATTATTCTAATTAGATTAAAATTCTAAAAAAAATAAAGAAATATAGATTGAAATTTTTAAAAAAATCATTTATAATTATTCTAAATAGATAGAAAATTCTATAAAATAAAAATCATTTATAATTATTTTAAATAAATTAAAAATTCTAATAATTTTTCAAAAGACTAAGAAATCCAGTAACTTAAAATATGTAATATGAAAATTTGTTGAGAAATAGAAATTAAAATTAGTAACAAAACATATGTGGATTGAAAATAATGATCTACTTAAATGAAAAAAAAAATCATATTTAACCAAAAAAATAAAATTCAAATAACAATGGCAGAAGAGAAATGAAAATAAATATTGCAGCATTAATTATTTAAAAATATATATATTAAGAATAAAAATTTTGGATTTGAGAATAATTATAACTGATTTATTTTTATTATAGAATTTTCAATCTATTTAGAATAATTATAAGTGATAAAATAAAGAATATAATTATGTGGTTTTTTTATAAATGTTTAATTTGTTTAAAAAAAATATAAGTTATTTCTATTAATAGAATTTTCAATATAATTAAAATAATTATAAGTGATATTTTTTAATAAAATTTCAATCTATTTCCATTAATCAATCTAATGATCCCTTTTACGGTAAATAATTTAGTTGTCGAGAATTCTTGTCTAATTTTGAGAAACATTTTAATTACACTACAAGAAAATAAGGGTTTTACAACACAAAAATTGCGACAATTACTTGATAACTGTCGTAACTCTAATAAAGAGATGCGTGTCACGACGGTAAACACATACCGCCCTTAAATTATTAAAAAATAATTAAATATGACGATGGTTATACACCTACCGCCCTAGAAATCAAGTCACGACTGTTTAAAAACCGTCGCCATATAAACCACACATCACACGCCCTGCATCATGAGAATTCATCAAAGGTCACAACGGTGAACCAACCGTCGCATACTCTTACTTAAAAATTATCAAACTTCACGAAGGTGAATCTCCTGTCGCTCACAATTACAAAACAATTTAGTGGTATTTTTATAAAAAAAAATTTAATTGAAATATAAATTATATATACAATATTGCATTTTATATTATATTAGTTATTTATTATATATTATTATTATTATTATTATTATTAATATCCTTGTTCAAAATATTATTTAACATTATAAATCTAAACTATCTATAGAAAAATAAAATTGTGTGAAAATAAAAGAAATGAACCTAAATTAGAAGAAAAATCATAAGGAAATCCAAATCACTTCGCCCTCTCAGTTTCACTTTCCCTCCTTGTTTATTATTTTCCCCCTCACATGATTTAAACTTTAAACCAACTAGTAACAAACCCATTCATACACATGGGTTCTATTCAATTACACAAATTTGAATACATCATTTATTTAAAATAAAAATGTTAAAAAGGAAAAAAACTTAGATAAATAATAAATTATTTCGTATATAAAAATATTTAGATAAATAATAGATTTTTTCCGTATACCATTTTTGGATTAAAAATATTTAATCATAAATACAATTTCTCATATATAAAAATATTTAGATCAACAATAAATTTTTTTCTGTATACAGACTTCATTTTTGTTTAAGTATCATTTACAAAAATATTTAGATCAATAGTAAATTCCATTTATAAAAATATTTAGATCAATAATAAATTTTTTCCCATATACCATTTTTGAATAAAAAATATTTAGGTCATAAATACCATTTTTAGTAAATAATAGATTTTTTTTCTGTATACAAATATTATTTTTGTTTAGGTATCATTTACAAAAATATTTGGATCAATATTAAATTTTTGTAAATTAAAATATTTAGATAATAATATATTTTTTTCCGTATACCATTTTTGGATAAAAATTATTTGATTATAAATATCATTTCTCGTATATAAAAATATTTAGGTCAATAATAGATTTTTTTTCTCGTACACAGACTTCATTTTTGTTTAAGTATCATTTACAAAAATATTTGGATCAATAGTAAATTTTGTATATAAAAATATTTACATCAATCGTAGATTTTTTCCAGTATACCATTTTAGAATAAAAGATATTTGAATCATAAAAAACATTTTTCGTAAATAATAATACAAATATTATTTTTATTTAGGTAGCATTTACAAAATATTTGGATCAATATTAAATTTTCGTATAAAAAACTATTTAGATCAATAATATATATTTTCCCGTATACAATTTTTAGATAAAAAATATTTGATCATAAATATCATTTCTCGTATATAAAAATATTTAGATCAATAATAATTTTTTTCCCGTATACCATTTTGGAATAAAAATATTTGAATCATAAATACCAGTGTTTTAAAAACCCGACCGGACATCAAACTGGTGAGGGGACTGAGTCATTGATATTTAGATCAATAATAAATTTTTTTCGTATACAAACTTCATTTTTGTTTAGGTATTATTTACAAAAATATTTGGATCAATAGTAAATTTCGTATATAAAAATATTTAGATCAATACTAGATTTTTTCCCGTATATCATTTTTGAATAAAAAATATTTGGATTATAAATACCATTTTTCGTAAATAATAAATTTTTCCCGTATACAAATATTATTTTTATTTAGGTATCATTTACAAAAATATTTGGATCAATTTAAATATTTTCGTATATAAAAATATTTAAATCAATAATAGATTTTTTGAATAAATTTTTCCCCTTTATCATTTTTTCTAAAAAAATATTTCGATTATAAATACCATTTTTTGTATATAAAAAACATATATATCAATAATAGATTTTTTTGTGGAAGAAAGTAGTGAGAAAGTGATAAAAGAGAAAAAAAATAGAAAATAGAGAGAGATATTTGATAAGTTTGATAAAATATAAGAGTTGTATTACTTTAATAATAAAATTAAGAATTTTATGGTGCAAAAATCAAAAAACCACAATTTTAATGTGGTGAGAAAAAAATTAAATAGAAATATTTTTGACTTTTCCTTAATCATTAATTTTCTTATATATAAATGCAATGAAAAAATAATTAAAGATATGAAAAGAAATTTTATCTTCGTGAAAGTAAAGGGGATCATGCAATTTCATCGTCGTCGCGTAAAAACCCTTATTTCCAGCGGCATAGTGGATAATCTTTACATCCTTTTATCTGTCTCAAGGTGTCTTCAATAATAAAAAAGGGGAACTAAAATAAAAACTATGAAATTTAGGAACCAAAGTTTCAGATTTTAAAATGGGTCAATCAAAATTAAAAAAAATATAAAAATAAAGAGATCAAAATTGCAATTAAGTCCATTGACTTTGATTTTTGTAACTTTGGTGATTTTAGTCAATTTTGATAAATAAAAATAAAGAGAAAAAATGATTTGTTAGAAGGACACACAAAGTCATTGCATTTTAGCGCCCCAGAGTTACCCAAACTCAACCAGCTAGTGTCACGAATTGGTACGATTCAATACAATTTGTTTTTAAATGTCTAGTTTTTTTCTTCATCCCTCTATTTATATTTTATACGTAAGTTAAATAATATGTCAAAAAATTTAAATTATATCCGTAATATTATGACTTTATAAACATGGGATTAAGTTGACCTCTAAGATTAGAGATGACCACTCAAGTAACTCATTTATCATATTATAACTTTGGAAAATATTACGTGTACACCTTATTGTTATACGGTTTTGACTTTTTAAATTGTTTAATTATTTTTTTTTATTTGTTTTGACAAAAAAAATATATGGGCCATGCTTTATTTGATAGGGTGTAAATACATGGTGTAGGATTTTGGGTGTAAGCATAACAACCCTCTATAACTTTTTAAAACAAGAGAAAAATTCTTGGGTGGGCAAAAACCCAACATCCCATTGTTATACACCTAACATCAAAATTTTACAACTTAAAAGATATACAAGGAAACTTTAGCTACATCCCTGAAATTGAGATTTGTTTGATGGTACTTGAAAATCTAGATGGGTTGAATTAATTTCTGAATCAAGTTGAAAAGACTCTGGTTTCCAATTGATAGGCCTTGGTAAAAAATGCAGGCCAACACAAGTATGTAGCCATTATACTACTAATAGTTGCAGCTCCAATCATCATATTCATCACCACAATCTGTAGCTGAATTGCTTCCAAAGGTGAAGCCCCTCCCATTATAAGACCAGTCATAGCCCCAGGAAGAGAGATTAAACCCACTGTTTTTGTGTTATCCACCACAGGAGAAAGTGCTATAATCAATGCCCTTTTCACTTGTTGATGCGTTGCTTGTCTTGGGGTTGCACCAAGAGCCAATGCTGTCTCAACCTGTCATAATTTAATTCATGTCAACTTTCTAAAAGAAAAATAAAATAGTTTCTATCTATGAAATTTTATGAGTTGAGTTCGTATGTACCAAATTGATTTGAGTTTTGATGTCGTCGCGGAGTCTTTTCATGGTTACTCCGGTTACTGTCATGGAATTTCCAACCATCATCCCGGCGACGGGGATTATGTATCTGGGAGTGAAAGGGAAGACGCTGAGTGCTACTAGAACGAACATGGTTATGGCAGTTCCGGTTAGAATTGAAGCTCCGGCTACGTATTTTCCTCGCGGTACTTGTTTCGCGCGCTGACCCGCTGTATAACCTGCAATAGATACCTACAGAAACAAATTGAGCAACCAGAGAAACTTTATTATATAGAACTTGAACAAATTAAAGAGTTTTTTTTTGAAAAATATTACTCTGATTATATAAATATTTCAGACAAACCGATAACAAACTGCGCGGCTAAATAAAGAGAATGAGAGAGATACCATGAAAAGGTATGCTAGGAGGATCCATCCGGAGTTTTCTTGATTGAAGATGAATTGCAGAACAAAACCAATTATTGAGAGTTGAATAAAAGCTCTAAGAATAGCAATAATCATCTCTACTTCGAGACCGAGTTTCTGAGAGAAGGACAAGGCTACTGCAAGAAACACTACTGCAGTGGCGCAAACTGGTTTCACCATGCCTTTGAGGAACTCTATCAACCATGATAAATCCATGGATACTGAAGAAAATTGTTGCTCTAATGTGTGGTTATGGACTAGCATGGATTTGAGTAAAAGAGATTCCATGGTGGAAGTGGTGAGGCTGAAAAAGGTTCTTTGGTGATAATATGTATATATGCAAAAGCAAGTTAGAAACGACCTTCCCTAGAATGTGAGTTCCCTAGTGGAAGTTACTCATTCTTTTTTATTTTTAAAGGAAAATCTTAATATTGTTAATATATAAATTTTTTATTCGACAAATAATCACAATTGTTAGATATTTTATAAATATTTAATTTTTAATTTAGTTGAATCTTGATTGAACTAATTCAAATTAAATTAATTTTATTAGAATAACTTCAAATGATGGGAAACTCTTCGTTTACGTTTAAAATTAGTGAATAAATTTAATGTGTAAAGATAAATGATATGATAATAAACATCAAATAATCTAACATACCTGGAACTTAACTATGATATCATTTTAAAATTTACATATCATATATAAATCAACTTAATAAAATATAAAGTTACGTTAAACTCAACTAAAATTCTAATATGATAAGTATTACACTTTATCCTATATCCGTTCAATTAGATTTTTCTATTGAATTGTTCACCATTTATATTCACATAATCTAATTATGTTAAAAGTTTTAGTTGGAGTTATTAGTTGAAACAACTCTTAATTTTGAGGTTGATTTTATAAAGTTGAGTTAGTTTCAACAAAACTGTATTTGAAAGTTCCAGATATCTATTTTCTTAAAATATTTCATTACTTTTAGGTTGTCTGACATATAAGCTGATTCAGCAAGATTTGTCTGTCTCTTTCTTGGATTAATTATTGTCAAATATGCAATTCATTATTGCTAAAAAAAAAAAAAAAGAGTTGACAACACTAACCGGACGTACGTACGACCAAGGACGGTATAACGATTATAACGAATGGGTAGCAGTTGCTTGAACTTGGACGCTCTCCAATGTTATATCCTATTGTATTGTCATGTTACGGCGCACGTTAGTGAAGCTATGACTAAAAAGATTGATTCTTTTCTTTTCATCTATACGTGGCTTGTATTTGTGGTCATACGGTGTCCAACTGTCCATGTTCGTGGTTGTCCACTTATGGTTTAGGTAACACACTCACATGTCTTTGCTAATCATTCCTCCATCCGTTTTAAAATAAAATGGTGTTAAGGTTTTTTCACTCAAGATTAAAATATACAATAATAATGTTATATTACATTGCATTTTTATTAACGTAACTTAGTTAATATATATATATATATATATATATATATATATATATATATATATATATATATATATATATATATATATATATATATATATATATATATATATATATATATATATATATAAAATTAATGAACACAATTAATAAAATAATTATTATTTTTATATTAAAACGTGAAAATGATATTTATTTTGAAATAATTTTTTTTTATAAAAAAAGTTATTGTGAAACTGAGGAAATAGTTTTTTTAATCATTAGTTTTTTTAATGCTTCGTGACCGTGGGATGAAAAACCTATCCAAACCTGTATAGAGATGGCGAAAGTAAGTATATTTTATCGTTTTTACAAGGATTAATGTATTTTCAGAAACTGTTAATAATTTCTATAATTTTAAGGATGATTTGTAAAAGTTTGTCTTTTTATGCAACTGGGATAAAAAAAAACGTAAATTGAACCTTGATGTTAACAATTGAGAAAATATATTGGAGTTAGATTTCATTGGAATATCATCATGTATGAATGTTATCAGGAACGTACAATTCTAATCAGCTATTAAGATTACCACTCATCGTTATGCGTTGTAGCTTATCTCTAAGTCAACAACATGAAATCAATCGTATATGTGTCTCTCCAATTCTAATCAACCAATTAACTGATATGATAACATTATATTTTGATAGTTTATGTGAATGTTAAGCATAAATCTATTTTTAGAGTTTAGCATCTAGCAAATGACATTTATCTCTCGATATCAAATCAAAACCATGAAAATATGTTTTAGGTAGCTAATCCAAAACAAGCATTAAGCATGAAGCATGAAAAGCTCATCAATATTAAAGCATGCATAAGAAAAATTGCATAAAACGACATGATCAGAACCAATACATGAACATTTGGACGACTACATCTAACTCCAACAAAAGCGAAATTAGCTACGTTTACTCATTGTATCTTTACAAATATGATCTAAAAGAAAGAAGTTGAATAATGTAGATCTATGTGCTTGCATGTATATGAAGTTTGCAACACCATCTTGATATGGTAATGATGTTTACAATGTTATTAAGATAAGTCCTCATTAGTCTTGATGTTTAAGGCATGTTGGTTTATATGATATCATATGATATATTGATCAAGTGATGGTATTGGACAAGTTGCTAATAAGTGGTGATGCTTGATATGTAGATTAAATGACGAAGCTTGATATGTTGTTGATCAATTGATGGTGATTGACATGTTGATCAAGTGATGGTGCTTGACATATTGACCAAGTTATGGTGCTTGAAGATCAAGATATGTTGACCAAGATGTGTTAATTAAGATGAAACCTGAAGATCATCTAATGCAATGGTTAAGTAAATGTGCTAGAATGTCAAGTTGTGCTAATTAAAGTTGTGTTGATCAAGATTGTGGTGCTTGGAGATTAAGTTGTTTATGCCTATTTGTGGATACAACACCTTATGTAAAGAGGTATTTAGTAAAGTCAGTGAATCCAATTTGTACCTATTTTGTTCATAGCATATGTGGTATTCTTTAACTCTTTTCCCAAGTTTTTATTCAATTATGAATAATAATTTTGTAAATACATAAATTTTTGTTTTGATTGCAAATATTAAGTTTCTTGAATTTTATTTGCTTTTTATAGGTCTTTAAGCTTTTGGCAAGAATGGAGTGGAAAGTGTGGAAGGAATTGGCTTAGAAGAGGCTTGGAATCAAAATGAAGAAGTTGAAAATCAGCAGGTCCGCTAAGCGACCTTCAAGCGCGCTTTGCAGAACTAAAAACAGAAGTGAAGCATATTTTCAAGTCCGCTTAGCGGACCAATCCCGCTTAGAGGAGGGCATCTTCATAAACCCAACTTTAAGCGCGCTTTTCCAAACTAGAAACAGAGGCGAGACAAATTTTGAAGTCCGCTTAGAGGACCTATCTCGCTAAGCAGACTCTGTTTACTTTTCAGATATTTTGGGTAGTCCGCTTAGCGGACCAATCTCGCTAAGCGGGGTTACTTTTTGGGCACTTGTGATTTTAGGCACTTAGAAGATATTTTTGGGTGTTCTTATCCTTTCTACCAACCATTCATCACACAACACACCTAGGGCACGAGAAGAAAGAAGAGAAAACAAAGTTCAAGACAAAAACTCAAGATTTTTCCAAGCATCTTTCTTCATCTTATTTGAGTTTGATGCTTGTGAATCTTGTTATGTTCCTTGTTGTTGAAGCTTCGATGGCTATGAAGAGGTAAACCCCTTTTTGTGTCAAGATTAAAGGTAGTTAGCTTGTAAAAATATGTATTTCTTTTAATCTTTTGTGTATGAACTTAGTTGATGATTAATATACGGTGAATATCTTGTTATTCATGTTCTATTTGTTGTTTTGAATCACTATTGAAAGATATGTTTCAAACCTTGACTTAAAAGATATTCATCTATCAATAAACAAACTCTAGAGATAGATTTGTGAGTTGATAATCACTTGTATCAAGCTTTTAAGATTATCATGTTGATTGTTGGCATGAGAGATCATCTAATGGTTAATATGATAATATTCACGATATTGCTTTAGAGATAAACGGTATCAAGAGGATACGTGGTTGTATTAATCATTAATAAGTTCATACGCATGATTAATCGAGTATTTATGAAGCAAGCTAACAAAAACTAATCTTGGCACAATATTCTCAAATCGTTTTTAAACCCAATTTTACTCTCTTTGTTTAATTTTTATGCAATCTACATTTCATGTCACCAAACTCTTACAAAACCTTAACTCAAAACACATTTAACTGTAGAACGGTGGTAGTATCGCACTAATCCCTATGAAAACGATAAAGGAAATACTTACCCTTTTAACATCAAGTCGTTTGTATGATGATGGAATTAGAAGAAGATTTATCTCAAGCCTAATTAGAAGAAGATCCTAGGTTCCTATTAAGTGCTAAGTTCAAAGATAATGTGACAATGAACCAAAAGGTTTGTGAAAGAGAGGAAGTGTAAAAGTTTGCCAAGTCTGTGTCGAGTAATCAGTGTCTGTAAAGGTATAAGACTAACTCTTAATTTTACTAAGGACAATCACACACACACACACACACATGAACATATTGAAAAGCCTCTCTTGATTTAATAAAATCACCTAAAAATATTTTAAAAGCCTGGCCAATTGAATAGGGAACTATCTGACCAATTAGGAGTATGTTTTACAAAGGGATAAATGATTATGCATAAAGGATAGTCGATTATACCACTTTGTAACTCCTAAAATTGATTAGAGAAGTATCTTAATTATTGACAATGGCTTGGAATCAAAATCTTCCATTTTTAGGTTTGGTAGTCAATTATTGGATGTGCATAATCAATTATCAGCATTGAATAACCCATGGTTTGTTTCCATATTTGAGAAACCTTTTTTTCTTCTATAAATAGAGGGCTCCTTTCTCATTTCTTACAAAAAAGAAAATGTATTTGAGATAGTTCTCTCTCTCTCTCTCTCTCTCTCTCTCTCTCTCTCTCTCTCTCCCCCCCCCCCCCCCCCCTCTCTCTCTCTCTCTCTCTCTCTCTCTCTCTCTCCCTCTCTTATTTTCTCATATTTGTCTTAGTGCTTTTGAGAGTGATATCGTTATATCTATAAGATAGTCTGGTCTGATGTAGCGGCATTATTGTGATTTCGCATTGAGAGAAAATTTAGTGGTTGTGAGATAAACTAAGTGAAAATATCTCTTTTGGTTATTGAGGTAAACCAAATAAAACCTCTACTTGGTTGGGAAAGTCTCCGTTATTAAAATTTTCAGTTGGTTAGTGAGTTTAGTTATATGTTAAAAAAAGCTCTATCTTGATTAGTGATTTTAGCCTATACTAAAAGCTATCAGTTGGTTGTGGAGGTCTCCATATTTAAAATTTTGTCTTGGTTGAAAAATTAATCATTGAATAACTCAAATCCATATATAAGGATATTCATAGGCATATCATGTTAAAATCTTTCACCAACTGGGTCTTCTCTCTCAAACCAACCACCAAAAATTGTATAGATATATCCTAATCTATCATTTTTGTTGTTGTTTTGGTTGTGATGTGGAATTCGAATGTTGAATGGCAGAGATTGTTGGAAAGTCATTAATAAAATTTAAGAGTGGATACAATATGGAAACTCTATTTGATGGAAGCATGCTTGGATCGAGCCTAATGAAGTTAAGGTGTTGTCTAATGGAGAGCTTGTTGTTATGGATTTGGTTAATAGTACCATTTATAGGATTTCATCTTCACTTTTTTGTGCAAGTGTGACAATGTTGTAGTGAAATTAGTATAATCTCTTAGTGTTTTTATGTTTGGTTCTGTTGTTGCATGAGTTTCTCTTTTAAATCCATTTTAATTAATTTATTAAAATGTTTGTATCAATTAAAAATGTTTAATTAATATTTTATTTCAATATTTCTGATTTTGATACTATTTTATAATGTATTTGATTTATTAATTATAATAATTAAATATTTTAGTTAAAAATTATTTTATTTATAATTTTAGTTAATTTAATATAAATTAATATAATACAATATAATAATTTTATATAAAATTTAATTGAATTATTATTTTATAATTGAATTAATAATATTTTTTAGTTAATAAATTAATATAATTTAATATAATATAATACAATGGCCAAAGAGTTGAAACGAGTATACCAAAATGCCACATGTTAGAAAAAGTGACTCTGGTTGTCACATTTTTAAAGCAGATTCGACCATCTGTTGAGCCAACAGAGTAATATTTTATTAATATTTATTTTTATATAAATAGGGTTGTGTATGGTAAATTGGTACTCACATCAGTTACCACTGAAATCCTTTGCCCATTCTTAAAAATATCTTCAATCACCCTTCCAACGTTTTCACTTATCAAAAGAGATGCTCTACTATTTTTTTCGCCAATAAAGCCTCCGAAGGAGATTAAGCTCTAAAACACGCAGATCTTTGAGCAATTTCAGAGGTCTTTGATCAGGTAGTTAGAGGGAGATATTTTGGACGGTGAAAAGATCGGGAAAATTGATAGGCAAGTTACGGTGTCAAACCCCTAATGGAGTAGAGTGTTCCTGGAAACCTGTGAAAAGCGAAGCTGATGTCCTTATGATGATGCTTGGACCCACCGATATTGTCTTGTTGGTTGTAATTTCTAGGACCAACAGATCAGGAATCATCTTGTTGAACATATCCAGTTGTTCGCTTAAGACTTTGTCTTTACTCGTCTTGAATGAATACAAAGCTTACTTCAGGTAGAGGCGATTGACCAACGATTTGGTCATGTACAAACCTTCAATGACAGATGATAAATGACATATATAATATTGACCAATTTGCATGTGTAGTTTTGAATAATACATCAATTTCATCCATGAAGTTAGTGTTGGGGTTATCAATTTGGGGTTCATTGCATGTGTAGTTTTGAATAATACATGAATTTCAGCCACGATGTTACTGTCGGGATCATAAAATGAAGGAGCATTTATGTTGGGACTTCTTCTTTTATGAGCAACACACCTTCTGAAAGACACACCACATACTCACTCACTTTTATGAGCAATACACCTTGTGAGAAACACACCACATACTCATCCAAAATTTTAAGGTGATAGGTGTGTGAGTTCTCTTATTTATAAATGAATTCTCTCGACTTTGTTTCTCAAAGCTTCCGACTCACACATGTTATTCTCAACAATATGCCCCTTTAGGCATAAGCTCTTTCATCCACATAACACTTGTACCGTCGTTAACTCTTCAACTGGACACCTCCTATCCACCACCATTTCATTCGAACAAACTCTGATACCTTTATTGGGGTCAGTGTTTTAAAAATCAGACCGAACCGCCAGTCGTACTGGTTGGACCGGGAATCGGATGGGTCACCGGTCTAGTCTAATTGCTGGACAGAATATGCTATTGAACCAATGAGAATCAACCAAAACTGGTCAAAACCCGGTGGTTCAAATGCATGCTTTTTTTTCGCACAAAAACGATGTCATTTTCATAATTTTTTTAAAAAAATAAAAAAAAAATTAGACTTTATTCAAACCTTATTTGGAACAACTTTTTTCCTGTTTGCAATTAGACCTGGTTTAAAATTTATTTAAATTTATATTTTTATTGTGAGTGATGGTTATATTTAAAATTTGAATGTAAAGAATAAACATGTGAAATTATGATATTTTGAAAATTTTAAAATTTTGTAGGTGTTGTGATGTTTTTTAGAGACTGAGTCATCTGATTCGACTGATTTAATAAATATATAGTATTGCAATAGAGACTGATTTATTCAACCGAGTTATCTGGTTTAATCTAATTTAGTCATGCGGTTCGACCAGTGACTCAGTGGTTCAACCAATGAACCAGTGATCCAATACTCTCACCGGTTTGATGATCAGTCCGATTTTTAAAACACTGGTTGGGATCATTAGTTTGGGGTTCAACATGATGGAGCATTTACGTTGGGGCTTTTTCTTTTATGATCAACACACTTTGTGAGAGATACACTACATACTCACCCAAAATCTTAAGGTGATAGGTGTGTGAGTTCTCGCTCAAGTCTCCACATTTCTAACTAATGTATGACTTCCCTACACTTTGTTTTCTCAAATTTTCCAACTCACACTTGTTATTTTCAATAGTTACTTCAATAATTTTTGGTGTCATGCAACTAAAGAACAAAAATGTAATAGCAAGTTTGAATTCAGAGTCATCTTTACGAGTGTGGTTAATGGATTACTGCACATAATTCAAATTTTAACACTTTGAAACTGGGGATAAAAATGACCTCATAAACTATTTGTCATCATAGTAAACAGTGACAAAATAAAATCTCTATTCAATTTGTCACAATTAACTTGTGGTTATTCTATAAAGGACCTTCATGATTGTTCTATAAAGAATCTCCGAAAAACTTAAGATATAGTCTATTATAACATCAACACCTAAAATTGGTAATTGAGCTAGTATTTATAGAATACAAGTTCTAAGTCCATCTAGCCTATAACTCCATATGTTGATAATAGTTTTTCTTTGTAATAATATCAAAGTACAAAATCAAAAGATTTTAATATAATCTATGGGGATTATAGATGATATGGTCTGAATCTAAGAAAATATATAGAATGAAAGAGATAATTAAACATATGATTTTTATTGGAAAACAAATCTGACACAGCAAAAATATGATATCATGGTAAGAAAAAAACTTAAAGTGAAATTTAATGCTAAGACTAAGTTGTAATCCTGAAATAGTAATTGTGAAGAATATATAGGCTTGAACAAGATAAGACACGTAGCTTTATTGGGTAATCAATCTCATACAAAAAATTTATTAAAATCTGAAAATTTAGCAAGATGGAGAAGTTCAACCAAAATATCACTTTAATAATTTGTTTTTATTCATTTTCAAGCAATGATATTTTAAAGGCAACATTTTTAGGAACATTTTGAAACATATAGAAAATGTGGCAACAATAATGTTAAATGGTACTCCCTCCGTCCCAAATTATAAGAGAAAAAAACAAAATCACGCTTATTAAGAAAAGTAAAAACACATTCATTTAATTTATGGTTTTTTGGAAATAAAGTGGCTTTGGAAGATGTAAAAAAAATTCTAATTGGTTGTTGGTTATAGAAATGATGAGAGAGAATGTAAGTTAAATGCAATTTGCATTTAATTTTACCTTGAAAGAAATAAAAGATGATTTTTTCTCTTATATTTTGGGACAAGAAAAATGCATTTTTTTCTCTTATATTTTGGGACGGAGGGAGTACCAAGGTTTAATTTAAAGAGTTGCAAAAATTGATCCTTGTCTTAACATTAGTGGTGGATCAACAAGTTAAGTACTCTGAAGAATTAATCATTAGAGTGTTGGTATTTCAGTTGGATACACGTATAACTTCGTGTTTTTTAGTCTTTTCAATTGTTCGTACTAAATAGCATTAAGAATCAATTTTTACACATTACCCCGCTGGTGAAGACAAGAGACCTGGGATTCCCGCAAATGAATGGTAGGATTAGTCTCTCTCGAATTAGTAGATCCTATAGTGGATACTAAGTTTTTTTTAAAAAATAGAATTAGGAATCTATTGATGAATTGGCTGGCTTGATGCATAAACTAACATAAATGAGCATATCAGTTAAATTATTGAAAAAGATTAGAATCGCATTTCTACATGTAAAATATAGTTTATCGGACAATATCAACATTCTTAAATCGGATATTTTCTTTGATCTTTCGGGTTTGAATAAAGTATTTTCTATTTTGTGTGTATAGATTTAGAATGGTGTTTGTCATTTCCTCTGAATATTTTTTTTTTCTTTTTTTATTTCTCTGGTTTTTTCCTCTCAATTCTCTTGGTTGAAGGTGTAATTTCAAACAAGATTGTCACCAGCCATGTGGGGATTTTGTTGCCATTTATTAATATTTGACATTATTGTGGAATCTAGTTTCACATTTGAAGTATTGAATAATATTGACCAATTTGCATTGTAGTTTTGAATAATACATGAATTTCGGCCATAAAATTATTTCAATAAATTTTGGTGCCCTGCAGAAGGAAAAAAAACGTAATGGCAAGTTTGAATCCAATTAGATTTTAGAACTTAATATAAAGTCTATGTAGCACTGACACCACCTGCACTTTTGAAAAAAGACGTGTCTCTATCGGTGTTAAATACTTGCACTGACACTTGTGATCACGTATAATTTATTCATTTTGTCAAATTATTAATATCGTTGTGTCAGTGTCGAAGTCATGTTCAAGGTGTATGTAAGACTAATACCTCAAATTGATAACTGGGTTAATATCTATCTAAAAACAAGTAGTAGCAAGTTTGAATACATTTAGTCTTTTAGAGTTTAAACAAGACTAATACCTCAAATTGTTAATTGAGTTCACATCAAGCAATAAATAATTTTAAAACATTTCTAAGAATATTTTGAAACATACAAAAATGTGGAAGCAGTTTTTAAAATAAAAATCTACAAATGTATTAGAAATAGGATTCAATCCTATAGGTTGGCCTTTTGATGAAGACATGGAACCTGAAAAAAATGTAAATAAGACTCACGGGATTAAAGGATAGGATTGATCTCTCTTGATCAATTAGTAGATTTAGAGCCAAATATTAAAAAAAACAGAATTAAGAATTTAAGGATGAATTGGATAGCTTAATGCATTAACAAACAGAATTATGCAGACTACAATCAACTTGAATAATTTTGTTTTATTGTTAAAATTAGCATAATAAAAGAAGAGATTGAGCATAACTTGAATAATTTTGTTTATTATTGAAATTAGCATAATAAAAGAAGAGATTGGGCATAACCTTCTGTTATTGAAAAAGATCAGAATTGTATTTTTATATGTAAAATAGTTTAATAGACGATGATGGTAAATTTTAACATTTTGATATCAAATAACATATTGTCAGAATAAGTGTTTATAAGTGGACGTAACTCTCATCTTATAAGTCGGTTTTATAAGATTGATTTAGGTTCAATCACATTTTTTTAACATGTAAGAGAGCTTGATTTAAAATCTAGTAAACCGTTTGTTATCAGATTTATGCTTTCGAACCATCCATTGTTTAGTTTTACATGATATGTAATGAACGTGTGTTTATATAAGCGAGGACCATATGGTGGCAAACAGGTATGTCCGTCCCATTTAGATCCGTCCTGCAAAAGTTCACCAAAAAATGGGGTAGGACGGACAGACATATTTGAGGGTGTGAGTCTAAAACCTAAGTCTGCACATCAAAAAAAGTAAGTGCGGGGCGGGACGAGCCTACGTGCACTACACCTTTTTTGTCTAAAAATTCAAAAAAATTATGTCAATACATGCGTCCGTAAAAGCCAAAAAAAAAGGGATAGGGCTGTCTTGCACTAAAGTGCAGGCAAAATGGACATGCTCAACGAACTGGACCCGTTTTATCATCCTTAAACGATTGGGTTGTCTCGCACTAAAGTGCAGGTAAAATGGACATGCTCATCGGACCGGACCCGTTTTACCACCCTTAACAATCTAACAGTTAGTTTTATACAGTTGAATTACATCTTACTATTTGTTTTAACAGTTAAAGTTAAACTGGATATTTTCTCATATGTATGTTTGAATCAGAATTTTTTTTATTTTTTGTCTGTAAATTTAAATGGTGTTTGTCATTTACTCTATGAATATATTTTTTTTCCTATCATTTCTCTTAGTCCTTTCCTCCCAATTCTCTTGGTTGAAAGTGTAATTTCAGACAAGAAAGATTGTCACCTGCCATAACTTTTTTGGGGGGATTTTGTTGCCATTTATTAATATATGACATTATTATGGATTCTAGTTTCCCATTTGATGCAAGAAACCTCAATATCATGTCTGACTTGGAACATGCAAGTACAACTTCTTTCTATTCTTTTCTAATTTGAGTTGACCTGAAAACCTCACTATGACCACTAATTCACCCTTACTTTAAAGCTTCCCAAACTAACCATCCCCTAAAATAACACCAATCTACTTACCCTCTTTGAATACACAAGTTACATTGGTTTAAGGTTTTTTTAACTCAACAAGGATTTGGTCTAAATATAATAAAAAAATGTCAAATATATCATATTCAAATATAAACCAAATCAACTATATTAAAGTTTTCACATATATTTATGTCTGTTATAAAAAATAACACCAGACATATTTAGCAAACATTGTCATAAAGTCACACGCAATAGAAGATTCTGGGTTCGAATTCACCCTATCAAAAACAAAAATCTTCACCTAATAATATTGACATTCCCAATTTAGCTAATAATATTACGAATAGTTTGATATATACATTTCAAAATGAAAAAAAAAACATAATTTTATTATATTATCTTATAATACAAAAAATTTAAAATGAACCAAAACATACCATTTAGATTTACCAAAATTATGAGAATAAGTAGAATACGTCAAAATCTGCCCCTGTTTATTACATATTTTAATGTAAATATAATAACCATCATGCATAGAAATATATCTAGGAGAAGCTTTCAAATCTTACAGTTATATCTGCGGATTCTAAATGCACATAAATTCAGAGAAAATATTTTTGATGCCATAATACCAATCTAATTCCCCATGTTACAACAAAACATCAATCACTATTGCAACAAAACTTTCAAATTTTCCTAGGAACCAATTCCCTAACTACAAAACAACAACAGTAATCCTATTGTTACAAGTACAACAAAATTTGTATGGTCCATCTCATCACCACCACCAATTCCTTTTCAGCTCTCATCATTTTCAAGGCCTTCTTCAATTCCTTGCTTTATGTTTTGATTTTTTTGTATCTACAAAAACAATAAATTTTGAATTATTGTCACAATCTAATTTCCTTTTGTTTTCTTTATTTTGATTTGGGAATTTTGTGATCTAGCACTTTTCTTCCCAGATTTATGAATAGATTTCTTACGATTTCGAATAACCTTGTTCACCAAGGTCTTAAGCGAAACGGTAACATCCATAGGACGCAGAACCTCCTTCAATTCAAGCCAATCGAGATCCTCTGTGTCACCATCTTCGTATTTGACTCGGTACCATCCATTTTCTTTGTCATACTCGGTTACTTTCCCCGAGTAATAGCTTCCCATAAACAACTTCTGGATATCCCTCCCTACAAACCAATCACCCAAACCCATATTCCCGTCCTTGTCAAAGACGCTCAACGCGTCGCAGGAAGAGACAATGCTGCTCGCGCCGACTATCTCAGGCACACCGTTAATTACAACAGCAGGCTCTCCGGGCACCGTATAAACCTCAGTCGCAAAAGCATTTGATTCCTGCTTATTTCCTTTGTCCTCTTCCATTTCGAATCGAAACCTAATCCATAAAAACAAAAACAATCAATTAAATATTAAATACGAAACGATATAATCTAATGTCTAAATTCTACAACTATAGCAAGATCTTAACAAAATCAACCAAAGAAACTTGCAAATCACATAATTCATACAAAATCAACATGAGAGATATCTTGATTTAATTAAAATTGAATTTGAAATAAAATGACATATAGTAGTAATAGTACTAAATTTTCATTACTTGTAGTAATTCTTATCCAAAACAGCATAATCATAGAATGTTAAATAATGATCAAAATTAATGTTTTGATTATTCCAAAATGCAATTAGAGTAATAAAGACAGTAATTAACTCTTTTAATAACTACAAAATGTAATTAAATTCAAAAGCCCTTTCTTCAAGCATAAACAAAAACAAAATACAAATTTTGAATCCACTACTTTTCCCTCTATTGAAAAATTCTCAATTCTCAATGAAAATAATCATTTCATAGTGGTTAAAATCAATGAGAGATTAACGTGAAATTACCGTTATGGCGAATACCCGAGACGAACGTTGCGAAGGAATTGCAGTGTTCTACTGTATCGTTTCGCCTATCAAAATGTGGGAATTTCAAAGCACACTTTTAATTGCTGAACGGAAGCATTGCCTCCGGTGAGCGAAGAGAACGAAAGGTGTGACTCTGAAAACCCTAATACGGTGGTTGAAGGAGGCGACGGTGGCAGAAGAGTCTCGGGTTAAACGCATCGTTCCACTTGTGTTTGTTTTTTCTTTTATAGCCTAAATTCAAAATCGTTCTTTAATTACAAGATTTGTTTTTTTATTTTTTTATTTGACTGATATAATAATTTAATATTAAAATTTTCCTTTTTAGCTGTTTTATTTATTGTGAAATTGGTGAATCTGTGGATTTAGGGGTTGTATCGTTTCAAAAGTTTTTTTAAATTATAAATATATATTTTTTAAATAATTATAAAGTATTATTTTAATTTTTATTTTAAATATTTAAAGCAATAACTTGATATTTTATAATTATTATTCTAGAGAGTTTGAGTTGTTTTTCTTTAAAAGTAGTATATATATCTTTTGATTAAAAAATATTACACGTTTTGATTTCTTATTTCTTTATATTAAAATTCAAAAACTTTGACCATATTTCATATTTTAAATAAATAATATTTTCACTATTTTATAATTTTTATTTTAGTTTATGTCTTTTTTAGAAAGAATAATTGTTGATAAAAGTTACATTTCTTTTAATTTATATAAATTATTTTAAAAATAGATTAAATATAATGTACTTTTCAAAGCTTACAAAATTACATCACAAGCAATTTTATACTATTTGACTAAGTTATTTTAGAACATTGTAGTCCGTGTTAAAAATAAAAATTCAAAGTGAGTTGGTTGAGAGAAAAAGTAATAAACAGAGAAATTAACGAGAAAGAGTGTAAAAAGTAAAAAAAAAAAATATAGCCGATTTGATGGATTGTTTGATAAAAAAAAAGAGAGAGAGAAATAAGTGTTTTATTTTATGACAAAAACATAAGTGTACTTGATTAAGTTAAGTAAATTTATTCATTTTATTTTATTGATTAAATATTTGTTTTTCTAAAATTAATTAATCAATCTTTAAATAATAATTTTGTTAAATAAACTATTTTATTTTATTTTTAACGTTTAAATGTTAATTTTTTATTTAAATGTTGTATGTTGGTTTAATATTTCTTAATTATAAATTATAAATTTTATCATTATTTTTATTTTTTATTTAAATATTTTATGTTTATTTAATATTTTTTTCATTATTTTAATAAATAAATTTTTATTACTTAATACGGTGAATTTTATAAATGATTTTGAAACAATTTTATTATTGTTTGTAGTTATTAACAAATGAATAGACTTATTTCAATTCCATAAACATTTCACACATATATATGGAGCAAAACATTACAAACAAAAGAATGCCAAGTAATAAAAATACATATTGATACAAAGGACAATATGGTCATTTTCCATAGACAATTCTTCTCGGAATTAGATGTGGGTCTGACATTTTTGTCACTCTCTTCAATTTCTCTCTTTTATCAAACCAAACAAATAAAATTTAATCTTTCTTCTTAACTTCTCTTCTATAAACTTCTCTCTCATTTATTTTACTTATAACAAACACATCCTAAATAAAAGCAAGTTGCATGAGAATTTCATTATTTTATATTAGAAGTTATCCTTTTAAAATATTTGATAATCTCTCATCCTATCTTTGGGGATGATCACGCAACATGTGCATTTCTAAAAATATCGTGACATTTAGAGAGAGGTGTATATCTGAAAGTGTTTTTTTTTATTTAACGTTGATTTGTTTAGTAGGTGCATTTATGGAACCTTTTTTTAACGTTATTTAAACGGTTTCGTAGATGCACCTACAGAACAATTCAACGTTAAATAAAAAAGTGCTTCCGGAGATATACCTTCGAAAGCAGGGGTAAAAATGAAATTTTACCAGGTACCTAAGAGTATTATGGGATGGATTGAGATATTATCGAATATTTTGAATTTGATTTTTATGCCCCTAATATAGACTCATTTTTCCCCAAGCCTACCAAAATATTAGAGCTTGCAATCAAGGCTTCATACTCAGCATTGTTGTTGGAGCAACAACCTTTGATTTTAAATTTCAACTTCGTTGGAATTCTTTTAGGAGAAATGATCAAAATTCCAATGGCAATTTCATATTTATATCTGGAACCATCAAAGTACAATCTCCAAGATTCTAAACCTATGAAACCTTATGTTATTTCGACTATTGCACGGTGAACAATAGAGTCAACCACATCTTGGCCTTTCATAGATTTTAAAGGCGCATTATCTAGAGAATATATATATATATATATATATATATATATATATATATATATATATATATATATATATATATATATATATATATATATATATAGGGGATGTATCAAGTAGGAGGAATTTTTAAATAAGAGATAAGAGGATTCAATGGTAATCATTGGATTAATCAAGAGAGAGAATTAAATTATTTATTAAAATAATAATATAATTATTATTTCTCTCTCTTGATTAATCCAATGGTTAGCATTGAATCCTCTTATCTCTTATTTAAAAACCCTCCTACTTGATACATTCCCTATATATATATATATATATATATATATATATATATATATATATATATATATATATATATATATATATAGAGAGAGAGAGAGAGAGATAAATAATGAACTCATTATCCAAAGTCTTAAGGTTTTAGGTGAAAATGTGATGTCTTTTTCACTTGTTTGAGTGAGTCTTTGATCTAATGTAGATGCTTCCCATAATCCAGACCCATTAATAGTATCAGATCATATGGTTCGAGTATGGGACTAAATCCTTGTATTCAAAGTCTTCCTGGCATGGTGGTTGTCAAGCGGCATGAACCATTGAAGTGTGTGTGATGTGATAAGGGTATCAACAATGATGCAAGTGTATGTGGATGAAAGAACTTCAACTTGAGGAGGAGCATATATACGACAACTTTACATTTAGGGAGAGATTATTGAGATACAAGTGTGAGTTAAAAGTCCCACATTGTTTTAAAAAATGGAGGTTTGACACTTTATAAGTGAGAGAACTTATATATCCAACGTCTTAAGGTTTTAGGTGAATATATGGTGTTAGGGGTGAACAAAAGAACACCTTCCGATGCAATCCGTCCAATCTGAACCGAATTTGGGGCAACTGGTCTAGTTAGTTCGGGTTAAGGGTTAGAACGGTCCATCAATTAGATAACATCGGAAGATTTCGGTCGGGATCGGTTGGGGATATTTGGCCCGTCGGAATCCGAATCCGACCGATCCTACACATATGAAAGCAAGATTTTAGTTACTTTGGCCTAAGCTAGCCCTCAATCCATGGCCCAAAGTAAATATTTATAGGGTTGCCGTTTTGCATCAAATTACGGTTCCCGCCGTATTCTTTAACTCCATCGTTTTCAGGAAGCTTTACTGTCGTCATTAACAAGTCTGCCACCCGTTTCGACATCTCACAATTTCTCCATGATTCTTGATTAAGTTTCTTAGCATCTCTCTTGCAAAGGTAATAACTCTCACTCTCTCTGTCTCAGATCTATAATTTCAATCTGTTATTCAACCTTTTTTCTCTTATTTGACATATCTTTTATGTTTTTCATCTGTTCCTTTTAATTTCTATAGTGTTATGCTAACGTAATTCACTGGGTTTTTCTATCTTTGGTGGTCGATGAGCCAGTGGCTTCACATATTTGTTGCAGGATTTTATATTTATTTTAAATTTTAGTTAGCTAGTTTTGATTCATAGTTGGTTTGATAATTATTTATTTTGATTGTAGGTGTGTGTAAGATCAAAATAATAGAGAAATTCATCTCTACACTGTCTAAAGCTGGTTTTGAAATAACGCAGTTCAGGTTGGTGGTAATAATTTTTTGGTTATTTTGATTTCTTACAAGTTCTACACATTAACCTCATTTTTTTTATTGTAAATTCACAAATTTTCAACAGGTTGAAGAAATGTTGTTATATATTAATCTCATTAGAGAGTAACTATGAAATGTAAATCCAGTTTGTTATATACTTTTAATCTCGAGATTGTATAATTATGGGGTATTTTATATTCTTGAGAAACATTATAATTTTAATCTTATTTTTTTAATGCAGTAAGCAATTAAGCAAGTGGGTGAAATATATATTGTCACCATGGGAATGCATAATATATTTGTTGTGATGCTGCTGGAACGGTAAAGAAAATAAGTTTATTTCATTGAAAACATCTCATTGATATTAGTGATTATGAAAACAGAATGAAAGTTGAAAGTGCTCTTTCAACATACTAATTTGATTTAATGCAGGGCAATTTGTTATGTTATGAATGTGATAATTGAGCAATGCTAGAAATTCTGTCTTAGGAGTCTTCCTTAATATAGGTATATTTCCTAAATTTTATAGTTACTGAAACCATATAATATAATTTGTATCATTTAGTTAGTCAATATTTTTTGTTACAATCAATAGTTGCATACCAATACATTCTCTTTAGTGCATAAAAAAACATTGCAAATTTGTAGGTCTATAATAGGATACTTACGTTTGCATACTGAGGAGAATATTTCAAGCCACTAGTAAATTAAAGAATGTGTGTGAATGTCAATTGCTCTATAGTTTGTATTTATTCTTATGTTAATTTTATTTTTTTCTTGTATGAGTTTGCAGGTATATAACAATGAATATCAATTGCTTGTATGAGTTTTTTTTTGTAATTTTGGCTTCTGATCTTGATTGATGACTGTATAGAGTGTACATGATGAACTGGATCAAACTTTTGAGGAGAGAGCAACTATTGAAGCTCAGTACCAAATTTATTGAAGATGCCCTTATGTTGTACATAAACTCCAGTACCAAACTTGTTGAAGATGTCCTTATGTTGAAACATAAACTCAGGTGTTAGAAGTATGAAGCATGAAGATGGACAACAATTATAATTTCTAATTTATATTGGCTGTTTTATTTTATCTTGGCTTGTCATGTTATTTTATTTATAAATTTGTAATGACTTTAATTTACTAGATATCATGTTCCGACAATAACTTAGAAAGATGAACTAAATTAGCTCAATAACCTCAGAAAGATGAACTAGAATGGCTAGAAATAGCCCTTTGTGGTTGTGCAAATAAATATTACTTTTTTTATTAAAATAATCAGTATTTTTTATAAAAAAAATTAATTAGTTTGATCATTTTAAAATTAAAATAAAATTTAGATTGAAATTGAGTTTGAAGAAATTTGTGTGGTTACTAAATGTTAACGAGAATTGTTGTTTTTTTTTTAAATAAATAGAAAAAAGCTATTCGATTTATTATTTGGGTTAGATTTTATTGGTCCAACACAATGAGATCCGAACTAAACCGCTCCAATTATCTGAATCGTTTCAACCCGAATCCAAAAAATAAAAGAGTTTTAATAGGATCGAAATTGGGCCTATATATTCACCCGAGAGTAGGGCCGAATTGAGTTTTAGACCCGAACCCAAACCGGCCCGAACTGATGTCCACCCCTATATTGTGTCTCAATTTTACATCGTCATCCTCCCTATCACATGGCTTCATCCTTATGTGCATATCTGTTTGTGATCCTTCTTTTTGAAGTAATGAAGTTATTAATTTAAAATTTTAACAGACCGGTAATAGATGAATAATAAGCCATAAACCATGAACCAAATAATTAAGATTGAGATTAAGCTAGCATAATGAATGATGCATTTGTTCAATTAATTTCCACTTAGATAAGAAATCGACTAATACAATCTCATGAAATAATTATATTTTTTGCTTGAATTCAAGAGAATAATTATAAATATTTCTTTAAATTTTTCAATGAAGAATCCAAATCTCGTCAATTAAACATCTAAAACTTAATATATGACAAAAATAAGATAGATGGAACATCACTCACAAAAGTTTCTAAATTTTCACATAAAAAACTTCTGGAGGTGTCAAAACATAGCCCCAAACATTGTTCCAATGAACGGTTCACGAATTAACAAGCATAAAGGTACTATTGAAAATTTGAAATATACACTCAAGACTGAAAATTCATCATGTTCTTATTTATTTATTTGATGCCTTATACTTATACAAGGTTTTTATTGACGTAATTCAAATCAACCCTTAGCATACATGATCTATAGATGCACAAAGCTAGCTAGATCAAGTACACTCAGGAAGAGGAGAGCCACACAAACACTTATTATGAAAATATTCATAAATATCAAAACTTTGCAATTTTCCACCCACCGGAATCTGACCGCACAGCCTGTTGTAACTCACATTCAGGAACTGCAGATTCAGTGCAGTCAAACCCTGAGGAAGCTTCCCAAACACCTTATTATGATTAAGATCCAACGAAGTCAAGCTTGAAGAGAATTCCACCTTCGACAGATTGAACGAAAAGTTGTTTCTTGATAAGTCCACGATTTGGAAAGATTTGTTGGGCCCGAAAATCACAGACGCATCTCCTTCAAGCTTGTTTCGCGATAAGTCAAGTGAGGTAGTGGAGATGAGGTTCGCAAACGATGGTGGAATGGGCCCAGTGAGGTTGTTATGAGAGAGGTCGATACCAGCTAAGGACTTTAAAGAACCGAACGAGGAAGGGATCGAACCGGTTAGATGGTTACGGTCTAATTGGAGTGAGAAGAGGTTGGGAAGATTAGAGAGTGAACCGGGGATTGAACCGGTGAGGTTGTTGAAGGAAAGATCCAAAAACGTGAGGTTTGTGAGTTGGGATAGAAAGGAAGGAATCGTGCCTGACAAGTTTGTGTTACTGATACGGAGGTTCTTGAGGTTGGTGAGTTTAGCAATGGCGGGCTGGAGCGGGCCCGTCAGGTTAGGAAGTTTGTGAAACTCGAGAGTCTCTAGGTATGGAAGAAGGCCCACGGAGGGAGGGATTTGGGCTGAGAAATTGCTGCGTGATGTGGAGTCAAAGATAGTGAGTGAGATGATGCGGTGCGTTTTGAGGTCGCAGTCGATAGTGTACCAGTCGCAACAATCTGTGTCTGGGTTCCATGAAGCTAGAAGGTAAGGGTTGTTGAGGTCTTTCTTGATTTGGAGTAACGCTTTCTTGTCTTGTGGGTTGCATAGCTCTGAGATTACACTGGATAGCAATACCAGAAGTAAGGTTAAGCGTAGCACAGTGGTTGTTGCCATTTTTTTAATGAGATTAGAGAATGAAAAATATTGTTATTTATACAGCTTCAGCTGATTAAGATAGGTTCTGTTGTGGCAACTGGCAAGATATAGTTGCATCATGCATGACACACAAAGTAAGAGTTTTACAATTTGTTACAACCAGGGTTCTCTACCGTCACCAAGTAGCCACACATTCATGAAAATAAGATTAAAACACATACTACCTGTAATATTGATTTTTATAATGATTCATTTATGAGACAATAACGTGCATGATTTGGTTACGATTTCTAATCCAATAACTGTTGTGTCGGCTCTGAAATTCTAGTCGTAATTTTACTATGGGCAAGTTGACTTTGGATAAGAAATAATGCGGTAATGGGTTTCTTCTAGAAATTTCACTATATTTATTGGATTTTTTTACACGAGGAAAAAGACTCACCAAGTTGGGCATTGAGTATTGACAAGGAAAAAGAGTGACAAAGATATTAATTTTCACAAAAAATAGGAAAGTTTTTGATCATGACATTGAGATTATTCTCTCTGGTCAAATCATCTTCTCGAATCCGGTGAATCACTTATTCAATGTTTTGGTCTCAATTGATCAATATAACTTGTGGGTTGTCGACTTCTTTAAGTACTGTTCGAACACTCGGGGAGCAAACTATTGCCTCGGATTAATCTCGCAAGGTCCTGGTTAACGGTGTCTTCCAAAAGCACACCTTCGGTTCGAACATGCATAATTGATTGTGGTTGTACAATAGGTAGAACTTGCTCCTGAGGGGCGCTAAAGAAATCAGCAATTCGAGTCATTTGTGTTGCTAATTGATGGCTGGTCTGATTTGTGTTATGAATTAAATTAAAAATTGTACCCATTTGTCGGGTAAGCATATTAACCATATTGTGGTTGCTTTCGTCCATTTGTTGTCTTAACGCCGCTACAGAATTATTGGTGAAAGTAGGAATTGTCTGGGAAGAAAGACCCATTCTGGAAGGCATAAAAATTCGACCTAAATTGTTAACGGTCGAATCGACCCTTTAAAAGGTGAACAAGTGGTTGTCGCCTGGTCACCAAATGTCGAAGGATTGTTATACAGGCTTGTCGTCATTGATGTTGGCATACCATAAGATTGTTCTCGACCATTTAAAGGCAAAAAAGTGGTTGTCACCTGGTCACCAAATGTCAAAGAGTTGTTATACAGGTCTGTCATTATTGATGTTGGCATACTATAAGGTTGTTCTCGACCATTTAAAGGCATTGTGAAACTGGGCATGAAGGGCCTAAAATCACTAGCCGCTAACGGTCTAGGAATCACAGGATGACTCTGTGTAGTCATTGGGGATAATATTGCCCCACTTTGCACCGTCGATGGTATAGCTTCTGTACTGACTGTGGAAGCGATTGCGTCAGTCGAATTCGCAGCGATTGTACCTTCCGTTGTTGTATTAGTTTGTTGTTATACATTGTTGTTATTTCTTGGATTTACCATCATAGTATACTTTCTTTTCGTTCTATTAGGGCAATCTTTCAAAATTATACCACTCCTCAATCTCATACACACTTAAGACTCAAAAGTTTTCAGAATAGACAACTTTTATATGCAACTAAAAGAAAAAATTAACTTTGATACATGGTCCCAGTGGACGTGCCAATTTGTTTATCTTGGATTTTGGTAAACAAGTGCTAGTATTCTAAATAGTGATTTGGTTGTTTGCAGAATCGACTAAATTGATCCTATGACATATGTGTCTAAATTTTTAAAGTTTGTTGTACTTTGTGTTTAAAAGTAAAGAGTTTGATATAATAAAGTAATATAGAAAAGGTTTGTAAAAAATGGAAAAGTATGTAAAATGACTTCGACAGAACAATAAAGTGTAGGAAAAATAACTTAACGAAATTGACTTTGCATTGAAAAAAGAAAATGATTTTTCATATGTACATTTCACTCAGTGACTCTTTTATCTATACGCTAGGTACTTTGAGCAATTGTGAGTTTGTATACAATTGAACACACAAATTCTATTGTTAGAACCACTATTTATACTAAGTCGAAATAATTGTCTTCAAACGGTCTTTTATCCAAAAATCAACATGTTTCTATTTGCATGCATCTTGTCTCTAACTCGTTTCCATGTGTCTTTCGCGAGTGGGTAAGGCCAACAAATAATTATTTAGCCTGATTTTTTAATTATCTTTCCCGGTCAAACTCGTCTTCAATATTACTTAATATCTCATTAAGCCCTTCTTCATGATTGTATTTATAGGAACTTCGATCAGCCTTCTGCAAGCTTATATGTCAAAACAAATTTCCCATATATAGATTTTTAAAACTAATCGTCAAAATTAGCTTCAAGTTACTCCAACTTTTATTCTATTCAACTATTTTCCTGATCATAAAATACATCGAAAATATCCAGCTAACAGTCTCTCATCCAATGAAAATGATTTAGATGATGTGAATGCTATTCATCATGATCATCAAGAGGGGATATTAAAAAACTAGTAAGTAAATATTTTATATCACTTAATAATATATATTTATTCATTTTAATTTTGTATTCTTTCTACTAATATTTATTTTTTTCAACATGTAGAGATGTCGAAGGATACCATATGTTACATGGTTTTAGAAGTAAAGGTCGGAAAATTAAAAATCATTTTAGTAAGTGTTATATGATGCATGTTATTGATATTGAAGTTTGAATGTTGTTTTTGTTGTTGAGATTAAATTTAGAATGTTGTTGTTGTTGGTGAGATCAATGGTTTAAATATTCAATGTTGTTGTTGTTGTTGATTATCGTAACTAGTTTCAAATGTTGTTCAATTATAGGTGTTAACGACCAGTTACAAATCCCGGAAGAACACTTTTGGACGTCATTCAAGAATTTGCATCTTGGTTTTGGTGTTTGTTGGTTAATCATTTGCTTTAGTTTTGTTGTAAAATTATAAGGTGTGTGTCATTTTGCCTTTGCAATTGGTGTAAACAATGAATATTTTTGGTACAATATTTTTATTTGAGAAATGGACAAAAGGTATAATATTTCTGTTTCATAAACGGACAATAAATGTTTTGTTATATAGGTCAAAACAAAAATATTGAAAAAATAAATAAATAAATAAATAAAACCAATCGTCAGTTGATCCAGTGGTGATTGGCGCTGGACTTGGTAGGAATGACTACAGTTCGATCACCCACAACTACGATTGAGAGAGAGCTGGAACCACTTGATGCCAGAATAAATAATAATGTAATTATTGGGGATCGAACTCATGACCATTTAGTCTTTCCCCTTAGTAGAATCTCATTAGAGGGATAAAATGAAACATATTTCATGACGGCCTTTGTTACATCAAATATGAAACCGAGGTTAACCCTCATATATAACCGAGGTAAAAGAAATTTTTTGTGCTAGTGTGACAATAAACTTTAGCTACTAATACTTTAAAAATAACGTTAGTATGTTTAAGGGTTAATATCCATTTTCCATACTATATAGACGATATTTAAGAAAAAAAACTCCTATAAATAAAAATTTGAATTTGAAGATTTTTTTATTTTAACACGTTTTATATATATATATATATATATATATATATATATATATATATATATATATATATATATATATATATATATATATATATATATATATATATATAGGGTCATGCTAACATGTGCCCTAAGGGCACATGTTAAGAGCTAAATGTAGAAATTTTTTCTAAGAAGTTGCGCATTATTTTCATAAAAAGTTTATAATTAATGTGTTTATTACGTTTTTCAATACAAATTTACTATATTTAGGTTTTTTAACATGTGCCCTTGGGGCACATGTTAGTTTTATCCATATATATATATATATATATATATATATATATATATATATATATATATATATATATATATATATATATATATATATATATATATATATATATATATATATATATATATATATATATATATATATATATATATATATATAGGGCGTATCATATAAGAATGCCATATTTATATGAGAATGTGAAAATGAATCTGAACCATTGGATTTTAAAATAAATGGTGGAGATTATGGGTTATGGGTGAATCTTTTTTTTCTCTCTCACATTTTGAAATAAATGAGGTAGGAGAGAGAAAAAAAAGATTCACCCATAATCTCCACCATTAATTTTTAAATCCAATGGTTCAGATTCATTCTCACATTCTCATATAAATATGTCATTCTCATATGATACGCCATATATATATATATATATATATATATATATATATATATATATATATATATATATATATATATATATATATATATATATATATATATTCATCAAAATAAATGACATAACATGCATTTTTTATTTATTATTTTTTTAATAACATAATCTTTTTTTTTTTTTTTTTTTGGTTATAATGAGGGCCTAAGCCCAAAAGAAAAGACGACTACTCAAGAACAACAGACGGAAAAATAATTCCACACGAATCAGCTTCAAGAAGGTCCGCTAGAAACGGAGGAGGATCAGTATAGTGATGAAGGATTTCACCCCTACAACCATGCTTGGCCAGACAATCAGCGCAAGCGTTTGCGTTTCGAGACACATGAGAAATAATTACCACCTCAAATTCACCCATGAGTTCCATAATCCGACGCAGCATAGCGACACAGTCAACCATCCCAACTTTGCCAGCCTCAATCGCTTTGACGACAAGCAGACTATCAGTATTAATTTCCAAGTTCCTAACACCAAGCTTTCTTGCTAGCTTCAAACCCTCTACCACTCCCCAAAACTCAGCCACATTAGCATTACACTCCCCTACGAATTTAGAAAATAAAAAATTGGCTTTTTTTTTAAATAAAAAATTATTTGTTTTTTAAATCTATGTGACATTTATTTTTTTAGATTTGGAAATTTTAAAAGTATTAAAAAAACTTGGACGAAGGGGGTTCCATTACCCGTCTTTCAAAGTAGCATGTGCCCTACCATTCAGCAAGCTAGTTTGATTTGCTTTAATTTCCCATAAAACTTACTTATTACATATAATTTAATTAAATGTGAAAAATATGATTAAATATTAAAAATATATAAACTTTGGCCATAATTTATTTAAACAATATTTAATTAAAACATACCTATTAAATAATATTTCTAAATAAATATTTATTATAAAATATTAGTAAAAAATATTAGTTTGAAATATATAAACCTTTTTCATATTAGAAAATATATATCTTAAAATGAGATTAATATTTTAAAATGTGTTTAAATATTTTAACATGTTAAATAAATTTTAAATAAAATATAATCATATTTAAAAATGCCTTGATAAATGTTAAGTAAATTTTAAATGACATATATTTGATTAATCAATTTTTTAAAAAAATCTTTGACTAATTTAAAAATATACATTTGATAAATTATATTTTTTAAAATTGCATTTAAATGTAATTTAATTTGAATAATAAAATATTATAAAAAAATTATATTTCATTATTTGAGAAATTATGTAACACCCCACACATATATATCTAGAATAATATGCATAAAGTATTAATTATGGTTCATAGACGACAAATACATAATGTTCGCAGCGGAAAATAAGAGTACAACTTGAGTACAATACGCTAAAGTCGAAAATGTCATGGCCAAAATATTAGTACATCACAAAGTACATGCCCAAAATATGAAAGCTAGAAAGCTCAAGAAAGGAACTAAAAGAAATATCCAACAAGCATCGGCAAAGAACTAATCCATCTTGCCCTTACCACGATCTTGCCTCGAACCACCTGAAAAAAAATATAATTGGAATAGGATGAGATTACTAAATCTCAGTGAGTCCGCCTATCCTATTAGTCCACTCGGATCTAAAGGAAACATACAAAAATGAACGAATCCACCATTGATTCGGGGTTATTCTTACTTCCGATACAAATACGGAGCAAATAATCAATTCATCCGCCATTGGATGAATAATGCAAATATACAATTATATAAGCAACCAAGTATGCAAAACCCGCATCCATATACGGGGAATCCAGAAACGCGTTAATGCCTCGACTAGGTTATAAAACACACCCTCGATGAATCACGCCCATGCCTATTGTCAAGAGACTTGTACAAGCACACCGCAAGATGATTAGACGGGTTCGCACAAGCCTAAATGGCCGCGAGATGACTTTAGCCTAATTGGCGTCATTGTCTCATTAACCATCTTCACGCACGTGTGTTAACGCCAAGTACAATACGCCATCTTGACACATGGGTCCATCGGGCGAAAGCCTAGTGATGTAGCCTACATGGCACCACTAGAGATGGTTTACCTGTTATGCGTAGGCCTACTTAGTCGCATAACGCCACCATACCGAGCACGCAAGTGTGTTAACGCCAAGTGGGAAAATGCCTCAAGACCCTCACACGCACACTGCAACGGTAGCTCAGGTGTGAGCCCAAGATCACATGATCGGGGCTGTCCCATTGATCACAAAGCCCGGGACATAACGCAACCTAGCCCCCGGCCCGTTTCGATTCAAGCATACACACATATCAAGCGCCAAAACACGCAAGCACACAATCCCAATTGTTTAACTGAAACAACGGACGTTAATAGAATGTTCATATCTCATCACAATATATCATTCACATTCAGCATAACATAGCAATTAAGAGTAATGAAGTTAATTCAGCCTATCTATGCATAATTCACATGTTTTCCAAACTGTCACACTTAACTGAATGTACGTCAGATATGTTGAAAAACGATATAAAGACATCAATGCTAATTTTCCTAGATATTATGTCTCGTTAGCTTTCTAACGGTATATGGTACGCGTCAAACGGATACACGAAATGGGAGTTATGAATTTCCAAAAGTTGCTGATTTTTGCATTTTTGCTCAGGGTAACCGGTTACCCAGAAGCCAGTAACCGGTTACTGGCATGAAAAATGCCCAGCAACGCAAATTTTACACAGGGTAACCGGTTACCCAAAACCCACTAACCGTTTACTCTGAAGCAGAATCAAATTTTCTGCATTCTATGAGTTCTAAACCAGTCCCAAATGTCCAATAATCAATCCCCTGCATCCTCAATACAATCCCAACGAATTTGCATCATATAAACACATTCAGAAACATCAACATGCAAGGATTAAATCAAATCAAACATATTTAGCATCATTGATTCATAATTTAACTCATAATCCCTAAACCCCAAAGTATTCCCAACATGCAAACCCCAAGGTTTCTAACTAGGGACTCACCTTAGAAGGAGATGAAGATGATGATGATGATGATGATGAAGCTGAGAGCAATATGAGGATGATAGAGATGGAGCTTGGACAGATTTTGTTGCATGCAAGAATAGGGCTTGGACCAAGTTGGGACTTTTTCTTCTCTTCCTCTCTTTCCACGTTTTTGTTCTTCTTCCTCTACTAAAACAAAATTCTGGTTTTGGAAAGAAGAGAATGAGCAACCAAACATGTCCCAATTTCTATTTGAGGGTGAAAGTACTATTATACCCCTCTTATTGCCACTAATAGGTTTAGTTAGCACAATAGACCAATTAGTAGAATTATGTATCATATTTATCCATCTTCTTTTATACCAATCACATTAGTAATAATAATGATCGAATAAATATAATACCGGGTATTACAAATTACATTTAGAAAATACATTTTAAAAATAAAAAATTATTTAATTCATTCAAAACAACAATATTTAATTGCAATTTTATTTCTATTTTTAAAATCTATTTAACTCAATGTTTCTAAATTAGATTTTAACATGAAATTAATACTGTCAATTGATCAATGGCCTAGTGTACATTCTGCAAGCATAGTGTGAGGGTGTGAGTTTGATTCTTCCTCGCGGTTTATTTTGGTATTTTTGAAACTAGTAAAGGACCCGTGCGCCCGCACGGGTCACGTAAAGTCGGTATAAATATTAAATAAATATAATATTGTTATGGTTAAATAATTATATTAAAAAAAAATGAAATATGTATATAAATAAAAATAAAGAAATCATAATGATTAAGAAATAAAAATGAAAAATGTATGACTAAAAAAATAAAAAATAAATAAATAATTAGAATAAAAAAGTTATTATTATTAATTATGACAGAGAGGAAAAAAACTTTTGAACATAAGTGTAATAGTTTTAATATTAAGTAATCTTAAGCGTTTGATAATGTATCAAAACAAATAATTAAAATTTGTGGATTACATTATAAATATTAAATAAATATAATATTGTTATGGTTAAATAATTATATTTAAAAAAATGAAATATGTATATAAGTAAAAATAAATAAATCATAATTATTACGAAATAAAAATGAATTATGTATGACAGAAAAAATAAAATAATAAATCAATAAATAATTAGAACAAAATAATTATTATTATTAATTATGAAAGAGAGAAAAAAACATTTGAACTGTTTATTTTATAGTTTTTATATTAAGAAATCTTAAACGTGTGAAATTGTATCAAAAGAAATAATTTAAATTTGTGGATTACATTATAAAATAAATAAACATCAGTATATTTCTTTTCCACACAATTAACAAATTGACTCATATATAAATAATGTGGAATTAATTAATACTCTTAAAAAGAGTTGATTGTATTTAGTTCTGCATGCACAGAAAATGGGGATTTCAACAGTTTCCAAAATCTTTTGCACGTTTACCTACTAAAAAGAAGTCTAATAGGTAATAGGCCATTGTGTATATATGGTGATAAAAACTTATCAAGTCCCACACTTAAAGTAACAAAACACGAACCCTGAAGCATAAGTTGGAAGAAAAATGGGTAGTTTCTCCCAAGTAGCCAAAGCTTGCAGGTGGTTGATCTATTTCTTTTAATCCAATCTTTTTCTTTCGTTTTTTTTTCTATGGATTTTGACTCTGGTTGATGCTTGTTTCTTATGTAGATCTTTGAAGTTTCTTGTCGTTGAAGACCCTATGGAACGATTCGCGATAAAACGGAGGATGAAGCAAAGATCCAAGCTATTGCGAATGAGGTTGAGGATGAAGAAACAACGGATTACCAGGTTGTGCAGTGAGTGGGCTTTACATGCAGTCAACAGTATTGCATGCGGCTGGGAAAGGGGGAGAAAGATTAAGAACATATCAATGTTGTGGCAGAATGAGATGCTTGGAATCAAGTGGTCGGGGAAGCATCAGAAAATTAGGGCTGGTTTGGGTTTTGCTTTATTGGAGACGTTCAATTTGTGGTTGATGTTATGGGAAGTGTGGGACTGCAGATAAACCCCAGAATGGTAGAGATATCCAATTCAGTGTATATTGGGAAGATCGCCTTTGAAACTGAAAGGTATAACATTTTTATTCAACGATTGTCTTGAAAGAACATGATATTAGGTTAGATGACTTTAATTTGATTTCACGCATTAAGTCTATGTTTGTCTTCTGTATGACAGTGAATGGATGATATGGACAGATTTGGTGAAGAAGCTAAAAACAATGGTTAGGAATATCTATGTACACACAAAATCTATTGTAATATCTACATTAAATGATTTGTTTGTTGATCCGTATGCTTCTGGTAATTTTGTGAAATTGTGATTGTTGTGTAATGCAGGTTTAGGTGATAATATAATGTTTAGGTGTTGATGGCTAGACTGGATGAAGTGGTTTGGCAGTTTTGGAAGAGCAGCAGTTTGTTTTGAATGATGTTGCTGGGTTATTTTGTTTTAAATCTATGAAGTTTAATGCAATGTTTGGGACTTTTTTTAATTAATATTCATGGTTTCTATTTGAATTGTAACAGACAATGGTTTGATAACTTTTTTTGTAATTTCAATATCATACTTGTATGATATGCACTGATGCATGAAAATTTAAATGATTATCATGGTTTACATTTAGTTTAATCTGCTGTTGTTATTGTAACGTGGTTGTGTTTCAGTTTTTATTAATTTGTGTAAGATATGTAAAGTTAGTAGGATACAACTGTTAATAATATATTTGTTGAAAAGTAAACATAAGTATATAATTATGTGTAAGTAATATTGTAACAACATTTGCAGTTCAATATAATTGGTAATAATAAAATTTTATAGAAAAAAGCATCTGAAAGCACAAATTATGTATAAATTACGTTTATTTTTGTAATAAAATATTAAGTGTTTAAAATTATTTATAGTATTTTTTATAAAAATAATATCTGTAGGATTTTTTAATTAGTAGGAGAAATAATAATAGCAATATTATTTGAATGGAATTAAATCTAAATTAAATTTAACAATTTCGAAAAAAAGATTGAAATTTAATAATTTTATGTCACGGCCCAGTTTAAAATTCCAACAGTTAAGGCCCAATAATAAGTGTGTTAATATAATATTCTTTTGAAATATAAATTTCATGTTATTTGGAGTTATTGAATCCTAATTATTATGTGAGTGGAAAAAAATAACTTGACAATTTTTGTTTGAAATATTTGCTCTAACATGTACATAATAATTTGAAAAAAAATATATATGAAGTATTTATAAACTAATATGTGACTTAATTTCTGCATATGATAAATTTTATTTTGATATTAAATGTGATGACAAAAACTAATAGTTCATTTAAAAATAGTTGATAACATATAATAATTGTCCCTAATAATTGAATTATACTATAAAGGTATAAATAAAAAATATATTTTTTTTTTCCTGTTTTGAAATGCCGTAAAAAATGGTAAAGATGAAGTAATAAAAAACAAAACAAAGGAAAACTAAATATAAAAACACTGCATGGTATTGCTAAAGCTAAAAAAAGTAGGGTATGCATGTATATTTGAAGTTAACAGATAAAGATAACTTAAATGCATTTTTTTAGTTACAATACAAAGCGTTGTTCCAAATGGTTTAGTAATTGCTTTGGTTACACCGTGGATAATAGGCAACAGTTATGATTGATTAAATAGGTGTCATTTATTGAAGAAGTCTAGGGAAACTGAAGCGTGCAAGGTATAGTCACGATATATTTTGGACTATTCACATTACATCACTTTTCCTGATTTCATTCCTCTCGTTTAGAAAAAAAACAGACATTTCTTCTGAAGATAGTAAGAAATGAAGACATTGAGGGGTGGACGAAAGCCAACGCATGGGTGGATATCAGACGACGAAGAAGAGGTCATCTGGTCAGAAACATGAATTCCTGCTGTATTTCACTTGTTGGGATTTTTTCCATGCCCGATCTATTTAAGTTTTAGGGTTTTTTGATTTATGTTGCATGGTAAAATGGTTTTGTGTGAGTTTTAGAAAATGATGTGAATGGAGTTGAACCCTTACTATTTCTGAAATCCACCTTTCGGAATATTGTGAAAGTTTGATTTATCTTTATTTGCCTGTTAGTGTTACTCACTATTTCATAAGAGTTTCATTTTCGGTCCAGATTGTCATCTTATATATATTTTCAAGTTGTTAATCTTTCAATGTTTCGCTGTTTTAAGTAAATCTTAGGGTTATTATTGTTTATTTCGCATTCATAACGTCCTAACGAACTTACAACTGTTCTTCTAGTGAGGAGACAGCAATGAATGAAATAGAGAAACTCGTGAATGAGGTTGCAGATGGTTCTGAAAAACAATCTTGTGGCAGGTCTGTTAGAAAAAGGTAGGACAAAATCGAAGAAATCTGTTACATTTGCAGAAACTTCCAAGAATGCCCCTGAAGTTATTTCAAATGTCATCAACACAGCTGTTCCTATAAGGAATGTTAAGGTTAAAGAATATGATGTCCCCCTTGTCTCTAGGAAGGATAGTGAACCCAGTAGCAAAACCACTGAGAACTCCACCACTGTTGTTGAGAAAACAGTTGGGAACAAAGCAACTGTCCTTGATAAGAGAACAAATAGGAAGGCTGAGTGCAGGACTACCAACAAAAGAGCTGTTGCAGATGGGAATCAGAAAAGAACCATGAAACTTGCAAAAAAGGGCAAAAATGTTTCAAATGTTAGGATAAGAATGTGGGGGGGAAAGCCAACTTATTGCTGGGATATTGCTATAAAGAATTCAAAAGTAAAGAAGGATAATGTCCAGGTAAGCATGCTCGAAATTTTTCCTAGTATTTTAATACTTTGCTGATGTCAAGTGTTTGATCAATGAATTTCTGTGTTGTTGCAGCATTTCCCTAAGCAGATAGCAATAGACTGCTTAGCAAGTAATCAGAAGGAGGTAACCATTAGAGATTGTGATTTGTATCAACAGTTCAAGTGTACTATGAAGACGGCATATCGTAACGGGGTTCCAAGTCCATCTGAGAAATACATGACTCAAGGATGGTACGCATATGTGAAGGCCAAAGGGTTTAAGAGAGGTGACAAACTGACATGTCAATTGGCGCGACATGGTACATTCATTTATGTTACGATGAAGAAGAAACGATGGGTCTTGGAAAAGTTGTGGAAGAAACTTGCTTTCTATTATGTTGTTTAAGTATTTTCAGTTCATAAACTTTTTTTCCTTTATGTATGGGATAATTTAAATCTTGTTGTTGGATGACATTATGCGTTGACTTTTCCTGCAATGCTTCTTAACTCTATCAAAACTCAACTATCTTTTTTGTTTAATTTCCAGAAATAATTTTTGCTTCGATAACATGATCGGCCAATTTGGTAACAATGAGACGTGTTCCATTGCAAAGACCTTCTGCTTGATCAATATTCCTGAGAAGCATTATTGGAGTACCGATTTTCAATTTGATTTTATGATTGGGGACACCGGAAGCTTGCAAGGCATTCAAAAATTCAGGAGTTAAAACATCAAAAGATTCATTGCCGTCACCGTCTGTGGTATCAACTGAATCCGAGCTTAAATACTCTTTCTCTTGACCTGCAGGTTCATAATATTATTAGTTGTCGTACATAATATTGGGCATGAAAAAATAAAATACACAACGAAATCTTAGAAAGAAATGTTGATTACCGGGAACAAATTCTAAAATATACTGATTGATTTGATCAACAGTCTCTATGGTTCCAGCTAATATTGCCCTTGACTGTAGAAAATCCACATTATTGAAATTAACATCAAAATTTGGGTAAGTGTTTTCAAATATTGCCTCAAGGGGATCATCAAAATCAGAAATCAACAGATCTTTAGGAACGTCGATCTCGGCGTAACCATCATTTGGTTCTGATATCTTCCCATCTCCAACAGTTAAAATCCAATCTGAGAAATGTCTTAACTCTGCAGAACTGGTGGATGTTGCCGACTGCTGTAGTCACATGTTCTTTGTAAGTTTCAAAACCTTGCAGTGATCCCATATGTATGATGAATTTATTGTAGCATGAACTATATCTGAGCGGCTGCCTCTTGGAATAACTGGGAGAATTTGCCTGAAATCACCACCGAAGACTATTACCTTACCTCCAAATATTTTATTTGATGCTTTGGATCCACCCATGATATCCTTCAGAGTTTTATCCAATGCCTCAAAACAAAATTTATGACACATTGGAGCCTCGTCCCAGATTATCAACTTTGATAGTTTTAGTAGATCACCTCTATCGCTCCCTTTGTTTATGTCGCATGTGGAAGATTCAAGCGTGGGAATCGGAATTTTGAATTTAGAATGCGCCGTTCGGCCACCTGGAAGTAATAGTGAGGCAATTCCAGAAGAAGCAACTGTCAAACATATTTGTTTCTTTGATCTTATATAAGAAGCTAATGTTCTCCACATATAGGTTTTGCCAGTACCGCCGTAACCATAAAGAAAGAACACGCCTCCATTCTGGTTACTCACGACCATCATGATTTGCTTGAATACATCCCTTTGTTCATCTGTTGGTAATTAGAAGATTATTCTTAATTAAATTAAGATACTATGCTATACTATATAATTTGGTTTTACATTTATAACAAAATACAAATGGACAGTGAAGAAACCTGTGAGATTCTGATACAGCATGTTAAATTCTTGAATTTGTTCAACGGGATTGTAGTTCCGCTCTTCGTAAATAAGCTTGTTGCCAAATTCTTCGGGAACATATCCTTGTGGTTTTGGCATCCCAGGAAAGTCGCTTAGGCTTTTACGATTTCGTTGTAGTAGCTTTTCTATCTCAATCAATGTCAGATTGTAGATTTCTTGTTCTGATAACCTCAAACCTATTTTAACAGAAGTGTGCAATAGAATTATTTAAAAAATGAAGTTAAGGAAGTTGATATCTACTTTTTGCTTCAATGACATGTTACCTCTGTTGTTGGCAATAGTCTGCTGAGAGTAAAGAATTCCATCGGATAGAAGATGTCGTGTTTTGCTCCATACATGCCTTGGTCTGTTAATGCTACTTGACAATAACATGTGGACAAAAAGCAATCTTAAATAATGGCCAGAACCCCACTGAAATGCCTCTGAAATAGCAGCTATAAATTCGCGATCATCCTCGATAAAACCCATTGCAAAACATGCATCACGGAATGTATCGTACTTGACGTTATTAACTATTTTCAGTTCTGAATAATTTCGAGGGCCCTTCACATGTGTTAGCATCATTCTGAGAAAGTACAATTCTCCTGTAGTTGGAGGAACCCAAATTAACCTGCCAATTGTGTAACCCTTCTGCCTGGGTTTCCACTCTCTTTTCTTTTTGACATATACAAACTTTGAAACAAAATTGCTATAAGTTAACTGTTGAGCTTCGGTGTATTTCTGATTAGCTTCAAACCATGCCGTAAACATCGATTCAGTTACACTTGGTTTCTCAAGAACATTAGAAACATTGCTGATGTCAGTATAGTAGACTGAATGTTGACCTTCGCAATGGAAGTGTAATCTTTCCACAGCTGGTTTCCTTCCATGAATGGGGAAACCATAAATTCTCCAAGATGCTTCACTTGGAGAAACATACCTACAGTCAATATACTGCTTGATTTCATCAACATCTTGACTCTCGATAGGACATCCATTTTCATTCATGACAATTGCAGCGGTTATTCGATCATAGCCTTTGTTGATGTATTTAAACAAATATTTTATGGATGTGCTTTGATTGCACCATTCCATATTAATATGAGTTCTAAAATTCAACAACAATTTTGAATTGTAAGGAACAACAAATCTATTGTCAACCTCTATACCATTCCTAATGACAGTGTGACCGTTGTCCCTTCTTCTGTAAACCGGATAACCATCTTGATCGACGACTGTATCAGCCCGAAAGTCTTTAGGAAAGTATTTGGAACATTTACCTTCCTTCATGCATTGCGAAGACCGGTTTGTGTTTCCGCATGGTCCGTGAATCATGTGACTTTTTACCAAGTTATATAAGTCTCCGTCGGTGTCCTTGTTCGAAATTTCGGCAGATATGATACGGTCAATATCAGCAGGTGTTGGATATTTGCTGGATGGATGTAGAAATATCAAAATATGAGCGTGGGGCAGGCCTCTTTTTTGAAACTCAATGGTGTACATATCTACAACAGAAAAAAATGTATGAATAATGATGTTTAAGAATCAAAATAATATATGCCAAGTTTTGAAATGAATCAATACTTACACGCAAGAACTTTGCCCATAATACTTTTTTTAGTCAAATCTGACAGTAACTCATCGAATTTCATCTTAAATATTCTCGTTATGAGGTCCGGCCGATCTGCTGGTGTCAGATTATTAGAAGCAAGTACACGTTTCAATTCTGGCCAGTTTGGATTACACGTAAACGTTATGAATAGATCGGGAAATCCAACATAACTACATATTGCCATTCCATCAAAGTAAAGTTGATCCATGTATCTGCGACTACCAACATACGAAGATGGAAGGACAACCCTTTTCCCTGTGTTTGCACCATCGGTATGTCCATTGGTTCTGGCATCTGTTAGATAGTTATACTTTCCAACTCGAAGTTTAGATTGATTTTTTCTTAACCATCGAAGTCTCTCAGATTCCATCATTGTATAACCATCAACCAAAAACTGTTGAAATAACCTTCTTGATCTGATAACTGTTTGGGCCTCATTCGTCCTGGCTTGAATACGAAATGCGAACCACTCTCTAATTGTGAGTCTATTTCTTTTAGTTGCTTGCTCCCACGGAACATCCTCGTTGTCGGCTACTCCAATCATTGATTCTGAGTTACGTCTATTGTTGGAATCTTGATTGCGATGTCTAATGTTAGGCCTGTAACCATCTTCGCCATAAGGGAAAAGCAATGGATATTGAAATCCCAAATATGATGTATGATATTCATCTATTCTTTGAAGTTGTCCAGTCTGTTTGTGCATTATTATGTCCCTCTTCTCAGCAGTATCAACATCACCAACAATTAGAGCAGCAACTTCGGAAACAGTTGGTTGATTATAAATTCTTCCATCGGTGCGTCGCTCGGAAATGAGACGGAGCTTTAGGTCAGAAACATTGCCTTCGGAAAGTATATCCCTTGCCATCTTAAAACTTTGAGCATGAACATTGTGTTGATATAACATAGAAGAGAGTTTTTTCACTATGTCAACATCTATTCCGTCTTTTGTCCTGCAAAGAATGAAAACAAAAAAATGGTATATGGTCCATATCGCATAAAACAGAGCATATTGTTATATATGAATTTATTAATAAACATACTTGAATCCGTTTACTCTATGCTGTATTTCATGTTCAGTATCATATATATAGAGTTGTGCAAATCGGGGATTTTGTCCTGGCAATGGTAACATGCTACCTATACGATGACATGATTGTCCTTGAATTCGATAATTTGGAGGACCTCTACCATTGTTAAAACGGTTGTCCATTTTAGCACCCGGAGACGTAAATGCAAACATCATGTTGAAAAGACGTATTTGTTGTTGAAATAGTTTTGATTCAGGGTTTGTTTGGTCAAACAACAGTTTCTGTAACACCGGTGGAGGTTCTCTCAATAGAGGAATTTGAACTTTACCATCCCCGCAACACATTGTGAACTTAGGATTTAATGTTTGCCGGCACTTGGTCTTCCTTTCTAAATACCACATGTTTGCACCGCATTTTGGACATTCAAACACTGGATCACCAATGTCGTAAAAATCTCCTAAATGAAAGCATAGCTAAGTTAACAGATCAAAGGATGTTTAACAATATAACTTAACTCACAATGATTACATGATTGTTACAAAACCTGATGGTAGTGCATTGACCATTACAATTTGATTGTCCATATCTTCTTCATCTTCGTCCATAACCATGCTGTCGTCTGAACTCCAACCTTTGGAAATTGATACATGCAAAGTTAATTAGAAATTTGTTTAATGTTTAAATTCATTGAGAATGTACATTACCATAAATAAACCATACTCTCTGACGAATCATCATGCATATTATCCTCTTCGTTGTCATCTTCAAAAAGTTCATTAATTTCAGTAGTCTGTAATGGAGAGTTTTTTGAAGATGTAGAACCACATTCACCAACAACGTTATCAAATCTCTTCTTTAAATTCGTCCCTATATTATTGATGTTCCTGCAAGTAACGACTCTTGGACGTTTTTTATTCAACGAATTTGCAAGACTACTGATCACTGAGGAAGCATGAGTTTTCTACAAAGTTGTTAAAACCGAATTGTTGGAACTTGGAATGTTCTGAGAGATGGTAGAAAATGGAATTCTTGTATGAGCATTATCATGTCTACTAATTGGGGTAGTCTTTCCCACATTCTCCTTCTGCAGTCCATTCAATTTCTTTGCTCTCTTGAATTGGAGCTGACGTTTACGATGAAGTCTTGCTTCTGCTGATCTTTTTTTGCTTAACACATTGCTAAACCATTTATCTTCAAGAGCCTTTTGATTCAGATCATCCATATTTCTGCTAATTTGATTTGTTTAGACAGAATTTCGGACAAAGACTTGGGACGAATATAAAGCCATAATATATGTATGTTTAAGTTATGTGGATATGTAATAATTATAGTAGGAGTTGATATTAACAATCATGCTTTTATTTGGTCCTTTGCTTTCATCTGCACGCTTAGCATAGTCATTAATTAATCTCTTTCATACACAATTTTGTTTTGAAATTGTAATGATTATCATTCTTGGCATTACACGTTAAGTGTCATTAAACATCCAAAGCATGATTGAAAAGCAATGATGATTGTTTAAAGTGTGAAACAAACTTAACTTGTCTAGTTTCCAAAGCATGTAATAAATGAAATGAGTGAGTAAGTGGCTTGAGTAAAAAAGGGAGATTATTGAAAATATTTCATAAATAAATAAAAACTATTATAAGTTTAGCAACAAAAATAATGGAATAGCAAAAGTTATATTGGTTGATGAGAATATCTGTTTTTGAAAATATTAATAGGAGCATGATTTAGTAATTCATACAATATTAAAAAAGAACCCTAAATATGAAAAAAAAAAAGTTTCAAATTAAACTTGTATAATTTTGTTATTATGATTTTGTAAATAAAATATGTAGGTTAAATGTGAGATGGCTACATTGTTACATGTTGTAAAATTTAAATAACAATATCTCACCTGCAGCATATATTAGAATCATATTATGTAAACTAATATGATTAAGTAAAAGTACAATTGGATTGGACATAAATGTAAAAATATCTCACATGCATCTTGTCCAAAAGTGATAAACAAAAGTAGATATAATTTTGAAACAATACAACCCAAATAAACTGTCATAACAATAAATTCAGAATAAGATATTGATTAAAATTGAACTAAATAATTCCATGGCAATCTCGAAATTGAAATTAAATAAAATGCTTGAATACAAAAAATATATGTTGTCCAAGAGTGAAAGGTTTGTTGGTACAAAAAGCAGTACCACTAAGTAAATTAAACAATACATCCCATAAACTTAACAACAAAAAAACATAAACCATAGGATTTTAAGTTCCAGCAAATAAGATATAGGATGCATAAAATAAAAAAGTTGATGAAGTCTTCAAGCATTTGGTTCAATCTTCACTTTTTTGGGTGGTTTGGTTCCTGAATATTGTGTGAGTCCTAGAATCTGACAATCCGATTCTTCAACATCAACAGCATGAGAAACACTCTTTGAAGGGGTATTGGCCAAACTCTTGTCAGGATCATTTTCTCCAAATGCAGATAAGGACTCCTTCAAATGTAGTAAACAGATTTAGTAAATATGGAATAAAATACATGTTTTGCATGAGAACATTGCAAATTATCAAATAACATACCATGGAAGTATCAACATGATCAGCAACAGCATTTTGCATGGGAGGAAGACTATGAGCCTGTGTTATACGATAGGATATTATTAATACAGTTGGATTCCAATTAATTTAAGATATTCAAGCGGATTACTATAAACTGAAAAACCTCATCAGCAATATAATCCTTTTCAATTTGACTGACAAATTCTTCATCATAAGAAAGCTTCCAAACAGATGCTTGCCCAAAGGTTGGTTGTACTTTAGCTCTCAAAGCCATTTTCTTTTCCAATAACATGTCAAGCTCGTCAGGATAAACCATGGGATCATCTTCACCATTCTAAAGTTGAAAAAGTATGTTAGAAACCATATATTATACTATTATACAAAGAAACTAAATTATTAATATACCTCTAACATTGATTTATGCATGCTATCAGCAGACTGTCCTATAATCTGCTCACAGTCGGCATCCCAAAATACAAATCGGAACTTTGATTCACCGTCATAAACATATATATCAACTTTGTACCTATTACATAAATACATATAATAAAATTGAGTGATCTTAGACAAAAAGGGTTAAAAGGTCATAAATAGAAAATATTATAACAAACAACCTTGGTATGGGTTTGTGAACATTTTCGCCACATATAAACTTGTATGGATTGTTCAAATCAGTAGCCTTCACAGAGCACTTTGTGCAACCATAGTAAAACCAACCATGCTTGGATACATAAAATTTCGTGGTAGTTCCAACAGTCAAACATAACATGTCCTAAAAATAAAAATAAAAACATTACAAACACATATAGATAATTGGTAATAACTTGAATATACATTTACGAATTTCTGAGTTATACTTGTTTGATTTTGCAGAATTGACTCAAAGGAATGCACTTTGCCTTATGAACAAATTTTTCAAGTGTTGTAAACTGAGATCCACCAGACCAAAGAGACATAGATTTGGCAGATTGCGAAGGCTTTTGGGATTGCTCATTTGCAGGCAACCTGGGAATATTATAATAAATCCATGTTATATATTGGAATCAACATACAAAACTAATTGAATTGAAAGACTGCCTAATGTTAATACTTTGACAAAAACTCAGAAATCTCCGGGATGTCTTCGTTGATTAGCAGCTTTGAACCACTCCATGCATTGGATACTGATTGAAGGAAAACAAAGTTTACAACATTGTTGAAAAAAAGGTGATAAGGCAAACAACAGAAAAAAAAAACAAACCCTGGGAATCCTTGATCATTGCATGGGTTAGTATGATGACAATAGCACCCGTGTTAGTTGGGTCATTATAATAATCCAAAAACTTAGAACCATAGCTCTCCCATAATGTGCAGTTAATATTGTCACCACTGAGATGTTAAACCAAAAATTGGGTTAAGAAAATTTTACATTGAATCATAATTATCGATAACTAAATACTGAAAGAGGATTAAGGGGAAAAAATATACCTCAAATCTTTTAGACTGAGGGCCACAAATGTCTTCTTTCCTGGAGTGTTTGATTGCATATTGTTTATCTCATGTACAACACCTATAATATCTGCAAAAGAGATCAAATATAAAAAATGTTATAAGTAAATGGATCCTTATAAAAAATAAAGCGTGCTTAATGCTTTTTTCTACCTTCAAGTCTGTTAAGATGACATTTGCTTGCATTAATTTCGGAAAACTCTTTGAAATAATACTTCAGAGGAGGAATATTTTGGACATCCATATGTTTCATTGTCGTACCACCAAGGAACACGAATTTCTTCGAATGGTCACACAGCTTCCACTGAAAATCGTTATCAAATACAGTACCATTGTTGATTATGCAAGTCATATTCTCTTGAATTCTTGATTTCCACTTATCTGTATGATCATCCCGAATCAAAACTTGAATTCGATCACCCTAACAACAAATGTAAAACATGGTTAATCCCAGAAAAATATTGCTAATAATGAAAAAATGCAAGATTAAAGGAACATGAAATATTTATACCGCAGCATCCATGATAACCATCTCCAGATGTTCAGCACCCTTACTGTTAACAACGCTCCATAGATCAATAATTCGAACAGCCAATCTCCATGTTTCCTTCTTGTCGCTGATGTCTTTTATGCAGTCAAATTTTCGACTCATATTCTGCAGAAATCGAAAAATAGATAGCTTAAAATAAAAGTCGTTTAGAAAAACAACTAACAGTGTGGCATGGAGGATGTATCGCAGAATATACGTGAAAAAGATAAACTTAATATTGATGGGCGGAAACAGGAGAGGAAGATAAGCCAAATGTAGGGTTTGGAGCTTGTAATCAAAAGCCATAATATATATAGAAGGATGATAGAAGAACTAAAGTTTTCTTGAGCAACCAAAGAGAAAAAGCGTGCAAAGGGTTTTGCTGTATTCCATGCAGATTTGCACAACTATCTACAAAAGCATGACGTTAATATTAATTATGGAAAAGAAATTGGACAATTGAAAAGATATGCAATGATTAAGGAATATATATTTTTAATTAAATTATTAAAGTAGATGCAATTACCGTTGTGTCCCCGATTATCACCCTCAAATTGGTGATTAGAGGGATAATGATAGGATTTCATATGTATTCTAATTTATTATATTAAAAGTAGAAATCTTAATGGTTAGTGATAAGAATAAGGTATTTTTTTATATTTACTAGGGGATGAAAAAAAATCTTTGGAGATGTATCTTTGAACGCACTTCAAATTAAATTTTTAAGGTGTTTTAAATATGTATCTCCGAAAACACCATAAGCAATACAATCTTATATTAAATGGTAGATTTGCTAATGTACTTATGGTGCTGTGTAGGGTGTACATGGATTGGATCATCCCACAAAACTCAGTCAAACCCATCCAAAAAAATTCATAGAAGTAGGTTGGGTCGAGTAATTGGGTGAATATGGGGTTTAAAAACTAAAAAACCTATTAAAATTTTGGGTTTCGGGTAAAATCATTCCCAACCCAAAAAGCTCACTGACTAACTAATCAAACATTTATTTCAGCAATTAAATGATTTTGATGAATAATAACTTAGTTGTTCCAATTTTGTTATCTTGAATATTTACTATTAGGGTTAAATTAGGGGTGGCAAAACGGGCCGCCCGCCCCGCCCACCGCCCGCCCCGCCTTATGCCCGCTAAAAAACGAGCGGGGCGGGCATGCCCGCCAAGTAAAATGGGCATCAAAATCATGCCCGCCCCGCCAAGATGGCGGGTTGGCGGGCGGCGGGCTTACCCGTCTATTTTTATTTATATTTTTTTAATAAATTAATATGCTTTTTTTACCTTTTAATTAAACTTTTCACTTATTTTTTAAAACAAATTTTTTATAAAAGTAATTTTTTAACAAATTTACTCTAAAAAATATTACATATATTTATAAATAAATGTATAAAATAAACCATCAAGAATTGCAATTACTAGAATTAACTAAAAAAATAGTGCGTTTTGAAGGAGGAGCGGGTTTTGGCGAGCGGCGGGCTTTGGCGGGGCGGGTATGGCGGGCGGCGGGTTTTGGCAGGGCGAGCTTTGGCGAGCGGCGAGCCTAAAATCCCAACCCAACCCGCCAATTTTTGGCGGGTGCGCGGGCGGCCCGGCGGGCCTCGGCCCGTTTTGCCACCCCTAGGTTAAATACGTTTTTGGTCCATATAAATATCTCAATTTTGGCTTTTACTTCTTATAAAAAAGATATTGACTTTTAGTCCCTATAAAATTACTTTTGCACTCACTTTTGGTCCCTCTACAGGGACTAAAACTGAATGCAAAAGTAATTTTATAGGGACTAAATGTCAATATTTTTTTATAGGGACTAAAAGCCATTTTAGGTAATTTTATAGAGACTAAAAACATATTTAACCCTTGCTATTATAGTGACTATGATCTTAACTAATTTTGGATATTTCACTCTTTGATTATTTTGATGTTAATACGATTTTATGGCGCACAAGTTTAATTTGTTGCTAGTATTTTATAAAAAATTTTACTAGTTGATGTTATCATTTATTATTTTATAATGTTAAGAAATATTAAAAATAGGTTATCTAATTTTTTTTAAGAAGATAGAAAATGTTGTATAATTTTTATGAAAAAATATGGTACTCATCATTTAGTCATTTAATATTAATAAAACAAAATAAAAATTATTTGGACAATCCACTACCCAACCCAACCTGAAAATTAGGGGGTTTGTCCAAACCGGCCCATTGATGTAGCGGGTGGTTATTTTACCGAGAATCTCTTTCGCATGTGCATATCCGAAAGCATCCAATTTTTGTTGTTTTCGGATATATATCTAGGGATGAAAATAGGCTAGGCTAGACTAGGCTTTAGAAGGCCTGAGTCATGCCTACGATAAACTTACAAGGCCTGACCCTGGCCTATGGCCTATTATAGGGGTTTTTTTCAGTCTGGTCTGACCTTTTTAAAAGTATGATATGGCCTGAAAGCCTATTTAAAAACTGGTTTCTCATTAAGGTTTTCAATTAATCCATATTACTTAAGAAGTCTTATAGGTCGGCCTATATATGGTAATATAGGTCGACATATTTAGCATTTTTTCTAATATATATATATATATATATATATATATATATATATATATATATATGCATATATAGACAAACTTATTTAGTTTTTTTTCTAATATAGATGCATATATAGGTCGTCATATTTAGGCTATTTTAAATATATATGAAAATATAAGCCGACCTATAAGGTTTCAATGGCTTTCCTAGTAGTCTAAGCCTGATCTATTTAATTAAATAGGGTTTTAAAAAAGTCTAAGCTTAACTTTTTTATTAAATAGGTCCAGCCTGACCTTAAATATGCTATGTTATAAACCCTTGTCGGTCGGCTTGACCTATTTCTATCTCTATGTATATCTAAAGTATCTCAATATTTCAGTTTTATGGTTTTCGGATAAGCATATCCAAATTAACCAATATCCCAATTTTTTTTTAATTTTATTTAAATTTTATTTTGAAAAAATACTTATTTATAATATAATTGAAGTGAGTTATTATTAATAATGAATAACTTATATATACATTCTTATAAATAAGGAATAAAGGGAGTAAGTTATAAATAGAGAATAAAGAGATAAAATAAAATTTTAATTTTGTAATAATTTATTTGTCACAATTTTTTTAAACTTTAAAAGTAATTATTTTTTAAATGACTACAATATTATACATTATATATTTGGTGTTTTAATAAATAAAAATATATTAGAGTAATGTTGTTAATTAATAAAAAAAAATTGTTAAAAATATTCTCCTATTAGAATTATATTTTTTAGTTTATGTTAGTTTTTTTTCTTTTAATTAATTTTATATTAATTTTATATGAGAATAATGTGTTCATATAAATATTTAATATGTTGATCATCGTTATTTATGAATTATTATTATATCTTGATTATAATGGTATATATTTAATTATATATCTTAATTAATACAATTAGTTATACTATTAATATAATTAATTATACTATTCATACAATTGATTCTCCTTGATTTTAATTTTTTAATAAATATTGAGTTAGTTTGAAAATGTAAAAAATCTCAACAATAAATATTGGATATTTCGGAAATGCATCTCCAAAAAATTGCAACACTAAATATTGGGTGCGTTCGGAGATGCATCTCCGAATTCTGGTGACAAAAAAGAAATTTGGCCAGAGGTTCTTAAAAAAATATGTACAAAAAGATTCCCTATTTTACCTCACTCAAACCAGAGTGTCATGTATGAATTGGGTATTGGATTTTGCCAAGCCCAACCTAAACTGACCCATGTACACCCCGGGTGATGTAGAATCTATTTTATTTTATTTATTTTCTTTGATTTTTCGTTAACAAATTGAAATTAATCTTTTCTTTTACTTATTTATTTCTTTTTCTTTTTGGTGCAACTATTAACTATTTTTTTTATTTCTTTCTGATAGGTCTATTTTTATTTTGATCTATAAATAGGTAAAAAAATGACTTGTTGTTTTATATTATTATTTGTTATTTTTAAATCTAAAAAATTGGTATAGATAAGCATTATTTTTAATTATAAAAAAAATATTTTATTTTTAATCTACTTTTTTTTCCCTCTTTTCTTCTCTTCTCAAGTATATATATTTTGTTATTACGTTTTTATAATGAATTATTTTATCAATTTTAATTTAATTATTTTACTTTTTATTTATTAGTATAAATAATTGTATGATATCTCTATGTTATTATGTTTTCATTTCCATTTTAAACCTATAATAAGTAAAAAAAAAAAAAAGTTTATTTTAGATATGTATTTTCAAAACCCATCAATAAATAAATTCGAAAATACATTTTCAAAAGTACCTCTCAAAAATTAAAATGTGATGCGTTCGAATATGTATATGTGAATTTAAGAGATAAAACTGAAATTTTATAAGAGGCTCCTAAAATGATTAAGAGGGGTACAAAGAAAATTTCTAAGAGGAATTGATGGGGACTTCTTAAATGAATTCATAACAGCCCAATGGGCTATAGATTTATTTTGGACAAAGGTCTTTGTGTTTGAATCCTTGCAAGTGTAGATTGATTGTTTTTGTTATTTGTAATATTAATGATTAAAAAAATATTTTTTAAAAATAAAAAATTAGATGAAATTTAAAAAAAAATTTAAAAATATGCCTAGATAATTCCACATCATATTAAAAAAAAAAGCTGAATAGTGCAAATCTTTATTTTACGATGGCATTATGAACATTGAGTTATGCTTATTTCTTTTTTCTTTTCTTTTTTTCTGTTTTGAATTATTTACAATTACAATCTCTATGCCACCCTGTATTGTCATACTGATAGACTCAGCTAGGGCTAATATTAATCTAAATTGTAAAGAAAGAAATGCATAAAACAAACTTTTAATCTTTCATGAAAAATTCTGCTACAACCACATTACCATTAAACAAACTTTTGGGCTTAAAGTTGGGCCACCTAACACATATATGAAATTTCCACATATATATTCACATTTTTCATTGACACTAAATATCAAGTTCTTTTTTATGTGTTAATTGATCAGACTTTCACACATATGGAGTAATATTCCTTTTAATGTTTTTTAATGATTGTGTACGTGTACCTTACATTGAAATGAAGTGGTCCAAACAAAATGTTTTAATTCTATTTCTATTGAAATGAAGTGGTCCAAACAAAATGTTTTAATTCTATTTCTTGCATTAATTTGTTCATAGATAGGAGTGAATAACAATAGTGTAGTCATGTAAAAGCTACCACATCCAACCCATTTCATCAACCAATTGTGTACAATGCAAGCTTCATACAAAACTTTATAATGATATATATGGTTCAAAGTTGCATTTAATGGTATATATCAAGTTCTTTTTTAATGTGTTAATTGATCAGACTTTCACACATATGTAGACATGGCAATAAAACCCAAACCCATGGGTACCCACCCGAACCCGCCCCGAAGTTGATGGGGAAAACCCGCTTTGACTGGGTTTGGGTTCGGGTTTGGGTTTTCCCCGATTAGAAAACATGGGGATGGGTCGGGTAATGGGGACATTAGTACCCACCCCGAACCCGTCCCCGAACCCGCCCCGTTTATTTCAATATATACATTATTATTTATATTTTATAATTTATATTATTAAATATGTGGCTAATGTTTTAATAATTTGATTTGTGTTTATTATTTTAAATATTTGAAATATATGTATGAAATTTTTTGAGATTGTTTTATTTTGTTATTTATAATGTAATTTGATTTTTGAAAAAGTAAATATTTTTATTAAAAAAATTGATTTTACGAAATACATGGTGGCGGGGGCGGGGATACCCGAACCTGTTAATGACGGGTTTGGGTTTTAATTCCCCATCCCCGTTTGGGTTTGGGGCGGGTAACGGGGATTGATTGGGGATTTGGGTTTGGGTTTGGGGGAGGTAAAAACCGTCCCCGACCCGCCCCGTTGCCATGCCTACACATATGGAGTAATATTCCTATTAATGTTTTTTATGATTGTGTACGTGTACCTTACATTGAAATGAAGTGGTCCATACAAAATGTTTTAATTCTATTTCTTGCATTAATTTGTTCATAGATAGGAGTGGATAACAATAGTGTAGTCAAGTAGTAAAAGCTATCACGGCTAACCCATATCATCAACCAATTGAGTACAATACAAGCTTCATATAAAGCTTTATAATGATATATATGGTTCAAAGTTGCATTTAATGGAAACATTTGAATCTGAACTATTTTGCTATTTCTTTCATAGTTGCATGAATAGTTTGGCTTTATAATTACCACTTGGTCTTATTCAACAGTTTGGTGAGTTGTACTACAATATCATTTTAAATGACACGTTCAATATTTTGATATATATTATTGTCATCGGTTAATATGTTTTTGAATAAAATATATTGGTTGAAAGTATATTTTTAAATAAAATGATTATGATTCTTTTCAGAAATTTAGAGTGAGAAAACTTAATGACTCCGTTTTATTATTGGTTTTGAATAATATCGTAGCTTAATAGTCTAAACTATTAGTAAAACTCAATAATTATGTTTTAATAATATCATTTAAATTTATACTTTACTCTTATGAAACGAGTTTGCAATAAATTTAATAATAAAAAAATACAAATACTTAGGAACCTAATAACGGGAGGCTCGATCATCAGTTCAAAGTCATGGTGTTAAAGGTACATTGCACTCACTTACTTAAGACTCGTACTCGATGCACACCACAAACAATTATTCATAGTTAGATATCATCTTAAGGTCCCCACGTTCTATGTCATTTAGCATGGAGATCTCTAACCTCCCCTCACGTAGAAGGAATCTCACATAAGACATGACGTATGTTCTAAACATAATTTATTCTACTCTTTTGTTGATCACTTGCTGATTTGCAAGTTGAAATGCTAACCTTGCAAGTCCACCCCCTCTCTATCAAACTGAAAGTTTGATAGACCACACCAAGAATTCATTCAATCACTTCACCATACATATCTAGTTCCTTAACCTAACAGTGGCGCCGTTTGTGAGAATCGACTTTTGATGCCTATGAATTCCACGTTAAGATATCTCTAGTTCAAAAATCATGAACTTCTACAACGAGCTTGCTTGAATAAGATAATAAAAAGATATTCAGTTTCCAAAGACACCATAGGATTCCCAGCCTCAAGATCTTTCCATTTCATCTATATTTATTCAAACGATGGCACATCGTCAATTGAGAAAGAACCTCCACCATGAAGCCCCCTCAACTCATTGGTGGCGAACAAGAGGCAAGAAGATGACAAACTTATTTTAGGGTTTCTAGGCAGTGAGAAACTGGATTGGACTATTATTCCAACATTTCCACAGGCCATAACCGCTACCATAACGAACAATTCGATATCAGGAATCCTCATTGATGATGGGAGCTCTTGCGATCTGATTTATATTGGAATCTTTGTGAAGTTAGAGTTACACAATCAAGATTTGAAATCGTATGAAGGTGTGAATTTTTTTGCGTTCAATGATTCCTCCATACTTCCATGTGGAACTATCAATTTTTTAGTCTCTTTAAGGGAATTGAAAGAGGAAAGAACCGTGAATGCACATTTCTCCACGATCCCTTGTGAAAGCATCTAGATGTTATGGCATTAGATGTTGTGACCTCTTCAGTCCATTTGAAGATGAAATATCACAATTATGCATGCAAACCACATGTTATTTCTCTTGATCTTCATGTACCTTGCCTCATACATGAAGTCGTATTGAAGAATCCACTCACTCCCTCGCGACCATCACCGCTTATGAGAAAATAAAGAAGAAAATGCACCGGGTCGTTAGTATTGTCAACCTCGGTGTGCGAGAAAATGAAACACTATGAAACAACAAACTCATCCCAGCAATAAAAGTCAATGGGAGAACCTTAAGGTTGGTTTTAAATGACAACTTTGAGATCCTTCATCACGACGAAAATCCAACATAGTCAGTCTATATATGGGCTGAGTTATTTTTGTTCGTGGTGAAGAAAAGGCTTATTGAGTGCCTTAAAGCTAATCTCAGCCTCTTTGCAGTTTCTCTATATTTATTGAAAGTGTTACATGGTTGTTACTTTCATGTTCACCAGTTTTGAGGTTGCTGAATGACCCAACTTATTTTTTTGTTTCTGTATGTTAAACCATTTTGTGGTTATTATTATAGTGAAAATCAGTGTACTAGTCTTTCTTTGCTAACCTTTGACTTTTTTTTTCTCTATGATGGAAGATATTATAATTTATTTTTATTTTCATCCCCCTTTAATGTAATTTGGAATGAAACGTATTCCATCTAGGTTGCAACATACAAGATATCATTGTATCACATCATGCTCATACGAGTTTTTTGGGGTTAATTTTAGGGCCTTATTGTGGCCATCATAAGGACAATCATTCATGTGGATAGGAAATTAGTCTTTGATATAAATTAATATGTGAAAAACTAACTCAATCATGTTAACTTTATGACTTAATGATAGGATCACATATTTTACTTGCTGGAACAGTTTCTGCACTCATGGAACAAGACTAGAAACATGTGCGAACATTGCAGTATCTGTATACCCTTTCAGAATAGATAGTTGAATTAGACAGTTTCCATGCGGTCAGCTAGAGAGATCTTGCAATACATGTCATGGTCTAAGGAATCAAATTGTTTGCTAATTTGTAGAATGTCTATCTTAGTAATCTTTCATTATGCTTACATTGAAGTGTTCTCTCTTTGTGTTTTCATATGAAAAAAATGAAGAAATCATGCGCAGAATGTCTATCTTAGTAATCTTTCATTAGGCTTACATTGAAGTGTTCTCTCTTTGTGTTTTCATATGAAAAAAAATGAAGAAATCATGCGCAGCTAGATAAGAAAATTTCTTTATCAACCCCCATGTCTTCTTGGTCACCTCTGGTGAAAAACCCAAACTACCCCTAACTTCGGAAATGCATTTCCGAAATGCAAGAAAAAGGTGTTTTCGGAGATGCATCTCTGAAAGCGCCTTTTTTTTTGAAAAAATTGTCTTATTTCGAAAGTTCATTTCTGAAAAACAGTATTTCGGAAGTTCATTTCCGAAATACTGCGAGTTCTGCAGATTTATCAAAACACTCCCCCTCCCCCATTCATTTACCCTAACTCAAATCAAACACAACCAAAGGCGAAATTTTTGTGCAAACACACTTCCAAGGCTGCATCAAAGCTCCAAACACATTGCTATACAACATTGAAAAGCCCTCAAATCACTCAATTTGTAAGTTTTGAATTTGTTAGATTCATTATTCAAATGCATGTTATTTAGGGTTTCAATTGCATAAATGATATATGGTTAGGTTGTTAGTAGTATTTAGGTTGTTTAGAAGCATTTTGAATTGGTTTTATGTCTGGTTTTGGGGTCTGCCATGGAAGTTGCAGAAAACTTCATCGCAGGGGTGTTTCGGAAGTTCATTTCCGAAAACACCTCCATCCCAGTTTTCGGAAATGAACTTCCGAATTGTATCAGAAGTTCAAATTTTTTAGTTTTTTCTTTTGTCTCGCATATTAATCGATTTCAATTGTTTACAGGAACATGTCAGGCAACCAACCAGCACGCATCAGACAGGGTAGGGAGACCCAGACTGCGTCGGCTAGACGCGAGCGGGCAGCGGCGCAGCTGGCGTCGACACAGGGACGGGGGCGGGGGCGGGGACGACGTGTGCGAGTTCCCGAGGACGTGGGAGAGGGTACCTCTTCATCTGGATCTATGAGTTGGCTGGCTCGGGTATCTTCTTCCCGCCAGCGAGAGGAGGATGAGGAGGAGCAGGAGGAGGAGGTGCCAGTGCCATACCACGAGCCGGAGGGGGTACCGGATGTTGACCCTCCAGCCGGGGAGGCGGATGAGGAGGGGGACAACTATCCGGGAGGGCCCTTTGACACTTCCGTGCTGATTCACTACCACGATCACGTCGCTCGGCGGATCTGAGAGGGAGAGGTATTTTTTATAATTTAACCGTTTATTTGTCACCATTTTTTATAATTTAACCGTTTATTTGTCGCTTATTTAATATATGTCGCTTATTTAATATATGTCGCTTATTTGTTTTTTTGTAACAGGAGAGAGAGCCGTTGAAAATGGTGAACCACGCCCGCAAGATTTTCAGTCTGTTTAAACCAGCAGCTGAGTGGTTTAACGACCATGTGCGAGGTTCAGGGCTTAGCGGGCTATGCATGACGGGGTACACCACCATCAGCACCGGCATGCAGGGGGCATTTGTGGAGCGCTGGCACAAGGAGACGTCTTCTTTCCACTTGCCGGTGGGGGAGATGACGATCACCTTGCATGACGTGCAGTGTCTTCTCCACCTGCCCATCTGGGGGCCGCTGTTGACACACTCCCGGATCCAGAGGGTCGAGGCCAGCCAGTGGATGGCGCTCTATTTGGGCATGGAGCCCGAAGTTGCTGACTTCGAGTGCATCACGACAAATGGGCCTCATGTCCGGTTCACCACACTGAGCTGCTATTTTGAGCACCACTTGGACGCGGCGGCCGATGCCGAGCAGGCGGGTGACGAGCTATTCACACAGTACCACCGCGGCTGCGCTCTCCGGTGCTGGTACATGCATGTGGTAGACGCTGCATGCTTTGTGGACAAGAGTGCAAGGTACGTCGACGTGACCTACCTCCGCTACTTCATGGACCTGGATACCGTTCACCAGTGGAACTGGGGGGCAGCTACTCTGGAATATCTCTACCAGAAGCTGAATGAGGCCTCCAACTGGAGGACGAGGCAGTTGGTCGGATCCTGCACACTGCTTACGGTACATTTCATTTTAATTGTTTCGTATTTATTTATGTTTCGTATTTATTTTTAATTTTAATACATTATCATGTTTCTGTTTCAGAGCTGGATCATCTCCTACTTCTCCCGCATCCACGACTTTCACATCGATCCTGCGTACGTGGACGCCATGCCCAGGGCCGCCAGATACGTTCTCTAGAGGGGGAACGATGCGGTGGGACCATACCGTTTGTACTTGGACCGCACGATGCACGACGACGTCACCTGGAGGCCGTTCAGCGACTACGCTCAGATTGTCCCCTTTGACGATATCGCTTTATATTCAGGCTGACTGGCATGCGGGACCGGCATCATGGTCCGGTATCTCCCTGAGCGGTGCATGCGTCAGTTCGGATTCGTGCAGCGGATACCCAGGTCACCGTTTGAGGCTGCTCCCGACACAGTGACCCGAGTGCAGCTCACTGCCATATGGGAGGCCTGGCAGCATCATGTGGTACCGGAGGAGTATCGTCTCACTCGGGTCACACAGGACTGGCACAGTGAGGAGGGATATGTCACTTGGTTCTTCCGGGTGTCACATCCTCTGCTGAGACCCGACGTTACCGGTGCTCCTAGGCCAGCACACGAGGAGATCCTGGAGAACCAGCAGGCCGAGGATGACCACGCCATTGATCTCATGCCGATCTGCCAGCGGATAGAGATGCTTGGGCGGGACGCGTTGGATCGAGGTGTCGTTCAGTAGGGCGGTCCTGAGGCAGTCGCCTTGATGGAGATGATCGTCACTGATGCGGGCCGTGCGGCGACATACAGGCGGCAGAGGAGGTCCCAGGGAGAGAGGTTAGGCACACCCAGTAGTGGTCGGGTTTATTTATTTTTTGTTTTCGGATTGTATCTTCAGCACATTATTATTATTATTTGGATTTGGTTGAGCTTGTATATATTTCTTTTTTTTTATCATATTAGTATTTTCACCTTTATATGTCGTTTATTTTATTTTCCGGTTTCTTTTAATTAAAAATACGAGACTGTTTCCAAAAACATAAAAAAAAAACCAGTTTCTGCATAATTCGGAAGTGCATTTCCGAAACCCCTCAAAATCTGAACAAAGGCTTATTTCGGAAGTTCATCTCCGAACACACCCCCCATGAGGTGTTTTCGGAAGTTCATCTCCGAACACCCCCCCCCCCCCATGAGGTGTTTTCGGAGATGCACTTCTGAATTGTGGAAATTTTTTTTAAAAAATCAACGCTTCGGAAGTTCAATTCCGAAGCAGGGGTATTTTGGGTTTTTCGCTGGGGGTGACCCCCATAGGGAGGTGGCTAAAGAAATTTTCCTAGATAAAGGTAGAAATCATGATAATGTTACTATGTTTTGTTTTATTTTGTATTTTGTTATGTTCTTTGCTTTTTATTTAATACTACTATACTATGCTAGATAAAATTTAAAGACTTGATTGTAAATGATGATAGTATTGAGTTTATAAAATAAAATTATTTTTAATTTAATTTAAAAAAACCATTTCTTGCGACGGTTATAAAATGTTGTAATATGGAAAGTGTTTACGTAGCTTTCGTAGAAGAAATTAAAATATGCATCTATTATAACGGTTTAAAATCTACTACGGCTAAATTCTGTTGCTATATTCCATAAAATTACCATTCTTTAAAAAACGACAATGGCAACTGTTTTGAATTGAAAACGGAGTCTAATAGTTGTTATTGAGACAGTTCACTAAAGAAAACTACAACAACGACTCTGAACAAGGTGTTGCCATTGGGTAAAAAATCGTTTCTAAAGGCTAGGGCAACGCCTCAATTTGGCACGGCCTGCAAATTGTTCCTATAAGTTAAGGCAAAGGTTTTTTATTTATTTTGCAACGGTATTTTTGAGTTGTCGTATAGTTAAAATGTTGTGGTGATTTATATCTTTCTATATTGTTTTCATCCCTTTTATCTTCAAATTAAAAAAAAAAATCTATTTCTTCACTCACTTCAAATTTCACTATACCAAATTATCATTATTGTCCTTCTCCTTCAAATTAATTACGCTACAAAAAGGATATAAATGGATAATAATTAAATATATTCAAATTATTCACTCTATTCCAATGAGTTTGTTATATATGTCCTCCTTTTTATAAAATATGGTTTCTCCTCATATTTACTCTTTCACTCTCGCTCTCTCATTTCCTTCCCTTTTTTTCTCTCATTTCCTTCCCTTTTTTTTTTTTATTTATTTTGCAACGGTATTTTTGAGTTGTCGTATAGTTAAAATGTTGTGGTGATTTATATCTTTCTATATTGTTTTCATCCCTTTTATCTTCAAATTAAAAAAAAAAATCTATTTCTTCACTCACTTCAAATTTCACTATACCAAATTATCATTATTGTCCTTCTCCTTCAAATTAATTACGCTACAAAAAGGATATAAATGGATAATAATTAAATATATTCAAATTATTCACTCTATTCCAATGAGTTTGTTATATATGTCCTCCTTTTTATAAAATATGGTTTCTCCTCATATTTACTCTTTCACTCTCGCTCTCTCATTTCCTTCCCTTTTTTTTTCTCCTTTGATTTCTCTCCAATTTTCTCCCTTTATTTTTCTCATTTTTTCCGAAAATGTTCTCCATTTCTATTTTCAAATCTCTTCTTAAAATATGTCTCCATTTTTATTTCCAAACATTTTCTTCTTCTTCTAATAAAATGTCTTCATCTACCTTCCTCTTCTTTGTACCTTTTTCTTCCTCGTCTATAATAATATGTTATTTTCAACACTGTTTATTTGATCTTCACCAAATATACTGTTTGTTTGATCAAATATGGATTGAATATGTAACATGTCTTTATAATTTTTTTTACCTCTTTTCATTTTCTACAACTCCATCATCATCATCATATATCTAACATTCACTCTTTCCATTTTATCTCTTAATTTACACTTTCATTAAAGAGATAACAACAAACACAATATTGAAGTTAATTATAAAAGTCAATTGTCTAGTACCCATAAATATTAAACAACATTGTTGTTTTATTCGTAAACTCTCAGATGGTTGATGAATAATATAAACGATGAATTAATATATAAATAAGATAACAAAATGCTCTATGTCATAAGCCACTATCAGCACAATGTCTATTTATTTTAATAAAAAAAATCACCTTTATATGAAAGACAAAGTTCTTTTTTATATAGTTATTTAAGACGATTGAGTTTATGTCATCATTATTCATTTTACAATTAAATAATTCATTTCAAAATTACATGTGCATCTAAATATATTTATATTCTATCAAATAAATTTACTCGTAAAAATGCTCGGGTGTCTTATTAATCTACTTTTAAAAATTATTTTAATGAAATCAACTTTGTTACAAAAATTTCAAACACGTTTTGATAAAGAGTTTTAATGAACAGAAATAATATTTTGAGAAAATTTAAAATAATTTATCTTAATTTTATTGTTTTGATTAAAAAAAACTGTAATTCGTTAAAATGATGAAAATTTAAAGAATATTTTGTTCAATTAAATGTGAGTAAATTTAAATGACACAATCAAAAACTTTAAAATCTTTTTTTTTACTGTATTCTTTATAGATGTTAAATTGATTATTAATCTTTTAAATTTTTCTATTTGATCTTCATATTTAAAATAAAAAATCAAATTGATCCCCCATAATTTAAAAAATTTACAAATTAATAAATGTATTTTAATTTTTAATTTTTTTAATTTCAATTATTGCATTTAAAGTATCATAAAATATTTTATTTGATGTCTTCCCTCTTCATTTTTTATTCCTCACATCTTATATACTAGTTATTTAATAAGAAATAAAATTATAATTAATTAATGTACATACCATACTTTTATTTATTATTTATTGTTGATAACAACGTACACTGCACGATGGATATGGATATGAAATTGCAGACATTTTTTTACAATAATGTCAAGCTAGTACTTGTATTGAATATATATTCTCAAATAATTCTGTCAAATATAGCTTTTCTTTATACACTTTTTATCTCTTGTAAAAGTTTATAAAAGTCCACAAACAACCATGCATTCACAATCAAAGAATATGAGTTTCAATTAAGGATAGATTTCTTAGGATGCAAATAAGAAGGAACGTCTATTCATATCATGTGACCTACTATAGTAGTTGAGGGGGTAAAGTTATTTTCAATTGTTGGTTTTATATTTTCATTTATCATATATATAATAAAAGCATGTGAAGTGGGGATTGAAGCTTTCAACTTTGGGGTACATCTATTCATTTCATGTGCTTTTCTAATTCGTACGTACAAGTTTGGATTGTTTTGAAAAATTACACTGAATGTGGTCATCACTTGATCCCTGTGACTGTGACTCTTGACTGTGAGTGGCAATGGGTTTCATTGGACAAATTAAGGCTTAGTTCAAAGTTCAGAGCAAAGGTACTGTTATGGTGTGCTGGTCTCATACATTATTAGTAATTGACATGGGGTTCTAGTAGAGAAGGAAGGTTAAACCAAAAAAATTAAGATAGTAAAATTAGAAGGTAATAAAATAATAATCACATTTTTTAATATAACATTTAAGAAATGTGGTTGGGTCTAACTCATCCTTATAAAACCAGTTGATAGGATGAAAATTGCCCCCACTTATAAGCACGTGTTCATGCCATATATATTATTCGATGTGAGACTCATAACAATGTTTTGCAGGTACAATCCCTTTTTATCTCACCCAAAATCTAATACTTTTGTTGTACCTCTTTGTTCCTTCACTTTGGCATCGGAGTGTCTTGCAGGTACAATCCATTTTTTCTCTCAACCATTACCGAAGATCAAATCAACCGTTACTGCCCACCTGTTCAACCGGAAAGAACAAGAATATTTGTTTATAATAACGGCCAGGAAGAGTATTGATGAGATTTGTCAAGTTTTCTGTAAGGGGTGTTTGGATACCTTTGAGGAGCACACAATTCATTGTAAAGAGCTTTTAAACTTCAAATATCAGCATGATTTTGCGACATTATTTTTTATATATTTAGGTCAGAGTATTTTGAAAAAAAGACACTAGTGAACTTCTTAATCAACCCACAGTGAAAAAATTAATTCTTAGATAAACATGTGTTTTGTTGTAAGAGTAGATAGGAGGAAAACATTTATGGATGAAATTAATTTGTATTTTCTTACTTGTGAGATTGAGAAGTATGAATTTTATTGTGAAATAAGCAGTCTTTAAAGATACTTCGTTTAAAATGATTAAACATGAGATCTTACTATTGACCATTACGTCAAATCTAGCCTTTACGAGTGATCTAAAGTGCTCTTAAAATTCTTAGCAAACGAGAGTGACAGAGAATAGAATTTAGTATTTAAGTTTATTTTGAATTGATATAAATAGTAGTTTTATTTGTATTGTTATTTATTTGGGCCTTTATTAATATTTGAGCTTTTTAGTTTGTTATCCACTAGTAACATTATATATTGTAGTCTCATTGAGACATTAGGGTATCAAGGAAATGAAAATGAAATTTAATTTTTATAGTTTAGTTTTATCCTTCTCTTAGTTTTACAGCTTTTCTCTAGTTTTGTTAGGGTTTAGAATTAGCTTTCTAATATTGGTGCTTTCATTCTTGCACTCAACCTCTTCTATGGCATATTCTTGCTACATTCCATACCAACAACAACACAACACCTTCATTCCTCCATCTGAAAACCAATATCCTACATGTTATTACCCATCCATAAATCCTCCATTTTCAACCTTTATTCCATACCAACAACACCACATCATTTCTGATCCACATCAACAACCACCCTTCACCTTCTCTTATCCTTATGAGTCCATTGTCACACACACAACACCTTCATCACCTAACCATATTTCAACATCTTCGTCTCAAGATTTCTATTCACAAGTAGAAACTCTAAAACAATATATAACCGAAACTCATGAAATCTTTAATAGATCTAGAGAGGAGTTGAAAGAACAAATTCAGAATCTTTCAGATTCATTCAAAAAGCCACAAGAAAAACTCAAAGAAAAATATATGTTCAAGAAATATGCAGAAAAACTCAAAGAAATAGAAGAAAAATCAAAGGTTGAAGAAAGAGTTTCAAAACAAAAATCTCATTTCTTAGTGTCACCAACAAAGATAAAATCGCCGGAAAAGACAACATTATTGTTGCTAAGCACAACATTTTCCCCACAAAAGACAGCATCACTGCCGGCAAAAACAACAGCGCTACCAGCACTTTCTAAGCAACTGAGTCCAATGTTGAATACTTTGGACATGATCTTATATCAATATCATTCATTGCTAGTGAAATCACGGTATAATATTTTTTTCATTCTGTCAAAACCATTGTATAGTGTTTTCTGTGCAATTCCATTAAAACCACCTTGGGTTTCCATTCTAAAAGTTACTTTATCCTCACCATCAGATCAACATCTATCTCACAAGAATAAATCTCAACCGCCCAAAATTAACACAATCCATGTGACCCCTTACCATCCAACCATTGTGTGCCACGTATTTTACTTTAAATATCTCATTTCACCTCACATTCAATCTAATCAGTAAAATGTTTGGAATATGTGGTCTCCTCACAAGACAATCACGTTACACACCCTCAACGTGGGCCACACCCACTCATTAGTTCTTTTGTTTTATTCAAGCTCCCCACATGACCACAAGATATGTTCATTCCATTCAACACTTTTCTATACCATTTGCCTAGGGGAACCGATTCACTTTCTTTCATTCAAGTCACTAATTCATCACCATCCTTTCACATATTTTGCAAGTTTTATTTATGAGTTTTTAGAACCTTGAGGACAAGGTTCAAGTGGACCCCGCGGCAATGATAGAGAATAGAATTTAGTATTTAAGTTTATTTTGAATTTATATAAATAGTAGTTTTATTTGTATTGTTATTTATTTGGGCCTTTATTAATATTTGGGCTTTTTAGTTTGTTATCCACTAGTAACATTATATATTGTAGTTTCATTGAGACATTAGGGTATCAAGGAAATGAAAATGAAGTTTAATTTTTATAGTTTAGTTTTATCATTCTCTTAGTTTTACAGTTTTTCTCTAGTTTTGTTAGAGTTTAGAATTAGCTTCCTAACAGAGAGTGTTTTAAATAAAAAAATGCTCTCATTTTCTATTATATGATTATGTGTATCTCTCAAAATATTTTTTAGATGCATTATTATTTTTTGAGATTAAAAAAACTCTCATTTTCCTATCTATGACAATGCTCTTTTAATAAAGTGTTATCCTTTTTAAACCAATAAAAAAACAATTACTACTTTATATAAATACACTATCATTCTCCTACTTATTAGAGTGTTTAAAAGATACTCTCCTATGTTGAGATCACTTTAAAGCACTCTTAAAGGATAGATCAAGTGTAATGTTAATTGTAAGAGTGTGTTTTTTTTATTTAATCATTTTATTTGAAACGGCTTGGAAGACCGTTTTTCCTACGATAAAACTCTCTGTCCTCAATCTTTCAAGTGAAGAGATATTAGACAACTTTATAAATACATATTTTTCTCCTATCTAGTCATATAATAAAACATTTACATTGGCCTAAGTGTTACTGTTCCCTACTGTGAATTGATCAAAAAGTTCACAAACGCCTTTTTCTTCATAAATACTCTCACCTAAATATATCAAAAAGAATATGCCTAACAAATGCATGCTGATATTTGAAGGCTGGAAACTCCTTACATTGAGTTGTGTGCTCCCCAGGGGTATCCAAGCACTCAAGAAATTTCTAATTGGAAAGCAACGTGTTTATCCGAATTCTGGGTCTTCTCTATTTGATCATTATGCACAACACCATATATTTATTGAGAAATTTTGAGTCTTTCAAATTATTGTCTTCAACTTCATTCAACATATTTAGTGATTCGTTTAGTTATTGAACTCAAATTCCATGTTTTGTTAAATACTCATGTTGCTTTTCAATTTCAATTCTTCCGTCTCAAATGACTTTAAGACTCCTTACTACTGTAAGTACTCGAACTAGGGAATGAGACAGATATTCTAGCTGGTGTTGGTTGAACACTTGAGTGTCCGACTATGAGGGTGCAATGATACCGCTTGAGAAAGGTTTAGATTAACTCCAAAACACCGGGTAATAAGATGTTATCTTTGAAATACACCCTTTAATAAAACAAAAACAAAAAGCATGTACATGTTTTCTTGAAACTTATGGAATAAAGCTTATCCTTCGTTATATTTAAGGGTGTTCAAAATCGAATTAGCCCAGTAGAAAAGCGATAATCGAACCAAATCAAACTAAAATCGCAAAAAAAAAAAATACGCATTTGGTTCGAATGTGTTTGAGCCATTTTTTTAACAAAATAGTGTGGTTCAGTTTGGTTTGTAGTTTGTATTTTACAAACCGAACCCGCATTACGTTACAACCCAAACTTCACTTAATTCACATTCAACTCAAACTCAAACCTATTATGTCTTAACTTTACAATTACGAATGATTTTCTCTTCCTCAAATTTATGGTTTAAGTTGAAGTCTTCTCAAGTCTCTCCTAACGGTATCGTGCATTCTTCTCATCTTCTTTTTCATATACATCTCGCTTCTTCTCTAGTATCCCATGTCTTATGTTTTTTCCTTTTCATCTTCTTATTTTTATTCTACTATTCTCTCTTCCAATTATATTTTTAATGCGACCGTTCTTCTATAATCTCTCCTCTCTTCTGCTCGTTCTTTTTCATTTTCTCAAATTTTTCATCTCCTTTGCTTTTTCGGTTTCATTATAATGTTTCTAATGTTATTTTATGCTACTATTTAATGTTTTTTATTACACTTTTCTCTAATTTTATTTTTGTATATTAAATGGAAGGTTGTTGTTATTTGATAACGTATAAATGACTAGTGGAAAGTTATGTTGTCATCTATATGTGTATGTATGACTCAATAATTTTTTGGTTTGTTTTATTTTTAAAAATTTATCGAATCAAACCGAACCAGACACTTTTTTCTTTTTCAATTTGAATGATTTTTACGTCGAAACCGCTCAAACTGTATTGCAAAGACCGTTAATTATATTTGTTGTAGTACTACTTGAACCTTTATGAGTGTTGGGACTGACGATGAGATAGACAAAAAGATTGCCTCTTCCTCATAGTATTTTTTTAGGGGTGGAAAAACGAGTCCGACACGTAGGGCATGCCCATTTTGCCCGCACTTTTGTACGGGGCGGGCCAAAATTTTAGGCCCTCACCTTTTAGTATGACCGTCCCGCTCCGCCCCGTTTTTTATGCGGGTACGAAAATTAACATAAATTTTGTATTTTTAGGCATAAAAAATACAGTGCCCGCGGACTTAGCCCGACCCGTCCTCACTTTTTTGTGGAGCGGACCAATGTTTTAGGCTTGCACCCTTAACAATGACCGCCCCGTCCCGCCCCGTTTTCTTACGGGTTTTTGCGGGACGGACCTAAATGGAACAAGCAAGCCCGTTTGCCAACCCAGGTACTTTTTTCCACTTGCTTCAATTAAGCTTTGTAGAAATTTTCAAAACTAAAAACCTTGTTATTTAGAGGTTTGTTTCTATGGTTTTGGAATTCAGATTGTTAGAACCAACAAAGCTTTTAAGCTTTTAAGATTGATGAAACAATTCAGAAAACTTAGTGAAACAACATAGATGGGTGAGTGGAGCAACGAGGAAGATGTAATGGAAAACAATTTGTCTATTAAAGTTGATGAGACCCAAAAATCTCCTTAGAATCGTGAGTGAATGTGGCGTGGCACCCACCAATCTATAACTTTTTTAATTAGAATCAATGGTAGCGCTATTAAATAAAATAACATTGCCTAAATAATCAACATCTACAAATACACATTTAGATCATTTGGCCACAAATTAATTTAAAATAAATAAATTTAAAATCAATTGTAAATGACGTAAGTGATCAATTAATCAACCATTCTAGATTAAGATATCACTAAAGAAAAGTAAAAACGAATTTCCGTGGGTTTAGTGTAGCAAGTCATTCATCATTAATAGAAAACTATTATAATTGAGAAAAGTATTATAATTGTTATAGTTAGGCCAAACTGCGTTATCAAAAATTCACAATGTTTGTCAAAATTTCTGAAAGTTGTTTTATTTCAAATAGTATTGTCAATCAAGTTGTTTTGACATTTATTGATCATTAATTAGTCTTGATTAATAAATTTATAGCCTTTTAGTTTAGCTTATTTATATCTTAGTTTAGTTTAGTTTATCAAATTATCATACAAGTAGAGCATATTTAATTTTTTTTTTTTGAGAAATAAGATATATATATATATATATATATATATATATATATATATATATATATATATATATATATATATATATATATATATATATATATATATATATATATTAAAAAAAAAAATTCAATACAAAGCAATCCTAGGGTTTAGCTACAAACCACAAACTGTACAATCTAAAGTGGCTATCAATAACAACTAGACAAATCAATTTTATTGTTAGTAAAGTAACTATTATTTACAAATAGACAAATCAATTTCTATTGTAGTAAATTGACTGTCATTTAATCTAAAGGGACTTGAGTTCGAGATCCTATTGTGGTTTAAAGGGTTTGAGTTCAACTCCTTATAAAAAATAATTTTGGCTTTTTTATATTATCAATTCATAATTGCTTAAAAATTTTATATTATTAATTTATAATTGTTTAAAAATAAAATAAAAAATAAAAATCAATTTAGTATTTAAAAAAAGAAAAAGAGATAAAATCAAACGTGACAATCCAGTTAAATTTTATAAGGAATTAAATCGGATCTATTTTATTTTGAAGGGATAGTTTGGATTGTATAATTTTTGTGAAGAACCAAAATGGATCTTCATTTTAAATATTAAATAAAATTGATTACAATAATTTATTAAATAATTTTACATTTAAAAAAGCATGAAAGATAAATTTTAAATAATTATTTTTTTTAGTTTTTAAAAATTTTCATTTTATAGTTTCACTTTACGCCTCTAAAAATCTGAGAGGATTGGCCCAACAGAAGGGGGTTTGGGTCCTAAGGATTTGTTCCCCTTAGATTCTCGAGTTCGATGGTGCTCGAAATCAAAAAATCTCAAATCCTCAAGAACTATGCGGAATGAAAGTCCTCAACGTAGATTATCTCATGGTTGGATATCACATATATTAATTATAAAAAAAAAAACTTTACACCTCTAAAAGTGTTGAGTTGGCATTAGGTGAGATATTACTTTTTGTTTTTTTTGTTTTTAATTCTGTTATTCTAGTTGATGACTTGTGTATTAATTATGAGGTGAAGAAGCAACTTACAATTGAGTTGAAAATGAAGGGTTTAATTTTAAGTCATTTCCACAAGACACTCATGTCATGCTTGGTGTTTGAACGCGTTAGATTTGATATTTTGACTTTATAATTAGACTTATCTTTGTTATAGATTAAATGCATTTGTCATTAATGTATTTGTCATTGGTATTATGTAGTTTTTTATTATATATTATTTCAAAAAATCCTTATATTAAATTATAACAGAGACCCGTGATCTAGTCTTTACATATGTTTGATCAAATTTTTATAAAATAAAAAATATTTAAATTTTTTATAAATTTATTTAGTTAAAAAAGTTATGCCAAAAACTTTTAAAAATATTTTAAATTTATCTGATCAATTTTTTAAAATAAATATTAATAATTGTATTGTTATTATTATATTTATATTTTAATTAAAATATAAAAAATAAAGTTTAGTTATTTGAAAAACTTGTGAAATAAGCGGAAAAGAATTCATAAATAATGTCATAAATTCTCTAAAATAAATACAAATATACGCTACTAGGTAAACTCGAATAACTCAATTCATCGATATTAGAGTTTGTCAGTTTATTTAAATATTAGTTGAATTTTTTATTTATAAATGTTTAAATGAAATAGAGTTTTAAATAGGTTAATAGGACAATTAGACTTTTAGAAAAGTCAGGTTTATGTATGACAACATAACCCGTATCCTCCAAACCCGTCTAAGATTTGACGGAGAAACCCCACTTTGACTGTGTTTAGACTTGGGATTGGATTTTTTCGATTACAAAATATGGGAATGAGTCGGGGAATTAGAACACTAGTGCCCACCTCCGAATCCGCCTCGCTCATTTTATTACATGTTTGGTTCTTTAGTTTTTGATAATTTAGAATATTAAATATATGGTTAACATTTTGATATTTTGATTTGTATTTGTTATTTAAAATATTTGAAATGTATGTATGAAATGTTTAGAGATTGCTTTATTTTATTATTTGTAATATAATTCTATTTTGGGAAAAATAAATATTTTAATTTTAAAAAAAATGATTTTATTAAATGGATGATGGTAAGATGGAAATACTTGGACCCGTTTGGGACGAGTTTGAGTTTTAATTCTCCATCTCCATTGAGGAATCCGGCGGAGAACAAAGATTATTTGAGAATTCAGGCTTGAGTTTGAGAGAGGTAAAAATCGTCTTCGATCTGATCCGTTGACATGCCTAGTCTGGCATATGCCTAAAAATAAGTCTATGATAAACTAAAGGACATACTTAAACTTTAATTTTTTTTAACAAATTAGACTCAGACTTGAAAAAGATTAATTCGACAAAACTTATTTCCATCCATAGTCCCAAGTCGCATAACCCGACACAAATACCAACTAATACTAACTTGTTATGATTTTAATAGTTATGAATTCATTAAACTCCCTAGGAAACCTAAATAATTTAGCACTACATATTGATATTTTTTGATTGAATTGTTATTGTTTAAAAAAGTACAAGTGTGAGTAGTGTGGGAAAGTTCACATTGGTAGAAATATGGAGACTTGAGCATTTATAAGTGGGAGAACCTACTCAAATATCACCTTAAAGTTTTGGGTGAATATGTGAATATGTGATGTGTCTCTCACAACAAATATGTGTTGCTCAAAAGGAAAGTCCACAAATAAAAAATGCTTCTCGCTTGATACCCCTCCCCCAATTGCGCCAATACAATGTTGTCAAATCTTGCCGTCAAAAAACGCAAGATCTTCGACACAACATTCTCCTCAGAAACATTTTCTTCGCGCCCCTTGATTTGGTTCACCAATTGAGTAATTCGCGTCACGTAATCGTTGGTTGTCTCATTCTCCTCCATTTGAATCAGTTCAAACTGACGTTTATGAGTTTGTAACCTCGCCACCTTTGCGTTATCAGCTCCAGCATATATATTTTCCAAGATTTCCCTTGCTTGCTTCGACGATTCACAATCACCAAGAACAGCACCTTGAAGTTTTTCTTCTTCTCTTCCTTGTGTGTTGCTTTTTGTGCATCCATTGCACCTTTAACGAGGGGATTCACCCCATTATTGTTCACTTCAGCAACATCTTGGTAGCCAAATAACACCTTCATTTTCTTGCACCATTTGTTAAAATTCTTCAAATCAAGGGTTGGTAGGTTTGTATGGACTCTATCATTGGAGACAAAATTCTTGCTCACACTAGGTGTTTGTGGATCAGAAATAGGCTTTTGATGTCAAATGTCCCAACATTTGGTATCTGAACCAGACTCTGATACCATTTATTGGCGCAATTTGGGGGGTCAAACGATGAGCATTTTTACACTTTGTGTCTCTCACAAAGGTGTGTTGTCAAAAAGAAAAGTCCCCAAGTAAAAAATGTTTCACGCTTGACCCTCTAAATTACGCCAATAAATAATATCATGAGCCTTTGGTTTGAGAGAATGGACCGACTTACTTGTATCGATATTCCTTACTGCGTAGGAGGTGACCCGTTGAGAAAACGGCGGTACAAGTGTATGTAGAAGAAAGAGCTTACACTTAGGGGATCATAATATACAGACTCACATTTGAGGAGAAATGTTTAAAAAAAGAATTACAAGTGTGAATAGTGTGGGGAAGTCTCACAATAGTTAGAAATGTAGAGACTTGAATATTTATAAGTGAGAGAATTCACTCATCTATCACCTTAAAATTTTAGATGAATATGTGATACGTCTCTCACAAAAATATATTGTTCAAAAATAAAGTCTCCAAATAAAAAAAGTGTTCCTTGATTGACCTGGAATTGCATCACCAGCTGTTGAACATGTTGAATATATAGGTTTTATCGATTAGATCTCCTATCTAATTTTAAAACATTGTATTAAACTTAAAGTTTTTTATCAACCAACGATACATATCAAAGTCTAAGTACTTAATTTTGAAATTCTCTAAAGATATGATTGATTATAAATAAAATTTAGACATATATTTTACAAGATACTATTTTAAAGAGACACTAATTACTTTTGTTGTTTACTTTGGTAGAAACATAAAGATGATAAGAAAAACAAAACTAAAATTTAAATTATTTATAAAAAAAGTTGTGAATGAATTATACTTATGCAAAATTTTCTAGTGAAGGTACATGAAAAATAATACCTTAAATTTTCAAAATGTTTAACGTTCAATGTTTAAAAAAATTCAAAATAAATATGTAAAAATATAAAGAAGAAAAATAAATAATCAGTAAATAGTAAATATATTTAAGATCACTATGATGATTCAAAACAAATATTCAACATCTTAATTACTTTAAATATGTAAGTCTTTAAAAAATTGAAAACTATTTTAATTTTACCATTACAATGAGCAAGTTAGAGAATATTCTAACTGCAGACAAATCTCAAAAAAGTTCATTTTTTGTATAGTTTTTCCCTCTTTCAAATTACATCAATATTTATATGGTGTTGAAAATTGAAATAGATGTCAAATTTTAAATAATTAAATAAAACCACTCTTACTTTTCTAATTCTAATGTTGGTTCATTTTCATTGATCTAAACAATCATCGTAAGATTAAAGCAACTCATCTGAATCATTTAATTGAAATAATAATTGCACGATAGCATGTTGGAAATTCATGACATGCATTTTCTTTTCTTGGTTGAAATTAGGGTGAGTACATGTAACTATCATTATTAATTTCTTTTAGATATACAGAATATAGCTTTTTTTCTCTTTTCCTATATTTAGTGAGGTAGAGTCGCACAGGCCCACAAGCTAGCCTTACTATTTAATGAAAATCTTCTTTAGAGTTGAAAATGATCTATCATATGTCTATAAGGTTTAATTCTAACTATCCACAAAATATGTCACATCAATATTTATTATAGTGGAGCCCAAAAATAAATAAATTATAACATCATCTTGTTAGCCTATACCTATAGTCACAATTATTATTTTGACAAGAGAAATGTCGACTTTATAACCTCTATTATTTATTTCCATAAACTATTCTTAAGTTTGAAGTTGTTTCCACACTCTTGGATAAGATTAAATTAATTTGTGTAGAATTGACTTTGATATAGTTAGATACAGTACTATTTTTATTCTTTATTATAGGGTTCAATAAGTTTCATGTCTCTTAAATATTCAATTTTTTAGTTTTAATTTTTCAAAATATTTCTTGTAAATAATCATTTTCTTAAAAAAATTTCACACACCTATGATACTAAACTTTTATCGGGGGTTTTGACTTTTTAGAAGTTATAGACAAATAATAAAAATTGAACTTTAAAAATTGACGACGGCGTAGTACGATGGCTAGCGCGTGGGAGAAAAAAATTTGACGACGGCCTAGTGTGTGGGAGAAAAAAGTTTGACAATAAAGTGCAAAAAAGAATAGATACGTGAAAATGTAAAAACGTATTGAAAAAAAAATGTGAATTTTATATTAGTTTCGATCTAATTAATTCAAATCAATATACTGAGTTACAGAGTGTTATATCATATGATTTTGCCATATAAATTTTTTATTGGCATTATGAATTTCAAAAAAATTATATAAAAAATTATTTGTAATTGAAGATATAAAATTTCTCGAGTCTTTAAGACATAGCATACAGAACTTCTCAATTTTGTTAGAATTGATAGCTAAACTAGTTTAAAAACTTATAAAATCTTATAAATACATCGTCAAATTAATTAGGTTTTTTCTTTACCCATCTCCCTATGGGGGTCACCCCCAGCGAAAAACCCAATTTACCCCTGCTTCGGAAATGAACTTCCGAAGTAATTTTTTTTCAAAATTTTCTCAGACTTCGGAAGTTCATCTCCAAAAACACCAAATGGGGGGTGTTTTCGGAGATGAACTTCCGAAAACACCTTTTTTCAGATTTTGGGGGGTTTCGGAAATGAACTTCTGAATTATGCAGAAACTGTGTTTTTTTTTTTATGATTTTGGAATTAAAGATAGACGGCAAATAAAATAATCGATATATAAACAGAAAATACTAATATACTAATATGATAAGAAAAGTGATATATACAAACCGATCCGATCCAAATCCAAATAATAATAGTGTACGAAAGATACAATCCGAAAACAAACAAAAAATAAACCCGACCACTACTGGGTATGCCTAACCCTCTCACCATGGGCCCTCCTCTGCCGCCTGTATGCCGCCGCACGGCCCGCATCAGTGACGATCATCTCCATCACGGCGACTGCCTCTGGACCGCCCTGATGAACGACACCTCGATCCAACGCGTCCCGCCCAAGCATCTCTATCCGCTGGCAGATCGGCCGGAGATCAATGGCGTGGTCATCCTCGGCCTGCTGGTTCTCCAGGATCTCCTCGTGTGCTGGCCTCGGAGCGTAGGGAGCGTCGGGTGTCAGCAGAGGATGTGACACCCGATAGAACCATGTGACGTACCCCTCCACACTGTGCCAGTCCTGGGTGACCCGCATGCGACGGTACTCCTCCGGTACCACATGATGCTCCCAATCGTCAAACATGGCAGTGAGCTGCACTCTGGTCACTGTGTCGGGAGCAGCCTCAAAGGGTGACCTGGGTTTCATCTGCACAAATCTGAACTGCCGCATGCACCGCTCAGGGAGATACCGGACCATGATGGTAGTCCTGCATGCCAACCAGCCAGAATATAGAGATATGCCGTCAAAGGGGACAATCTGAGTGTAGTCGCTGAACGGCCTCCAAGTGACGTCGTCGTGCATCGTGCGGTCCAAGTACCCACGGTATGGTCCCACCGTATTGTTCCCCCTCTGGAGAACGTATCTGGCGGCCCTGGGCATGGCGTCAACGTACGCAGGATCGATGTGGAAGCCGTGGATGCGGGAGAAGTAGGAGATGATCCAGCTCTGAAATATAAATAAATACGAAACATAAGTAAATACGAAACATAAATAAATACGGAACAATTAAAATGAAACGTACCGTGAGTAGTGTGCAGGATCCGGTCAACTGCCTCGTCCTCCAGTTGGAGGCCTCATTCAGCTTCTGGTATAGGTATGCCAGAGTAGCTGCCCCCCAGTTCCACTGGTGAACGGTGGTCAGGTCCATGAAGTAGCGGAGGTAGGTCACGTCGACGTACCTTGCACTCTTGTCCACAAAGACTGCAGCGCCTACCATATGCATGTACCAGCACCGGAGAGCGCAGCCACGGTGATAGTGTGTAAAAAGCTCGTCACCCGCCTCCTCAACCTCGGCCGCCGCGTCCAGGTGGTGCTCGAAATAGCAGCTCAGTGTGGTGAACCGGATATGAGGCCCAGATGTCGTGATGCACTCGTAGTCAGCAGCTTCGGGCTCCATGCCCAAATAGAGCGCCATCCACTGATTGGCTTCGACCCTCTGGATCCGGGTGTGGGCCAACAGCGGACCCCTGATCGGCAGGTGGAGAAGACACTGCACGTCATGCAAGGTGATCGTCATCTCCCCAACCGGCAAGTGGAAAGAAGACGTCTCCTTGTGTCAGCACTCCACAAAAGCCCCCGGCATGCCGTGGATGATGGTGGTGTACCCAGTCATGCAGAGCCCACTGAGCCTTGAACCTCTCACAGCGTCGTTAAACCACTCGGCAGTCGGTTTAAACAGACTGAAAATCTTTCGGGCATGGTTCACCATTTTCAACGGATCTCTCTCCTGTTACAAAAAAACAAATAAAAAAGTATGTTACAAGTTAAATAGACGGTTAATAAATTATTGAATAAACGTCTAAATTATAAACGGTTAAATAATGTAGTCGGGCAAATTATAAAAAATACCTCTCCCTCCCAGATCCGCCGAGCGACGTGGTCGCGGTAGGATATCAGCACGGAAGTGTCAATGGGCCCTCCCGGGTAGTTGTCCTCCTGCTCATCCTCCTCCTCCCCGGGTGGAGGGTCAACATCCAGTACCCCCTCCGCCTCGTGGTATGGCACTGCCACCTCCTCCTCCTCTCGCTGGCGGGAAGAAGATACCCGAGCCAGCCTACTCCTAGATCCAGATGAGGAGGTACCCTCGCCCATCTCCACGGGAACTCGCACACGTCATCCCCGGCCCTGCCCCCGTCCCTGTGTCGACGCCACCTGCGCCGCCGCCCGCTCGCGTCTAGCCGACGCAGTCTGGGTCTCTCTACCCTGTCTGATGCGTGCTGGTTGGTTGCCTGACATGTTCCTGTAAACAGTTGAAATCGATTAATATGCGAGACAATAGAAAAAACTAAAAAAAATTGCACTTCTGATACAGTTCGGAAGTTCATTTCTGAAACTGGGAATGGAGGTGTTTTCGGAAATGAACTTCCGAAACACCCCTGCGCAGAAGTTCTCTGCAACCTCCAATGGCAGACCCCAAAATCCTAAATCAAACCTATGTCTACACATTCTAAACATCCTAAATATCTGTACAAACCTAACCTAATACATTTTTTGCTATTTGTAAACACCTTAATATAAATTTTAATCATAGATCTTAAAATCAAAATGCTTACCGATTGAATAGATTGGAGGACTTTTGAGTGTAGTAGAGCAAGTGGATGGAGCCTTTGATGTAGCTTGGAAGTGGTTTGCAGAAAAATCCCTTTGGGGTTGAGTTTGCAGAAGATTAGGGTAAATGAATTGGGGGAGGGGGCTGTTTTGCTTAATCTGCAAAACGCGCAGTATTTCGGAAATGAACTTCCGAAATGCTGTTTTCGGAAATGAACTTCCGAAATAAGACAATTTTTTCAAAAAAAAAAGGCGCTTTCGGAGATGCATCTCCGAAAACACTTTTTTCTTGCATTTCGGAAATGCATTTCCGAAGTCAGGGGTAGTTTGGGTTTTTCACCAGAGGTGGACTAGAAGGTTGGGAAGTAGCCAAAGAAATTTTCATTAATTAACTATAATCAAATTGTTCAAAATAATTTTAATTTTAATAATTTAATTTATTATCTATTCAATTATGTTGATTTAATTAAAATAAAATAAAATTTATTAGCTTTTAATATAGAAAATAAAATTTAATAGTATATTTTTATAAAATAAAATAAGAATTATTAAAACTAGACACAAATAATAATAGATCGTATTTTATCATATAAATTTAATAATAAATGAATTTTTTATATGATGCATGTATGAATTTTTCATGTTTATATTAATTTTTTTTAATCAAAAAGGGATTATATTAATAATCAAAAGAAAAGGAGAACAAGAAAAACAAGAGGGGGGCAAGCCAAAACCTCTTAAGAACAAAGCCTACGCCTAGAGGTTCCTTTCTTGTCTAACAAGTAATCCTTAGTAATATCTTTATGTACAAAATTAAACCAAGTGATATTTTTACTCTTTAAGCCGATATTGGCCAGAAAATCCGCACAAAAATTGGCTTCACAGAAAATGTGTGATCCTAAAATCAATAATAAGAGTGTGTGCCCAACACGTAAGCCAACGAGATCTGATTTTCCAAGGCACCAGATTAAAATTCGAAAAAGCCTTCACAACCAAAATACAGTATGTTTCGAGCCATAGGTTTGTCCACTGCATGCATCTGCTTGACTTTCTCAATCGCAATAATTGCAGCCAAGAATTCAGCCATAACTAGGGAGCCAGCATCTAAAAAAGCACTGAAACTAAGCAGATGGTTTGCTTGATCATCACGAAAGATACCTCCACAGGCTGCCAGGAGAACCGGTTGCCACCCTGTCAATATTGCACTTAATCCAACCTCTAGCCGGAGGACACCAAATGACATCAATCGTGGCTGAAGCCAAACGAGGGTGGAGATTAATGTCAAATAAGGAAGGAAATGCTATGAAGTGAACCATCGGCCTTCTTTTTAGTAATATTTCCCACCATCTTTTCTCTTGCCATAATGTTGGAGATTCAAGTCTTCCAATGAATTTTTTTGTTTTCAAACCTATGCAAGTTGCGCGCCTGCCAGATTTGATAGAGAATAAAAACCAAACAAGCTTTGATCATAGCCAAAGCTTGAGGATTCCAAGGTCTCTTGAGCACTTGGATACAATCAGCCAACGATTGATAGGAAAAGGGATAGAAAGGAGAGCACTAACCATTTCCAAAGGCTTGCAGCAAAATGGCAATCAAAGAACAGATGGGCTGAAGATTCGCTGGAGCCAACACAGAGGGAGCATTTCGAAGGAAAAGAGAAACCCCTCAGGTTTATATTTTCAACTGTAGGAATTCTGTTGTGTAAGAGCCTCTAGACTATCATAGAATGAGCTGGTGCAAAATCTTTATCCCAAGGGAAGGAAGCCCATTTATCGGGACAAGAAGGTTTCTTGAGCATATTATAAGCATGTTTAATTGTAAGCATCCCATTTTCCACATTCTTCCAAGCCAAGTAATCCTCCATGTCCAATTATGAAATGGAGAAGGAAGAGATTGTTGCAAGAATGCTAGGCCTAGCAAGAATGATATTGTCATGTAGAGACCAATTATTGTTTTTCCACTAGTCTGCCACCTTTGTAGTAAGAGTAGCATGAATATCTCTGGAATTTTGAACTTAAAATCCAGAGATTCCCCTGTCTAATTATCCAACCAAAAATTGATTTTCTTGCTATTGCCAATAATCCAACCACTATTTTCCATCACTATTTTGATCAGAAGAACTCTGCCTGCCATGGATAAGAGATTAGCTTTCCAAGTTGCTAATTTAAGTCTGATTTTACCTGCAAGGGAAAGAAAGTGAATTGCTTTAGGTTTTCCTATAAAAATGTGGACTCCTAGATAAACAAAGGGAGGAGATGCCTTAGTAAAACCAATAATCCCAGCTAGTCTGCAATGTCTAACCAAGGATAGGCCACCAGCATAAATAATGGATTTAGAACCATTACAAATCTGGCCACAGTCATTAGCATACTCCTTAAGGAGTTTAGAAATGAAAGAAAGGGATTTAATGTCACCCCTGCAGAATATCATTATATCATCAGCAAATAAAATGTGGGAAGGAACATGACAAGACCTATTAGCTTGTATGAGATTCAGCTTATTAGAAGAAACCAGATCTGATATACCTCTGTTGAGGACATCCTCGGCAAGACAGAACATGAGAGGTGAGATAGTATCTCCTTGTCTCACCCCATTTGAACAATTTAAAAAGCCAACTAATTTACCATTCACTCCTATTGAAAGAGAAGCAGAATTTAGGATAGTATGAATCCAATTACAAAACTTATTACTGAAACCAAAACAAGCCAAAGTTTATAAGATGAAATCCCAACTTAAAGTATCAAAAGCTTTAGCAATGTCAATCTTAAGAGGCACATTACCACAGTAACTTTTATTACCTAAGATGTTAATGGCCTCAGAAGTGAGACAAATGTCATCTTTGATGCTTCTACCAGCAATAAAGCCTTTTTGCTCACAAGAAATAAGAGAGTGAAGGATAGTAGCTAACCTGTCTGCTAGAATTTTGGAAATGATTTTATACTTAAAGTTAGCCATAGCAATTGGCCTAAATTGATCAATGCTATTTGCCTCCTTACTTTTAGGAATCAAAACAACAGTGCTAGCATTGAAATTAGGATACCTAAGATGTTAATGGCCTTAGAAGTGAGACAAATGCCATCTTTGATGCTTCTACCAGCAATAAAGCCTTTTTGCTCACAAGAAATAAGAGAGTGAAGGATAGTAGCTAACCTGTCTGCTAGAATTTTGGAAATGATTTTATACTTAAAGTTAGCCATAGCAATTGGCCTAAATTGATCAATGCTATTTGCCTCCTTACTTTTAGGAATCAAAACAACAATGCTAGAATTGAAATTAGGAAGGATCCATCCCTGCAAGAAAAACTGGGTAATAGCATTGACAACATCTACTTTAATAATATCCCAATAGTGCACAAAGAAAATAGCCCCAAAACCATCAGGTCCAGGAGCAGACTCAACATTTAGATTAGGCACAGTATTATGAATTTCATCAGTATTAGGAGTTCTAGTAAGCATATCATTGGTTGTATCCTTCACTAGTTTATAAAAATTATAAAATCTTATATATATTTCATCAAATTAGATTAATTCCAATCAAACTGTTCAAAATAATATTAAGTTTAATAATTTAATTTATTATTTATTTAATTATGTTAACTTAATTAAAAATAATACTGAATTTTTTATGTTTTAATTTATTATTATCAAATTAATCTTAATAATATATTTTTTATGAAATAAAATAAAAAGTAATAGAACTAAACATAAATAATAATGTGTTATATTTTATCATATAAATTTAATAATAAATAAATTTGTTATATGATATATATATATATATATATATATATATATATATATATATATATATATATATATATATATATATATATATATATATATATATATATATATATATATATATATATATATATATATATATATATATATATATATATATATATACACACTTATATTAATACAAGTTGCCTTTTTAGTAAAATAAAAATATAAATTTGTAAAAACAAGGTATGACAGACTCAACCTACAACCATCATGTTCTAAAACACACCTATTATCGCTAGGCTACAACTTCATAATAATATATATTTGCAAAGGTGATATATTTTATTTATTATTCAATATAACTTTTTAACTATTTTTCCGATTTTGAGGCATTGGGTCGGGGGTCTTGTTGCCCTTGCCCAAAATCGGCCCTGAATTTCATTAACTAAAACCAGTGTGAAGGGACATGTATCATTTTGTCATGCTAGACGCCGACTAGGTAGACACGTAGATGTCAACTCAACTCTAAATTAATTAATTTTAACATGAATTTTATTATTTTAATTAAAATGTGGAAATGGAAAGATAAAATACTTTAGTTTAAGAGACTTCTCCCGCCAAATTTTTTTCAACAATAACCCTAATTTCTATTCCTCTTAAAGCTTAAAGCGATTGTCAACATAAACACTCAAATTTGTTCCTAGCTAGAAACCTCAATGCATTGAACGCTAAAATCCTAATTTCTGTTGAAAGTTATTGACGTTAGAAGCATTGAAATATGCAGTTTGTGGTGGTCCCTAAAGTTGTTGAGAGCGATGAAAGTTATGGTTTGTAGTTCCATTAAAGCATTATGGACATAAAATACTCTTTTTGTAGTTCATGTTGGTCTCTCATGTCCTTAGTTTTGTTTTACATGTTAAGTCATAGTGTATTGTAGGTTTCATGTATTTGTTGTATTTGATTGTATTTTGATATGTATTGTCTTTTTCATGAAATGTTAGTACTTATTTGATTAGGTGCCTAACATGAGGGTTGTTTGATAGTACATTATACTTTGTTTATTAAATTGTATTGTATTGGCCTTTTATAGATTATTTAAATTGTATCCTTTGATTTGTTTACAAGACATTGATATATTTAAGGTTGTATTCTACACTAAGGGTTGTTTTATCAAAGACCCTGAGTTAAGGTACGGAGGCGGTAAGGTATGCATGTAATGGTCAGGATTCTGACTTCTGGTCCCATTATGAAGTTTGTGACCTAATTAAGGGGATGTACTCCAATTTTTGAAGATGTTGTGAAACTTTGGTGGAAACATGAGTGGTAGTTTGGAAGAAGACCTAAAGTCATTCATAAATGATGGAGATGCCTGTGAAATATCTAAATTTGTTGAAGATAACAAGTGTGATGTGGACATCTACGGTGAACCCAAACACTCTGCAAGGTAATTCACCACTTATGGCTAAGGGAGAAGAATAAGGAAAATGTGTTGTTATTAATGATGTTAATCACATGAGTGATGGTACAAGAGATTAATCAAGTGATAAATATGTCATAGATATTTACTTTGATGATTGTGAGGAATAAATGATGAATGGATTTGAAGAAAGGCTTGAGGATGTTTTCACATTTCGCGTAAATGTAGGGGGAACTAGTAAGACAACTAATTTTGATGATTATACCACCGTCAGTGAACCGTCACCCCGTAGCTTTACTACACCAAAGATGGAAAAAAACATGTTATAGAAGATGAGTACATCAGTGATGAACTTGACATTGATTCAGATGGTGATAGTATATAAGATAGACCTAATGTAATTAGGTTCAGTGAAGATGAATTCATGACTATGAATTTTAATTCCAAGGTTGAAATAAAATTTCCTTCACTAAGGCAGTTCAAGGATCTGATACTTAAGCATAACATGTTGAACGGTAAGGAAGTTATATTTACAAAAAAAAAAATGATGCAAATAGGTGTAGGGTAGTATGTAAGCATAGGAAGAAGTGTGATTACACTATCTTGTGTAGTAAAGTAGTAAAAACCAAAACATTTAGGGTTAACACATTGTTTTCTAAGCACAAATGTGGAAGAAAAATCATCAAAAAAAAAGTCAAGGAAGATAAGGTTACAAAAGTAATTATTGACAATAGAAAGAATAATACCAAGGTGAAGTTATCAGAGTTAGTGGCAGGTGTGAGACTCATGTATGCAACTGAAATCCCTGGTTGTAGGGAATTTACGACTAGGCATCTTGCTAGAAAACTTGTCGAAGGGGACTCTACTAATAAATATAGTTTAATATGGTCATATGATGGTGAAATAAGGAAAGTTTCATTTGTAAATACTTCCAAGTAAAACATTGAATGTGATGGGTTAGGTTTACAACCAAGGTTTGAAAGGTGTTATATTTGTTTTGATTTATGTAAAAAGGTTTTTATGAGGCCATGTAGACAATTTATAGGATTATATGGATGTCATCTTGAGAACAAATATGGTGAAATACTATTGATTGTTGTTGGAAGGGATCCAAGTGGTTCCATTGGTTTTGATGAAAACAATTGAGTAAGAAAAAATATATCTAAAGTCTCATTGGTAAAAAATTGTCTGAAGTTCAATTTTAAAGTGGTGGAAAAATTTAAATCAAGTGTTACACAAAGTTCAATCAAGTAAAAAAACTTGAAGTTGTGAAGATGGGAACTTGAAGCTATGAATATGTGAACTTGATGTTGTGAAGATGTGAACTTGAAGTTATAAAACTGTGGTATTGAACTTGTGAAGTTGTGAAATCTTGCATGATCTTGTGTTTAGTGTTATATCTATTTTTTAATCATTAATTGTAAATGAAGTAATAGTAGGTCTTTAGGTTTTAAGGCAACACATACACAGTCACGCACACAAAAGTATTTCAAACCTATCATTTTTTTTATAAAAATTCTTAAAACTAATATGGACAAGCTCTTAAACAATTAAGAAGTTTGTTTGGTTAATTAGGAATGAAGAATAAATTGGTTAATCGATTAAGTCTTGCCTCTAATTGATTAAACAATGTGAAACATCTCCTAATTGGTTAAGGAGGTTGTTATTCGATTAAGTGACGTCAAAATTCAAAATTTTCTATTTGCTTAAATTAATCGATTAATGCATGGATTTAATTGGTTAAAAGATTAAAAAACCCATGAATTATTTCAGTTTTTAGCCATATTTTTTCACACATATAAAGGAGGACTATCGTTATTTCAAAATACACTAGTTTTATGAATATAAACTCTTTACTATCTTTCTCTCTTTCATTCTTGTATAAAGTTCTTTTTCACGAAAGTTGTCTTAGGATCAAGAGAGTGAAAAGTTTTATCTAAGAGTTGCGTTCAAATCTTTTATTCAAGAGCATGATTCTCTTATGATTTTTTGTAGATTTAAAGATTGCAATGAAAAAAACTTCAGTTATGGTTATTAAGTTGAGTATGTGTAAAAAACTTTAGTTGTTTGTGGTAGGTTATTGAGCTCGTGTAAAGATCTAGGTTGGTTGTGAAAGGTTTTTGTTGATCTTGTACAAAAGTTTAAGTTGTTTTGTAAGGTTAGTTATGACGTTCTTATGCAAAAGCTCAAGATGCTTTTATTGGAAATTTCAAAGGGAAACTCATGTGAAATGGAGCAAACCAAGTGGTACAGGCCGAATCAGAATAAATATTTCTTTTATTTATTTTTATTCCGCTAATTATTTCTATGTCTCTTCTTTTTTCTATTATTTCTCTACTTCACCTCTATTTATTTATATCTTCTAACATGTATCATTTAAAATCAAAGCATTTTTATAAACTAAGTTTTGAAATCTGGATATCACAATTCAACACCCCCCCTTCTCTCTGTGTTTGTGTTTGGAGTCACCTGGTCAACAACTCTAATGATCAATTCTTACATTTTGGTGTTGTTGAGATTGAAATCAAAGACTCGTGGAGTTGGTTTATCATTCTACTTCTTGAAGACATTAATAGATAGTTATATATGGGAGATAATGCATAAACTCCTAAGGAGGATTGATAAAGAAATAGAAAAGAGTTTCATGCACACTGCAACATATGCATGAAGATTATCATTTCAAATTACACATGTTTTATTCAGTTATAGCTTTGTTGTTAACTTAACAACTCACACAAGTTCTTGCAACTTTTGGAAGTTGGTTAGAATTCCTTGCAGACATGGAGTATTTGCAATCAATAAAAAGGTTGATGACTCCATTAGGTATTTCCTTAGGTATTATCATAGGGAAACATATGTCCTAGGGGTGATCAAAACCAAACCAACCCAATAGAAAACCGCAAACCAAACCAAACCACACCGAAACCGCAAAAAACCGCATTTGGTTCGGATTAGTTTGGGTCATCTTTTAACAAAACCGCATGGTTCGGTTTGGTTTGCGGTTTGTATTTTATAAACCGAACCAAACCGAATCAAACCGCATTATGTTACAACCTAACTTTTACTTAACTCACATCCAACCCAAACTTAAATCTATAATACTTTAACCTTATAATTACGAACAATTTTCTCATCCTTACACATGATTTTAGTCTTGATCTTCTCAAATCTCTAATAGCATTATCGCGTCTTCTTTGTCACATACATTTTCCCTCTTTTTCTATAATCTCCACTCTCTTATATTCTTTCTTTTTCACCTTCTCATTTTTAGGCAAACGTTCCCTATTTCAGTTTCGTTTTTATCGCATATCTTCTTCTCTAATCTCTCAACTTTTTTGTTTTTTCTTTTTCACCTTCACTAATCTCTCGTATCTTCTGTTTTTTTGTTTCATTCTAATAATTTTTATATTGGTTTATACTATTATTTTATGTTTATTATTCCACTTTTGTCTAATTTAATTTTTACATATTAAATAGAAAGTTATTGTCAAAATATGACGGGTTTTGTTGTTATTTAATAGTGTATGAATGTCTAAATACAAAGTTTCGTTATCATCTATATGTATATGAATGGTTCAATAAAATATTTCTAAAAAACCGAACCAACCGCACCGAACCAAACCGCATTAGGTTGGTTTGGTTTGGTTCGGATTTTTTTTTTAAAAGTCAACCGAACCAAACCAAACCGCACGATTTTTTCTCTTACGGTTCGGATGATTTTTTTCGTCAAAATCGCCCAAACCACACCGCGATCATTATGTCCAATGTTATGATGAAGGAGTCACATTTATAACTGATCAAAATAAATGACCCAGGACCATTGATTCGGCCATAAGTATATATATAATTCAAAATTGAATGTGATCCAAACACTTTCATAAAAGAATATTCATACACACATACTAATAATATTTAATTCTATATTCATTCTTTCATTAATTTGTGATTTTAATTTATAGAGTCATTCTAACGTCTTAGTATTGAAAAAAAAATTTAAAAAAATAATTATTTTCATTTTCAATCTATTGAATACAAATTTTTCAAAAAAAAATATTTTTTTTTTACTTGTTTATAAAAAATAAGTATTTTAAAATAAAACATATATATTTTAATTCTTAAAGACTGCCCCTAAAACACTCATCGTTAGTATTTCCTTAATTTATATTAGTTTAAATTTGAACATTAATTGAAGGTATGCTAGTGATTCCTTTTTACTTCTATTCTAAAATCTGTTCCTATTCTCTATTCCTATTCACCTTCTAACATACATCGACTTTCGCATAAAAATAGTTGCACATATTACCCTATTTTTGAGGTAACAAAATGATGCCATTCTAAATCTTACTAGTAGTCGGGTCATCATTTTCCTTCAACTCCGTAACAGAAGTCATTAATTATCAATAGTTTATTGACTTTAACTTTTTTCATGTACAGTCATAGAATATAACTTAAAGTTTTTGTCTACAATTAATTTATTATCTTGAATTTATTGTTAAATTGAAATTTGATGTGAGTGTATCCAAGTAGTACAAGTGTATGTTTGGTTGATTTTTTCCTTTTCTTTTCTTGCATACCAAGGCAGTGAAATTAAAAAATAAATAAAAGTAGGAAATGTTGTGTTTATCAGACGATGTTTGTTTTGGATGTGGAAAAAACAAACATTTTAAATATACACTAAATAATCTTACATATAATTCACTTTTATTTATGATAAATTTTTCAAATCTCAAATAATCAAAGACCACAAGTTTATATTTGGCAAATGAATTAAAAATCCAATTTGGTATATTGTTATTAATATCCAAATCATGCTGTCATGGTTTCAAATTCCAAAGTGTCTTCATCTGCATACCATATGTTTTTTAGCATACGGTAACGATCAAAGTCTTCATAATCATCTTATGATCTCTCATTATCATAACTTTCAAATCTTGTTATTGGACTAAAACATACAGTTAGGTGAAATTCATCAAATCAAAGTGGGCTCATTCTTTATATAATACAATCTAGATTTGAGCAATAATTTATTTTTTTTAAATGAAGATACAAGATGCAGCGAACTTGTGGCCATTAATGCCAGCTAGATATATCCATCAAGAAATAAAATTTCATAGAATAATTGAATTAAACGCGCATCTGCATCTGATGTTTCTAGACAGCTACTAACTGAGCGGTTTAATGGAACATTAGTTTTGTGTTTTTATTAAGATATTTACACTCATCTATATTTGTGTAATTTCTAATCAAGTGATGCAAAAGTGATATTTAACAGAAATCTTGAAAATGATAATTACATTTATTTGATCAAGTGCATGTATTAAACCAATTATAGTAAGAAGGTAAGGAAACATGTGAGTCATTAACTCTAGATCCAGTAAAGTTTTGAATTATGACGAAAATTAAACCAAGAAAAAGATAGAAGGTGGAAGTTGTAGACATGCCAAGTTACCTAATAATAGTCTTGAAGAATATTTCTTTTAAAAATAAAATTCAAATCAAATCTCAACCATAAAAAACTTTTGTAGTCCACATGGTCAAAAAAATAAAATCACTCCATAAATAAATCTTATATCGAACACGACACTAACCACCCTGATAATGATACATCGATATTGATAATAATTTTAAAAAAATAATTAATATAATCACGTCAGATATGTCAACGTCCTTAGATACGCCTTTAATATAAATTCAGACATCATACATACAGAGGCGTCTTAATTTTCAGAGACCTTGTGTATGTTAAGCGCAGTTGAAGTGTGGCAAGTCAAATAGGTATTAACTGTGACAACTATTTTATGAGATCCTTTTTTAGCAACGGTCTTGCACACTCTCAAAGACGTTATTAGCTACCGACGACGCAGACATACACACATCTATATAGGTAATTTAATGGACAAATAAAAGCACAAGAGTTATAAGTGTCAGACTTTGTAGTTTTAAGTCTCATTTTCATTTCATTTCTTGATCTTAGATCTCTCTGACACTACTCTAAAGATCTTCTGTCAAAAAATCCAAAACCCTTTTCTTATCATTGTTTCATTTACATAACTAAACTCTTAGACCAACTCTGCCATATTGAGTCCATATGTGCTTTTCCAGCTAAGTCTGTTCCTGTAACATGACACACCTCTGAGTTTTAAATCCACATGCACGTTTCAAATTAATGCTCAAGGTACAAAGAACCAAAACACGCTTGCGTATTCTCTGAACTATTGCATGAAAGCTACTGGTTTCTCATCCCAAGGTAACTTTCTCTATTACTCCACCCCATACCAGCTTGTTTTTTAGCTCAAATTTGTTCATATCTAATCATGTCTATTATTTCTTATAGGTATATATAGATTCACTATATAAGATGAGATCATCTGAAGAATAACCAAGAACAACATATTGGTAATAGTATTTCATTAGCGAAAGTTTGTATTATGACTATCTCATGCTGGAAACCAAGTGTGGAGCGTGATGATGGATTGCTATGGTATAAGGATTTGGGGAATCATCTTTATGGTGAGTTTTCAATGGCTGTAATTCAAGCTAATAGCTCTTTGGAGGATCATAGTCAGCTTGAATCTGGACCGTTGAGTTCGGATTATTTGGGTCCTCAAGGAACCTTTGTTGGTGTTTATGATGGTCATGGTGGACCTGCAGCATCCAAGTTTGTCAATGATAATCTTTTCTCCAATTTCAAGAGTATGCTCTCTAAACTTTTTATATGATATATTCCAAATACAGTTTTTCCATTTTGCAGTATGTTGTTTTTCTGATAAAGTATAAGTTTGGTCTAACTCTTACGAAATCGGCTGTAAGGTAAGGGTTGTCACTCAGGCCGTGACTATTTTGGACTTATGCATAGCTCGAGTTGATAAACTAATTGTTACAAAACCGATCTATAAGATGAAAGATGCGACTCTTTGTAAACTATTTTCGGGTCTTATCTATCTTTTAGATGTGAGACTTGCGTTTTTCTCAATATACTGATCGTCTGTTTGTTTTTGCGTCAAAGAGGAAAAAATCGTGCCGTTTGGCCTAATGCTCCAAGTTGGAGCTTCTATTTTTTTTCAGGAAAAAATAGCATGGATACGCTGTTCGAAACACATGCTGAATAAGTTTTTTTTGTGTGAATCAGGTTTTGCAGCGGAAGAACAAGGCGTATCAGAAAAGGTTATAAAGAGGGCATTTTCTGCAACAGAAGATGATTTTCTGGCTCTTGTGAAGAAGCAATGGCTAACAAAACCACAGATAGCGTCTTCCGGTACATGTTGTTTGGCCGGGATAATTTGCAATGGCATGCTGTTTGTTGCAAATGCAGGAGATTCACGAGCCGTGTTAGGAAGAGTGAAGAAGGGAACAAAGGAAACATTAGCTGTTCAGTTATCTGCAGAACATAATGTCAACATAGAAACTGAGAGAAACGATGTCCGGTCGAAGCACCCTTATGATCCACAGATTGTGGTCATGAAACACTCGGTTTGGCGCGTGAAAGGCATCATACAGGTAGAAGCTTCAGAGATTCATATTGTTTTAATTCCTTAACAGAAAAGTTTTAGAACCATTTATTACTCCAATTCTTTCATAACAGAACTTGTTATTACAGGTTTCAAGATCCATAGGTGATGCATATCTAAAGAAAGCCGAATTTAACACCGAGCCTCTGCCACAAAAGTTTAGACTAGCCGAAACCTTTTTCAAGCCGATTCTTAGTAGTGAACCATCGGTATCGATTCATAAAATCCAACCGGAAGATCAATTTCTCATCTTTGCTTCTGATGGTTTATGGGAGCATCTTAGCAACCAAGCAGCTGTCAATATAGTTAGCAACAATCCACGCAACGTAAGTTTCCTTCCGAATATCTCAACCGTGTTTTCCTACTCACGAGTTCTTTTCTTTCTCACTAAGATTGATTTATGTAACAGGGAATAGCACGGAGACTCGTGAAAGCAGCGCTTAAAGAAGCAGCTAAGAAAAGAGAGATAAGATTGTCAGATCTTCAGAAGATCGAACAAGGAGTTAGGAGACATTTTCATGACGATATTACAGTAATCGTTGTATATCTAAATCGTAAACTGATCGATAACAGCTCTCTATGTAGTTCTCCTCTTTCAATCAAAGGTGGTAGGCATGTCAATTTTTAGTGCAAAGAATGAAAGAACTCTCTAAGCATCTTCCATTCAGTACCTGTTTTTAGAATTGTTGTATAAAGAAGATAGGTAGATAACTTGACATGGTGTGGTTGAATTGAAACTTGAGGATTATCATGGAAACTATTTCTCTTTAAAACTTCACCTGATTGACTCGCAACCCCCGTCATCACACATTTCGTTTATAGATGAAATTAAGAGAATTGTAACTAAGCAGATTATGAATGCACAGATTCGGTTTGTATGGATCTTGTAATTTCTGCCAATATGGCCTCAACTTCACCTGATTTTAGAACAATGATTCTCTGTAATTTTTATGACAGTAACAAGATTGAACATTTATGTATGTTTCTATGTTTGAATTATCCAAGGTCATTTTAGATTAATGCAATGCAGTAACCTCATTAATCTGTGCTAACAAGTACTCCTTATTGGATCACTAATAAATTCTCTTTAAATTTATTAAATAATTTATGTATATGATTTATTTGAATAACACAATTAACAACACCTTCAAAAAGAATTTGAGAGAATAAGCATGTATAGAAATTGCTTCCTTCTTCTACAATAATTCATTGCTTTTAATGTGGCACAAAATAGATGAATTTCAAAGAATATTGGAGATGGTTTTTAGGCATGATCTTAGATTTAAGCCATCTTTCTATAATGAAATCAAAACCAAGTACTTGAAACAAAAAATGGAGGAGATAATATATGTCATTGAAGAACACAAATTCATTTGGGAAAAAAACATGATGCATTATTATGAGTGACAAATTGACAGATAAAAGAAGGAGAACAATCTTGAACGGTTTAGTAAAAATCAATGAAAGTAATATTGCTTTGAAGTCGATAGATGTCTCTCACATATCAAAAACAACTGTTAAATATTTGAGATGATTGATCAGATTGTGAAAGAAGTAGGGAAAAAATGTGGTTCAAATCGTGATAAAAAAATGCAATAAATTGCAAAACTATTAGAGCTATGTTAATAGATAAATGAAAGAATGTTCATCTCTAATAATGAGGAAAGCAGATTGAAGTTGTTATGGATTTAAAAAATTGGAAAAATGTTGTCATTTGTTAGAAAGGTGATTATCGATTAATAAAAGTACTTCGATTAGTGGATTCAGATGAAAAGTCGGTTAGGAGACATATCTCTAAGACAATGGACGAAGTCAGAGAAAATAATTCAAACTAACTTCATTGGTGTCCAGAAAAGGTAAATATATTTTGCTGCTCTTTACATTCTGCTGAACATTCTGCAACTTATTCTCTGCATTGATCTTAATATTTTGCACCCTTCATTTTTCACTGTTGTTTACATTTTGCAACCTACATTATGCACTACTCTTTACATTATACTCTACTCATACATTATGTTGTACATTCTGCTTTACATTTTGTAGCCTACAACTAATCCATTATTTTTCTTTATAATTTAGTCTCAAGCCTTTGTGGGATATTATTGATGATAGGATATTATTGTTGAAGGCTGTTATCTCAATCCTCAACCACATTTACAGTGAAGCGTGAATTGTATGATTGCTTGCAGAGAATGATTGAGATGTTGACGAAATTAACAAAATTGATGCACGAGTTGAAAATTTTAAGACAATAGAAAAAAAAAAGGTAGTCTAATTACCATAGGTATCCTTATAACTAAACTCCAGTATAATGTTGGGAGTCATATAGAGACGAGCATCCAGAACTTCAAACTTTTACAATTCAAGTGTTTGATAGAATTAGAGTTTGTCTAAACTCACCGTGCATATAATTGTCAATTTATTGAGATCTTAAAACCCATGTTAAGATCCTACAATTTTTTATACCCTAACATGGGAATCTCAACTAGATTTCTTAGCAAATATCCATGTTAAGATCTTCAAAAACTTTTAAACTAAACAACAAAACTACTTGGGAAATTCCAATTTCAAAACATATTCATCAATCATTTCATCCCATGCAACACAATGCTAGAAATGATAGATGGATATGTTTCATAACATATTCATCTATCATTTGGATTCCAGAAGACCATACAAGTATTCCAGACAATAACTCAAAAAAAATAATAATAAACTGAGCCAACTCCATATTTCAAACTTGACTCAACAATTAATCTGTTAGACTTAGTTCATGAATCAAATTGGCAGAAATTATATTGAAAATTAATTTTCTTAGCTATAAAAGCTGCCACATAAGCTTTTTAACAGAATTAAACAGATATTAAAAAAAATCAATTAACATTTGGATTAAAAAATCTATCTAAAGAAACAACTTAAAATCTAATTCAGCATGATAAAATAATTTAAACAGCGGTAGCAACTATGCCAAAGAAAATCATAGCATGTCAAGGTGTAAATCAATTGATAATTTTCCTAACACATAATGTATTGTATGAAATAATGGTCCTTCCATTCATTTGTACAGCCAAGAAAGAAATGTCAACCCCAGAAACAGAATACTATATTCTCCAAGCTTTGGTCCATACGAAATAGATTACAAGTTACTATCTCAGCAACAACAAAAAATTACAGAGTTTTCTCCACATCCAGCACTACAGATATACAATTTTCTATGTTGGCAACTTCGGATATAAAACTTCAAAGTGTTCACTTATCTTTAAAATAACAGCAAAGGTAATAGAAATTAGAAGCTACAGCCTTAATTAAAAAAAAAAGTCAAGTTTAAGCACCTACATAAAAAAGCATCAGGATTCAGCCACATAGTATATTGATCCTTTTTCAAAGGGCATGCTTCAGATTCATGCAATGTGCTGTGATCACTTTTTTTCATATGATTCAAACATGATACAACCATAGAAGTGAAATAGGGGCATAAACACAGCAACAAAAAACTCAGAACATAAAAGGGATGGAGGAAAGCATGTCAGATGCAAAAGTACAAATGCAGCCATTATCAGTAGTTCCATGCTTGCACTCCCCCTTTAAAATTTGTTAGAAAGAAACTAGGCCTAGAACAATTAAAATAGATAACCTGAGTGAGCCTTATTACTCAAAGAAGATGAAGAAATCTAACTTTACCCACCTCTCCCCAAAATACATGTCATGCACTTACCAGAAAAAAGTTCATCTTGCATTATGCACGCTGCTAGTATATAATAGAAGGGCCTATTTCACAGTTATTCATTGCCCTTCAAAGACACACTAAACAACAAAACCTATGCTGCTAACATTACCAAATTCTGGATCAGCGATACATTGGACCTGTAAAACCAATCTAGCACTACCTTTTGGCACAGTGATAATGAGCATTTAACGAACAGAAGATAACTTTAAACAGATAAGTTCCTATAAAAAAACATTCATTCATCTAAATTTTTGAAGGCTGTAGATTCTAATATTAAAATCTTTGCTGATTTTAAGATAAGTGACACTATGAAGACGGCCAATATTTACCCAGAGGTGACACCTAGAGAGCCAATACTGAGACGAAACGAAACAAAAGCAGGCGACATCTGAACACTTGAATCTATCTACGGCTTGGAGGAAGGTAGATGCATCTGGGGATTAATAGTTCAAAGAGTAGATACGGTGTGCGGAAGCCATTCTGAATATTGAAGTGCTAAAAACTATAACTGCAGAAAATTTCAAAAAAAAAAAAAAAAACGCGTATGAAAAACAATATCATAATCATAAATCAGGTCAAATTAAATGTATGTGTAATTTACAAAAGCAAAGAGTAACATGAAAGAGCAGAAGACTTACAAGAAAGAAAGAAAATCCTACAATAAAAGAAGCAAGCTGATAAATCAGGTCCCTCCTCCAGCATTACCCGTAATAGCAGCCTTATAATATGAAGAAAAGAACAAACATAAATTTCAAACCAAAAAAAACAAAAAGTTTTGGAAATCACCAAAGGGCCTTGTAGTTGAACCACAGAACAAACATAAATGTCAAACAAACAAAAGCAATTTTTTCATCTTTAGATAAACAAAAAAGTATTAGATGTCACCAATGGGCCTTACAGGCTCAATGTTTGCTTCAGCATTGACTTGTTGAGACAGAGGGGTTGATGATGCCTTTGAAAACCTGGGAACAAAGAACATAGTGACATAATAAGATGGATGACATGGGAAATGGCATATGATAGAAATGTTTATATGAAATTCTATGAAATACGATAAACAAAATATGATAAGAAACACACACCTGAGTGCTCTTGCTTTCTTTTTATCTTCCTCAGCAGGATCAGCCTTAGAACCAGGTGCAAACCTAGCAAGACGAGCTTTCTTCTTTGCATCCTCGTCGGCAGCTGTAGAAGGAGTAGGAATCCCAAACCTGTGAAGAATCAGAATAAGCAACAATGTTCACTTGAATTTCAAATTAAACTAGTCATCAGTTAGGGTTTAGGGTTAGAAAGGGGAAATTGAATACCTCTCTGCCCTAGCCTTCCGTTTCAGATCTTCCGCTTTTGATCCCTCAGGTCCCTGTAATACAGAAGCAGAACCAAATCTGCAATCGCAACAAACCCTAAATTCAGTTGTTTGTTAGAAAGAAATCAAGAAATGTCGGTGGAAGATGAAACATTATATACCTTTCGGCTCGTGAATTGCGCTTCTCTTTCTCGGACAACTGGACGGAAATACCGAATCGCTCTGCGCGGCGCATCTTCTTCTGAACATCGGAAAGTGGAGCGTCGCCTTCGGTTTCAGCCGGTGTTTCTTTGGTTTTGTTGTCGTTTGCATCTTTGTCGTCGGGTATTGAATCTGAGAGGGGTTTGGGGGAGGTGGAGTCTAGGGTTTCGAGAGGGTTTTCCTCAGTTGGTTTGGTGGTGGTGGGGGTGGGGGTGGTGGCGGCGGCGGTTGTGGCAGGGGTTGCCATCGGAAGTGGAAGTTCGATTGGAGAGATAAACAGCGGTGGAGGTGATGAGAGAAACGTCGCGGAAGTACAAGGGATGGTTCTGATATTCTTTTAGTTCTGAAAATTGTGTTGTCTCAGTTTTGTAATTAGCTTATTATTCTTTCCACTACCTTTCCCTCTTCCTTTTCTAACTATTATTATTTGACCATAAAAATAATTACTTAAACTTAAATAAAATTATTTTATTTCATTCATGATTAGATATCGGTTGAAAATTTTAAGATAACATTCTATTCTATTTAATAGTGGAGCACCCCGGAAAATCATAGGATGTATAACATCTCCATGAGGGGAGAATTAGTGTGAAGTTATAAATGCATTTGAAACATATCTGAGTCAAGAAAAGGTGTAATCAGTATCATTGATCTGAGTAATAATTACTATGTTGTTCTCTATATGCATGAAGATGATAAGAATGTAATCTTCTAATTGAGTGTCCTTGGTTCATATATGATCATTTTTGAATGGCGAAGGAATGAAGCCCCAACTTTCATCCACTTATTGATATTATTGAGAATGTGGTTGTTTGGATTCGTATCTCTAGATTGCCTATTCAATATTATGATACAAAGGTTTTATTATTTGGTTGTAATCGAGTAGGAAAAACTGTGAAAGTTGATAAGAATATGTTACAGCAAAAGCGTGGGACATATGCAAGATTATGTGTTAAAGTCAATCTCTATAAACCACTCATAACAATGTTCACTATAAAAAGGAAAGAAATACAATATTGAATATGAAGCTTGCATTTGTTGTGCGACAAGTGTGGCAAGTTTGACCACTATATGGAAGGATGTCCTGATAAACTAAGAAACCAAATTCAAATATAGGAAAGCAACCAATGAATCAAGAAAAGGAGGAGTTGAAAGAGGTGTATGAGGGAATTATGCTGAAATTGGAAATGATAATCCTTTTAGCGTAGTACAAAAAGTCCGTAGAGGACAAAGGGCGGATGACGGCCAGAGAAATAATGCTCTAACAAGAGTTAATAAGGCCACAACATTAAAGGGGTCGAGATTTATTACTTTGAATGAGGAGATATTGAAAATAAATAATGATTTTGTTGTTAATGTTAAAAAGAAAGAGGGCAACGTGGCATTAAATGACAATGATAGGGGCGTTGTAAAGATATGTAATGTTATTATTAGTCTTCCTAAATTCAGAAATGGAAAATGTAAGTAAGAAAGAAAGTAGTGGAAAGAATTTTTCAAATGGGGCAATTATTGAGAAGAATGCAGTTAAAGATTTGAAATTGGCTACACGTGTATCACATGTTTTTAAAGGAAAAACCAATAATGTTAGTAGAAAAGAATTAGAACATATGGTGGATAAATTGAAACTTAATATTGTGGATAAAGATATTGAGACCCAGTTCAAAAGGTCCAATATTGGTAAGTTGGGTGAAAGGGAAAGAGGAAATAATGGAGGACATATATTAAAGAATCAACAAGAAGTAGGGTTGTAGAAATGAGTGGTTACGAATCATCTTTATTAAGCTCTATTTAACAGGAATTGAATGGGGGTAGTTACTCTTAACCCACCCATACCATCATATGTTAACATTACACGTCCTCGAGCTAATGCTATTGAGGAAGGCGAGAAAATAGTGAAAATTGAGTGTTTATGGATGCAAATGATCAAGTACCAATTATGGAAAATGAATAATATATGGATGGGTGACATAAACACATAAGAATAACAAATTAATTGGTTGGTGGATGATTTTTATTTTAGGAATATATTCTTTATGATTGATACAAAATGCAAGATTGTTTGTGGAATTGTAGAGGTGAAACCAACAAGCTTTTTTATCGTTATTGTAAGCAATATGTTATGATGCATAAGTCACTCATGCTTGTCATTATGGAGACTCGGTGAAATCCTAGTAACTTATATATTACTTTCCAGCGACTAGGTAATGATGGAGTATTATATACGAGTAGCCAAGGCTATGCTGAAGGTACGATGGTTGCTTGAAGAAGAGAACAAATTTGTTTTGAACTATGTAGTATAAAGTTGCATTTTATCCAAATAAGGGCACAACAACCTTAACATAGTATATTGTTATTAACAACACTCTATGATAGCCCCTATGTGGAGAATAAATGTTTGTTATGGGAAGATGTGGCAGCGATTTCTCAGAATATGAATGAACCTTGGTTGTTGACCCGAAATTTTAATGATATTACTCGTGCAGCTGAGAAGAAAGGTGAAGTGTTTATGTCCATTAAGAGGTGAGGTATTTTTAGAGGAAGAATCAATGAATGCAAGTTTTTGGATATAGGGTTTGTAGAGCCAAAATATACTTGGATATGACACATGTTGCATGGTGGTCAACGTATTTATGAAAGTCTTCATAGGGCTTTGAGAAATAAGCAATGGAGGTTGAATTTTTTGAATCCTTGTGTCAAAATTTTGACTAGGGTGGATTTTTCTGATCATCATCCTATTTTCATTACTCTACTTGATGTTTCCCATCTGGTGGCCTCCAGAAAATTTAAGTTTGAGAGTGTATGGATTGTTGATAACTCGTATTATGAGATGGTTCAAAAGGCTGGGGAAAAAGATATCAACATGACATATAACTTTATACAGTTGCAGAAAGCAATCAAAGGATATAAGTAATCTGTTGTACACCAAATTGTGAATAAGAATGAGTTTATGGCTTGAATTAATGGTATCCATAAGAGCTTGCTCAATGGTGTGAATGTGGTAGGTTTTAAAATACTATATAAGAACTTATAGTTGGAACTTCATAATACTCTAAAGGAAGAAAAGTTAATTTTGTACCAATAATCGCGTGCGAAATGGTTAATGGATAGTGATCAGAATATGCGGTATTACCATATTAAAATATTTAGTAGAAGGCGACGAAATAATATTATTATGATAAAGGATGATCATGGTCATTAGATAGAAGATATAGAGACCAACTATTTGCATTGGTTAACAACTTCTGCAGGAATTTGTTTGCTCTTAGTGCCATTAGAACTGAGTGGTTTCAGACTCCCCTCACCTTTCCAGCTTTAGAAAAGGATGTGCAATAGAGATTAGATGCTTGGACTAGTGATGAAGAATTCTATAATGTTGTGTTTGCTATGAAACCTTGGAGAATGTTTGGGCCTGATGGATTTCCAATAGGTTTCTATCAAAAACCTCGGGAAGTAGTTGGAAGCAAAGTTTGCAATTTTTTTTGCGAAGTGTGCGATAATCCTAGGTGAGATTTCCTTGGTAAATCAAACTGATATTTGCTTGATTCCTAAGGTTAACCAACTGCAATATGTTTCTCAATTTCGTCCCATATCATTGCGCAATACAAATTATAAGAAATATGTACCTATTTTGGTTTCATCTTTTCAAATTGGTTTTGTGTCGAGGAGAAACATCCATGATAATCTTATTGTTTCAAGGGAAATGGTGCATAGTATGGACAAGATGAAAGGAAATAAATGTTACTTTTCTATAAAAGTGGATTTATCTAAAGCGTACGATGAATTGAGTTGGGAATTAATTTGGAGGATTTTATCTAAGATTAAGCTCCTGTATAATATGATTAATAGGATTATGCATGAAATTCAAGCGTATAAACCAAAAGTGAATTGGAATTGTGCTAGAAATGAGTATTTTTTACCACAACGAGGTATCCGAAAATGAGATCCAATTTCCCATATATGTTTGTATTATGCATGGATAAACCATCTCATTTTATTTATTATTCTATTGAAAAGTGTAAGTGAAAAAACTTTCGTGCGGGGAGAAACATCCCTATTATTTCTCCTTTGATGTTTGTGGATGATTGTTACTGTCTAAAATGTATCGCATGCAAGTATACGTGTATGTTTGAAAGTAATGAAAGAGTAACTTCAGGCTCTTTAAGATAAATTCACATGGAATATTGTCTACTGTCCTCCAAATGTCAAATCCATTGGCTGCAAATGGGTGTATTATGTGAAATTGAATTCTGATGGATCCTTCAACCGTTACAAGGCTCGCTTGGCTGTTTTAAGAAACAAACAGAAATATAGAATTGATTATGATGAGATATTTGTACCGGTGGCCATAATGACAATTATTCGCTTTGTAACATCTATATTTGCTTCTAATGGATGGTCTCTTCATCAAATGGATATGAAGCATGCTTTTACTCATGATGACCTGGCTGAAGACATTTATATGACATCCCCTCAAGGCTTGCTCTCTTCATTCAAGGGTGTTTGCAAGCTTAAACACTTCTTATATGGTTTGAAACAAACACATAGAGCATTGATATGAAAAATATTGCTCCACTATACTTGGGTTATCCTTCACTAAGAGTCGGTATTATTCCTCTCTATTTATTCATAACATATATAAGGGAATTGTCTTACTTCTTTTGTATGTTCATGATATGGTTATTACTGGTTTTGATCATGCTTTTATTCAGAGACTTAAACAACAATTACAGGCTTCATTTCATAAGAAATATCTTGGTGAACTACATTATTCCCTTGGTCTTTATGTTAATTCTACATCTAAGCGTATCTTTCTCCATCAACACAAGTATGCTATAAATTTGCTTTCTATGACGGGTCTTCAATCGCCTAATCTGGTTGGTACTCCCTTTGAGGTTAATGTAAAATATCACCGTGATGATAAAGATCCTTTGTCTGATCCCTTATTGTATCCACAACTTGTGGGTGGCCTTAGTTACTTAACTATTACTCGCCCTGAAATATATTTTGTTGTTCAGCGAGTAAGTCAATTCATAAATTCTCATCTCCATCTTCACTTGGTTGGAGTTTGTGGTATAATTCACTACTTGAAGGGAACCATTCACCATGGTTTATTTTTCTCGCTGGAATTTTTCTTTAATTGAGTGCTTACAATGATGTTGATTGATGCATTTTTTTAGTTCTTCATTTATCTCTTGGTAAATTAAGAAGCAAGAAAGATTTTCTAAATCTTCTAATGAATTTGAGTATTGTGCCATGTCTGCCGCTTACTCAAAAATACTTTGGCTATAGGTCTTTTGGGTGAACTTATATTTCCCCAAATAGGGTCTATTTCACTTTATGCTGACAATACAAGAGTCATTTAAATTGTTACAAATCCTAATTTTTTTGAATGTATTATAGAAGTTGATTGTCATGACGCCTATGATGATCGATTGATATCACTTCCTCATGTAAGTACTCAGTTGCAGGCCATATATATTCTTACCAAGGTTATTCCACGCCCACGACATCAGTTTCTTATTAGTAAATTGACGCTCTTTGACTAAACCCGACAATTTGAGGGAGATGCTAATCACGAATTAATCTTTGTCTTTATTGTGAGTAATTTACTATCCTAGATTAAAATAATTATTCATTTTGAATTATAATTAGTAATTATGATTTGTAATCAATCATTATGAATTGTAATTACCTGTAACTATTGACATTATTATAAATAGTGTGAAATACAATAGAGAAAGACATCAAGACAATTTTCGTAACAATTTCCACCTACCTACTTATAAGGAGAGGTTGGCGCATCACAAACTACCACTCATGCAACTACAACAACTAACTTTGAAACAAACACACTACAAAGAGACATGTTGATGATGGTCCAAAGAGTCAACAATGCTAGTGCACCAGAATGAACGACTCCAAGGAATCAAAATAATCAATCTTAGCCATCTTCTACTACGTAGAAGGCTAAATGATCGACCCAGGTCCATGACGACATAATGGCAAACTACAATGAAGATCATGCAGAATCACCTAGGTATCACTGACCACACGAGGTTGTGGAGGCATAAAATATGTTCCTTGGTTTCGTGAAGACACTCCCCCTTAAGATCTGAGTCTGAGGGCTGTTGTCTCAGGCACCGCAACCGTCGTCGCATCCACGCCTCATCTTCCTCAGCATCTGATGTTTTCAAAAGGGATAGAGACATCTCCTACAAAAATGTTTTAGTAGATGAATCAATGAATATTCTATACGCTGAAATTTAGGTGGACATTGATGAGTTCCAAGTGTTCACCGGTGTCAGTTGTTCTGTCGTATATTCCATTCCTGGTGGTTTGTAAGTTATTCACTCATTTTGAATATTAGTACCATGGATTAATGATTGTGAAACATATTAATTAGCTCGTGGGAAGAGCTCCAAATTTTTCTTTATCCATTTCACAACATTTCAAAGAAAATCAAAGTCGGTGAAAATCTTAGGTTCAATTTCGGTCTTACATTGAGAGGTTTAACAAAGAGTTAAATATAATAGATGAAAGAAGGATATATGAATCTTAAATTTTAGAGTACATGAAGAGTCTTTTATTAATATACCTCGTTACATACTAGTCATCATATCATATCATCATACTAAATTATAATCCTGCAACTTCTTCCCTCCAAAAGTTTCTCGCCAAATTTTCCACCAATAACAATGTGAGATTTTGGATCGAACTCTAGTACGGCCGAAGGGTAGCTTCTTGGTTCGACAGGGTTAAGCATGATGTCGAAGGTTGTTCACATGCTTGTGTCGAAGATGCTAGGGTTGTTAGCATGTTAAATTAGGTTTTAGTGTTTAAACCCTAATTTGTTAAGTTAGCTTGTTTATTAAGTTGACTTGTGTAATGGGCCTTGTGGAAAAAGCCCATTAGTTAGTATGTTAGGTTTTATTATAAATAGCATACTAGTCTCTCATCATTGCTAAGCTGCAAATCCTAATTTAGGGTGAGAGAGGTTATTTGTTATTCTTGTAAACTTGTAATCTTGTTTTAAGAGAAAGTGAAAGAATAGCAGTTATAACCAATTCGTGTGTTCTTATTGTCTTCCCTAATTCCCTATTATACTTTTTTATTGGTATCGTTTTTCACAACAAATTGGTGCGGTGAGCGTGGAGAAGATGCCTTCAACAAAGTATGAGATTGAAAAGTTCACCGGAGTGAATGATTTCGGTCTGTGGCGCTTGAAGATGAAAGCCCTACTGGTTCAGCAGGGTTGTTTGGAAGCGTTGAAGGGAGAGGCAGCCATGAATGCAGAATTGACGGCAGCGGAGAAGACGAATATGATCGAGAAAGCACACAGCGCAATTCTGTTGAGCCTTGGTGATAAGGTTCTCCGACAGGTATCAAAGGAGACGACGGCATCAGGGTTATGGGTGAAACTTGAAAGTTTGTATATGACCAAATCGCTGGTAAATCGACTCTACCTGAAGCAAGCTTTGTATTCATTCAAGATGATTGAAGACAAAGTATTGGCTGAGCAGTTGGATATGTTCAACAAGCTGATTCTTGATCTTGAAAATATTGATGTGAAGATCGATGATGAAGATCAAGCGCTGTTACTATTATGTTCTTTGCCTCGATCACATGCTCACTTCAAAGAAACTCTCATGTATGGAAGGGAGTCCCTGACGTTTGAAGAAGTTCAATCAGCCTTGTACTCTAAGGACTTGAATGAACGAAAGGAGCATAAACCTTCGACTGTTGGCGAAGGTTTGGCCGTTAAAGGAAAACTCTTACGAAAGGATGGTAAGTTCGACAAGAAGAAAGGCAAAAGCTAGTCAAAGTCTTACAGTGGCGAAGCATCTGACATTCGATGCTACCATTGTAAGAAGGAGGGTCACACAAGAAAGGTGTGCCCTGAGCGCCTGAAATATCATGGAGGTAAGGATAATGGCAACGCTGCCATTGTTCAAGATGATTTCGAATCATCTGATGTTCTTGTGGTTTCCAGCAGTGACTCTAAGAAGGAGTGGATTATGGATTCAGGTTGCACTTGGCACATGACTCCAAACAAAGACTTGTTCGAGGAATTATGTGATCAAGATGGTGGATCAGTATTGCTGGGAAATAACAAGGCTTGCAAGATTGCAGGTGTTGGATCTGTGAGATTCAAGCTCCATGATGAGTCAATAAGGTTGTTGACTGAAGTCAGGTATGTTCCTGATTTGAAGAGAAATCTGCTTTCTCTTGGTGAATTCGACAAGAAAGGATATGTTTTCCAAGGAGAGAAAAGTATCCTAAGAGTCATGAAGGGTTCGAAGGAAGTCTTGAGAGGCGTGAAGAAACAAGGCTTGTATACCCTTGAGGCTGAAGTTGTAAGTGGTTCGACAAATGTTGCATCCACGAAACCGTTGTCGAAGACAGAAATCTGGCACATGAGATTGGGCCATGTCAGTGAAAGGGGTCTGGTCGAATTAGGGAAACAAAATCTGCTTGGTGGAGACAAAGTCGAAAAGCTGAAGTTTTGTGAACCCTGTGTACTTGGAAAATCTTGCAGAGTGAAGTTCAACAAAGGCAAACAAAGAACACATGGATCCCTTGATTACATCCATGCTGATCTTTGGGGGCCTGCAAGGTGTCCATCACATTCAGGAGCAAGGTATTTTCTATCCATAGTAGATGATTATTCCAGAAAATTATGGGTATTCATCCAGAAGACTAAGGATGAAACTTTTGAGAATTTCAAAAGTTGGAAGACTCTGGTTGAAAATCAGACTGGCAGAAAGGTCAAGAGGTTGAGAACCGACAATGGCCTTGAATTTTGCAATGAGGCTTTCGACAGTTTTTGTGCTTCCTCTGGTATTGCAAGGCATAGAACTACTGCAGGTACTCCACAGCAAAATGGTTTGGCTGAAAGGTTTAATCGAACTATTTTGGAGAGAGTCAGATGCATGTTGACTAGTGCGGGGTTAAAGAAGGTGTTCTGGGCTGAGGCTGTTTCGACAGCAACATATCTGATAAACAGATGTCCTTCGACAGCGTTAGATATGAAGACACCTGAAGAAGTTTGGTCGGGACATCCTCCAGATCTCGACAAACTAAGAGTATTTTGCTGCGTAGCCTATGCTCACATTAGGCAAGACAAGGTCGAACCTAGAGCTCTGAAATGCATGTTCATGGGATACCCTGAAGGAGTCAAAGCTTATAGGCTATGGTGCCTAGAGCCAGGTCACAGGAGGTGTATTACCAGTCGAGATGTAGTTTTCAATGAAGCTGAAATGGCTTTCAAGAAAACTGATGATGATGGTCGAAGTGCAGAAGAGCTAAAACAGGTAGAGATTCCTGTTGAGGTGGAGCATGTTGATGCTGAATTGCATATCCCTGATGAAGTCGAAGAAGAAGCAGAAGATGTTGAGGAAGTTGAGGAAACTGACGATGACTACCTATTGTCGAGAGATAGGTCGAGAAGAGTCATCAAACCACCTCAGAGACTTGGGTATGCAGATCTTATAGCTTATGCATTAATCTCTGCCAGTGAGGTTCTTGATGATGAACCTAGAGATTATAAGGAAGTTATGAGGAGTCAAAATAAGACTGAATGGCTGAAGACCATGGATGATGAGATGAAATCTCTTCATGATAATCACACTTGGGAACTGATCAAGAAACCTGCTGGGGCAAGGTTAGTCAGCTGTAAATGGATTTTCAAAGTTAAGGAAGGAATTGAAGGAGTGACGTCGAAAAGATATAAGGCAAGGTTAGTCGCAAGGGGTTTCACTCAGAAAGAAGGTGTCGACTTCAATGATGTGTTTTCCCCTGTTGTGAAGCATAGGTCCATTCGAATGCTACTTGCCATGGTGGCACAGTTCGATCTTGAACTGGAACAGATGGATGTGAAAACTGCGTTCTTGTATGGTGATCTAGATGAAACGATCCTGATGAGGCAACCTGAAGGGTATGTCGAAAAGGGGAAGGAAGATTATGTGTGTAAGTTAAAGAGATCCTTGTATGGGCTGAAACAATCTCCTCGACAGTGGAATAGGAGATTCGACAAGTTCATGGCACGCATAAGTTTCATTAGAAGTCAGTTCGACCACTGTGTTTACTTCAGATTTCGACCTGGTAATTCATTTGTTATTTTGTTGCTTTATGTGGATGATATTCTCATAGCAAGCAACAGTGTCGAAGATGTGATGAGGGTGAAGGCTGAACTCAATAAGGAGTTCAATATGAAGGATCTGGGAGCTGCTTCCAGGATTCTTGGAATTGACATTCGAAGAGATAGAAAGAAGTCAAAGTTATGCCTATCTCAAGAGGCATATCTACGGAAGATTCTTGAAAAGTTTGGTATGTCGAATTCGAAGCCAGTTGTGACTCCAACAAATCCTCAATTCAAGCTGAGTATTGATCAGTGTCCCAGTACTGATGTGGAAAGAGTCTATATGAATAGCATCCCATATGCTAATATAGTTGGTTCTTTGATGTATGCTATGGTCTGTACTAGACCCGACATAGCATACGCAGTAAGTCTTGTAAGCAGGTACATGGCGAATCCTGGAAAGGCTCACTGGCAAACATTGAAGTGGATTTTAAGGTACATAAATGGGTCTCTAAATAGAGTCCTAATTTATGGTGGAGCCTTAGGTGAAGATAGTAAAGCAGTAATCGAAGGATATGTCGACTCTGATTATGCAGGTTGTATGGATTCCAGAAAATCTATTTCTGGATATGTTTTCACTATGTTTGGCACAGCAATTAGTTGGAAAGCAACACTTCAGAAGGTTGTTGCTCTATCAACCACTGAAGCGGAGTATATTGCCTTAACTGAAGCTGTGAAAGAAGCATTGTGGCTTGAAGGTTTTGCAAAGGAGCTGAAACTTCAAGGTCGAGGTATCACTGTTAAATGTGATAGTCAAAGTGCAATACACCTGTCGAAGAATTCAGCCTATCATGAGCGAACTAAGCACATTGATGTGAGGCTGCATTTCGTCAGAGGAGTAATCGAGCGTGGAGAAGTCCAAGTGCTGAAGGTTTCGACTGAAGACAATGCTGCTGATATGATCACCAAGACATTGCCGAGTTGCAAGTTTTTCCACTGTATGCACTTGATAAAGCTGCATGAAGAAAGCTAGTTTGTTCCCTTGATGTTGTAGAGTTAGATCCAAGGTGGAGATTTGTGAGATTTTGGATCGAACTCTAGTACGGCCGAAGGGTAGCTTCTTGGTTCGACAGGGTTAAGCATGATGTCGAAGGTTGTTCACATGCTTGTGTCGAAGATGCTAGGGTTGTTAGCATGTTAAATTAGGTTTTAGTGTTTAAACCCTAATTTGTTAAGTTAGCTTGTTTATTAAGTTGACTTGTGTAATGGGCCTTGTGGAAAAAGCCCATTAGTTAGTATGTTAGGTTTTATTATAAATAGCATACTAGTCTCTCATCATTGCTAAGCTGCAAATCCTAATTTAGGGTGAGAGAGGTTATTTGTTATTCTTGTAAACTTGTAATCTTGTTTTAAGAGAAAGTGAAAGAATAGCAGTTATAACCAATTCGTGTGTTCTTATTGTCTTCCCTAATTCCCTATTATACTTTGTTATTGGTATCGTTTTTCACAACAAACAAATTATCGTATAAATAATAATCATACTAAATTATAATCCTGCAACTTCTTCCCTCCAAAAGTTTCTCGCCAAATTTTCCACCAATAACAAATTATCGTATAAATAATAATAATAATAATAATAATAATAATAATAGTAATAATAATAATAAACCATTATTATATTCCCACATTCTTTTATTAAATTTTCAAATGATAAAAAAATCTCTAATAACTATTTTATATTAAATAAATGACAATGATTAAACATATCATCGTACTAAATTATATTCCTACAACTTATAATCCTACAACTTCTTTCCTCCAAAAGTTTTCCGCCAAATTTTTCACCAATAACAAATTATCATATAAATAATAATAATAATAATAATAATAATAATAATAATAATAATAATAAAATAATAACTATTTTCCCACGATCTTTTATTAAATTTTCAAAAGATAAAAAAATCTCTAGTAACTATTTTATATTAAATAAGTGGCAATAATTAAATAAAATAAATATAATAAAATGATAAAAAAAACACAGGTTATATGTAACCCCCCACTAACCTTACCCACCTCATCTTTTATGTAACCCCACTAACCTCACCCACACTCTTTATTTCTCTCACAATTTTATTAGTCATTATTATTTTAATTATTAATAATTAATCATTAATCATTATTATATATTATTTCACTGAAGAATTCTTCTGTATTCATTCTTAAATTTTTTGGATGACTTGGAATGACATGTACAAATTTCTTCTCTAATTTTAGTTCCATTTGATCTACGAAAAAACCAACAAAAAAAGATAGGTTGCTATTTATATTTTTCAATTAACTATTTAATTAATGAGTAATGCTATTTAGTACGAAGGAAATTGGAGAAGAAATGCAAGAATGAACACATGTCACTATATTATAGGGAAATTTTTTAATTATATTTAATTTAATTTTTTTTAATAGGAATCATGGAGTGGTGGTAGTAATGAATGGTTGAGATTTATTCTTGTCTTTCTTGTTTTTATGTTTTCTTAACAATTAACATTTTCCTTTAATTAATTAATTAATTAATGTATACTAAATTATAATCTTATAATGCTTATAAAAAATTTCGTCAAATATTTTTCTATTAATTAATTAATTAATTAATTAATTTTATTGCTTTTATTATTCTTATTGTTGCTAATTCTTCTAATAAAAATATTTATATTTATATATATTAAAAAATTATCAATACATGTACTAATTATTATTTTTTTCAGATAAGAGACATTGAAACCTCATAAAATATTTTTTATGTTTCCTATTTAAAAAATATTTAGAAAAAAGTGTATTAAATTCTGTGAGATTTTGGATCGAACTCTAGTATGGCCGAAGGGTAGCTTCTTGGTTCGACAGGGTTAAGCATGAAGTCGAAGGTTGTTCACATGCTTGTGTCGAAGATGCTAGGGTTGTTAGCATGTTAAATTAGGTTTTAGTGTTTAAACCCTAATTTGTTAAGTTAGCTTGTTTATTAAGTTGACTTGTGTAATGGGCCTTGTGGAAAAAGCCCATTAGTTAGTATGTTAGGTTTTATTATAAATAGCATACTAGTCTCTCATCATTGCTAAGCTGCAAATCCTAATTTAGGGTGAGAGAGGTTATTTGTTATTCTTGTAAACTTGTAATCTTGTTTTAAGAGAAAGTGAAAGAATAGCAGTTATAACCAATTCTTGTGTTCTTATTCTCTTCCCTAATTCCCTATTATACTTTGTTATTGGTATCGTTTTTCACAACAAATTGGTGCGGTGAGCGTGGAGAAGATGCCTTCAACAAAGTATGAGATTGAAAAGTTCACCGGAGTGAATGATTTCGGTCTGTGGCGCTTGAAGATGAAAGCCCTACTGGTTCAGCAGGGTTGTTTGGAAGCGTTGAAGGGAGAGGCAGCCATGAATGCAGAATTGACGGCAGCGGAGAAGACGAATATGATCGAGAAAGCACACAGCGCAATTTTGTTGAGCCTTGGTGATAAGGTTCTCCGGCAGGTATCAAAGGAGACGACGGCATCAGGGTTATGGGTGAAACTTGAAAGTTTGTATATGACCAAATCGCTGGTAAATCGACTCTACCTGAAGCAAGCTTTGTATTCATTCAAGATGATTGAAGACAAAGTATTGGCTGAGCAGTTGGATATGTTCAACAAGCTGATTCTTGATCTTGAAAATATCGATGTAAAGATTGATGATGAAGATCAAGCGATGTTACTATTGTGCGCTTTGCCTCGATCACATGCTCACTTCAAAGAAACTCTCATGTATGGAAGGGAGTCCCTGACGTTTGAAGAAGTTCAATCAGCCTTGTACTCTAAGGACTTGAATGAACGAAAGGAGCATAAACCTTCGACTGTTGGCGAAGGTTTGGCCGTTAAAGGAAAACTCTTACGAAAGGATGGTAAGTTCGACAAGAAGAAAGGCAAAAGCTAGTCAAAGTCTTACAGTGGCGAAGCATCTGACATTCGATGCTACCATTGTAAGAAGGAGGGTCACACAAGAAAGGTGTGCCCTGAGCGCCTGAAATATCATGGAGGTAAGGATAATGGCAACGCTGCCATTGTTCAAGATGATTTCGAATCATCTGATGTTCTTGTGGTTTCCAGCAGTGACTCTAAGAAGGAGTGGATTATGGATTCAGGTTGCACTTGGCACATGACTCCAAACAAAGACTTGTTCGAGGAATTATGTGATCAAGATGGTGGATCAGTATTGCTGGGAAATAACAAGGCTTGCAAGATTGCAGGTGTTGGATCTGTGAGATTCAAGCTCCATGATGAGTCAATAAGGTTGTTGACTGAAGTCAGGTATGTTCCTGATTTGAAGAGAAATCTGCTTTCTCTTGGTGAATTCGACAAGAAAGGATATGTTTTCCAAGGAGAGAAAAGTATCCTAAGAGTCATGAAGGGTTCGAAGGAAGTCTTGAGAGGCGTGAAGAAACAAGGCTTGTATACCCTTGAGGCTGAAGTTGTAAGTGGTTCGACAAATGTTGCATCCACGAAACCGTTGTCGAAGACAGAAATCTGGCACATGAGATTGGGCCATGTCAGTGAAAGGGGTCTGGTCGAATTAGGGAAACAAAATCTGCTTGGTGGAGACAAAGTCGAAAAGCTGAAGTTTTGTGAACCCTGTGTACTTGGAAAATCTTGCAGAGTGAAGTTCAACAAAGGCAAACAAAGAACACATGGATCCCTTGATTACATCCATGCTGATCTTTGGGGGCCTGCAAGGTGTCCATCACATTCAGGAGCAAGGTATTTTCTATCCATAGTAGATGATTATTCCAGAAAATTATGGGTATTCATCCAGAAGACTAAGGATGAAACTTTTGAGAATTTCAAAAGTTGGAAGACTCTGGTTGAAAATCAGACTGGCAGAAAGGTCAAGAGGTTGAGAACCGACAATGGCCTTGAATTTTGCAATGAGGCATTCGACAGTTTTTGTGCTGCCTCTGGTATTGCAAGGCATAGAACTACTGCAGGTACTCCACAGCAAAATGGTTTGGCTGAAAGGTTTAATCGAACTATTTTGGAGAGAGTCAGATGCATGTTGACTAGTGCCGGTTTAAAGAAGGTGTTCTGGGCTGAGGCTGTTTCGACAGCAACATATCTGATAAACAGATGTCCTTCGACAGCGTTAGATATGAAGACACCTGAAGAAGTTTGGTCGGGACATCCACCAGATCTCGACAAACTGAGAGTATTTGGCTGCATAGCCTATGCTCACATTAGGCAAGACAAGGTCGAACCTAGAGCTCTGAAATGCATGTTCATGGGATACCCTGAAGGAGTCAAAGCTTATAGGCTATGGTGCCTAGAGCCAGGTCACAGGAGGTGTATCACCAGTCGAGATGTAGTTTTCAATGAAGCTGAAATGGCTTTTAAGAAAACTGATGATGTTGGTCGAAGTACAGAAACATCTAACGAAGAGCTGGAACAGGTAGAGATTCCTGTTGAGGTGGAGCATGTTGATGCTGAATTGCATATCCCAGATGAAGTCGAAGAAGAAGCAGAAGATGCTGAAGTTGAGGAAACTGACGATGACTACCTATTGTCGAGAGATAGGTCGAGAAGAGTCATCAAGCCACCTCAGAGACTTGGATATGCAGATCTTATAGCTTATGCCTTAATCTCTGCAAGTGAGGTTCTAGACGAAGAACCTAAAGACTATAAGGAAGTTATGAGGAGTCGAAATAAGACTGAATGGCTGAAGGCCATGGATGATGAGATGAAATCTCTTCATGATAATCATACTTGGGAACTGATCAAGAAACCTGATGGGGCAAGGTTAGTCAGCTGTAAATGGATTTTCAAAGTTAAGGAAGGAATTGAAGGAGTGACGTCGAAAAGATACAAGGCAAGGTTAGTTGCAAGGGGTTTCACTCAGAAAGAAGGTGTCGACTTCAATGATGTGTTTTCTCCTGTTGTGAAGCATAGGTCCATTCGAATGTTGCTTGCCATGGTGGCACAGTTCGATCTTGAACTGGAACAGATGGATGTGAAGACTGCGTTCTTGTATGGTGATCTAGATGAAACGATCCTGATGAGGCAACCTGAAGGGTATGTCGAAAAGGGGAAGGATGATTATGTGTGTAAGTTAAAGAGATCCTTGTATGGGCTGAAACAATCTCCTCGACAGTGGAATAGGAGATTTGACAAGTTCATGGCACGCATAAGTTTCATTAGAAGTCAGTTCGACCACTGTGTTTACTTCAGATTTCGACCTGGTAATTCATTTGTTATTTTGTTGCTTTATGTGGATGATATTCTCATAGCAAGCAACAGTGTCGAAGATGTGATGAGGGTGAAGGCTGAACTCAATAAGGAGTTCGATATGAAGGATCTGGGAGCTGCTTCCAGGATTCTTGGAATTGACATTCGAAGAGATAGAAAGAAGTCGAAGTTATGCCTATCTCAAGAGGCATATCTACGGAAGATTCTTGAAAAGTTTGGTATGTCGAATTCGAAGCCAGTTGTGACTCCAACAAACCCTCAATTCAAGATGAGTATTGATCAGTGTCCCAGTACTGATGTGGAAAGAGCCTATATGAATAGCATCCCATATGCTAATATAGTTGGTTCTTTGATGTACGCTATGGTTTGTACTAGACCCGACATAGCATACGCAGTAAGTCTTGTAAGCAGGTACATGGCGAATCCTGGAAAGGCTCACTGGCAAGCATTGAAGTGGATTTTAAGGTACATAAATGGGTCTCTGAATAGAGTCCTAATTTATGGTGGAGCCTTGGGTGAAGATGGTAAAGCAGTAATCGAAGGATATGTCGACTCTGATTATGCAGGTTGTATGGATTCCAGGAAATCTATTTCTGGATATGTTTTCACTATGTTTGGCACAGCAATTAGTTGGAAAGCAACACTTCAGAAGGTTGTTGCTCTATCAACCACTGAAGCGGAGTACATTGCATTAACTGAAGCTGTGAAAGAAGCATTGTGGCTTGAAGGTTTTGCGAAGGAGCTGAAACTTCAAGGTCGAGGTATCACTGTTAAATGTGATAGTCAAAGTGCAATACACCTGTCGAAGAATTCAGCCTATCATGAGCGAACTAAGCACATTGATGTGAGGCTGCATTTCGTCAGAGGAGTAATCGAGCGTGGAGAAGTCCAAGTGCTGAAGGTTTCGACTGAAGACAATGCTGCTGATATGATCACCAAGACATTGTCGAGTTGCAAGTTTTTCCACTGTATGCAGTTGATAAAGCTGCATGAAGAAAGCTAGTTTGTTCCCTTGATGTTGTAGAGTTAGATCCAAGGTGGAGATTTGTGAGATTTTGGATCGAACTCTAGTATGGCCGAAGGGTAGCTTCTTGGTTCGACAGGGTTAAGCATGAAGTCGAAGGTTGTTCACATGCTTGTGTCGAAGATGCTAGGGTTGTTAGCATGTTAAATTAGGTTTTAGTGTTTAAACCCTAATTTGTTAAGTTAGCTTGTTTATTAAGTTGACTTGTGTAATGGGGCTTGTGGAAAAAGCCCATTAGTTAGTATGTTAGGTTTTATTATAAATAGCATACTAGTCTCTCATCATTGCTAAGCTGCAAATCCTAATTTAGGGTGAGAGAGGTTATTTGTTATTCTTGTAAACTTGTAATCTTGTTTTAAGAGAAAGTGAAAGAATAGCAGTTATAACCAATTCTTGTGTTCTTATTCTCTTCCCTAATTCCCTATTATACTTTGTTATTGGTATCGTTTTTCACAACAAATTCATTATTATTATTTCAATCTTTATTATTTTGATTCCTATTTTTTATTTTTTATTTTATTATTCTTTGTTAACTTTTAGTTATGTTTATTTTATAGGTACAAATTTTGAAGGATTAATTATGATAAAATATTTTAAGAAATTTGGGTTATGGAAATGCTAGATTATAATATTTATATGTTTTATTGTTTTTTTTATTATTTTTATTTTTTTATTATTCAATATTGTATTATTTTAGTTTCAAACATTAATAGATATTGGACCATTACACAAGAATTGTTATAAAAAATATAGTCATGTACCAAATTGTCTTTATTTGATTTATATAACTTTTTTAATTATATTAATTATGTTACATGATTTGTATGAGATTACAAATTAAACATTAAACTTTAAACTAATTTTTTTTCTAATCTAAATATTTCTAATAAAAAAATTAGTTAATAACAAAAATTATAACGTAGTTGTAATGCTCATTCATTGATTCTGTATTTATTTATTTATTATTTCTACCACTACATACATACAAGGATATTATTTTTCGCATTTTATAAATTTATTATTATTCTACTTTTTATTATTGTTAAGAATATAATTATTTTTTTAATAAAATTTAACTATTAAATTAATATTTATCGATAATACTTACCCGTGCATTTCACGGGTAGACGGCTAGTTATCTATAATTTTAATTAAGTGATTTAACATTATTATGAACGTTGAATCACATACATGTGCACATTGGTGAGAGATTAAATAAATGAGTAATACTCGTTGTTTTGTTATTCAATGATTGTGTTCCTCCGACACACCAACCTATTCCAAACACACTAAGTGCATGTTTGGATATGAGTTTGGAATGGCTAGACGCGCGTTTAAAGGGTCCTCTACCGTGAAAACCAGAAGCGACAAATAGTAACTTCCACGTAAACGTGATAATTTACCGTGCTTTTGGATCACCCAACGCCACCCCAAACATGCTATAAGACCATCTACAATGATGCAATCCATTTTTGAGTTTTTTATGGGTCCCATTAGCCATATTATCTCAAAATAATTTATTTAATTTTTATTTTATTGGTGTAACTCTAATGGGTCACACAACTTTACCTCATAAATTAATTTGATTGGGTACCACACATTTTTATTAGTTGCATTGTAATGCAACTCTACTATGACATGACAAATTATTTCAATATTTAATTATTATATTAATGTCCAGCTGGAGAACTCAAAGAAAAATACCACCATTGGAGATGCTCTAAGCTAAAATGCATTACACCAATCTGATTTAAAAGGAAACTCCAAACACACTAAGCTACAATGCGTTAGTTCATTAACTTAAGTGATTTTACAAATAGAAATTGTATGTTAAGGATTCAATTACTTAAATACAAAACCCTAGTTGCACCAAAAAGTTGTGAGCGTATCCAACAGCATTGCTCTTTCAACTAACACGGTAGACAGAAGCTTCCTTTGATCAAATTCTATGCATGGAGAGACTAGGTAGAGGTGTGTCTCATAATCCAGAAATTGAACTTTTTATATTCAAAAGGAAATGAGAATGGACTTAAATATATGTCATTCATGCTAGTATATTAGATTAATCCAAAGAGATAAGAATGTCATTATAGACTGAACTTAATAAACTAGCAACGTATATGAGATAAGAGTATCATGTGACAAATACACATCACAGTATCATTGCTTTATTAAGCCAGCAACATCATGTCATAAACATGGTTTTAATTTTATCAATTTTATCATAAACACAATAATTAAAATGCCACAATGGAAAACAGTAGAAAATTACTTCAACTGAAACATAATTTTCAAATAACTTGAAGTTAAAGGATGTCAAGTTAGTAAAAATATCTTATTATCATATACTATAATTTAAGCAACAAAAAAAAAAAATCAGCTTATAACCTTGAAACATGAATAGGTCAACCTTTTTCGAAGCATAAAGTGAGCAACTTTTGCAAGGATATCTGAAGTAGGGGGTGAATTAAAACCTGCGACTAAAATCACAAAAAAAAACTAATGGAAAAGAAAAGAGTATCGCGGCATTACTCTATCCCACTAAAGCAGTCTCAGTAAAATCACCAAAAAAAACTGATGGAAAAGCAAAAGAAGCAAAACTCACAATCAGAACAGTTAGATGGAACATAAATGAACAGAATGTGAATTCTATTAGCAGCTCTAACAATCTCTTAATTGTAATAGGAGCTGAGTCATGTAAGAAAACAGTAGAACAAGCCGTAACTAGCATCTAAAAGAAAAGCTAGATCATAGTTTAAAATTTAAATATTCAAGATGAATCATCCAAATAATCTCTCAAATATTACAATATAGCCTAAAAGAGAACTGAGCTAAAAGTAAAATACAAGAGAACCTAAAAATATAACGGGTACAACCACATGAAATCTAGGTTTCCATCACAGCATGAAATCTAGATTTCCATTTTCACAAGTGCAGTTGAAGATTCAGGTGCTCCATACTGCATCCAATCCTTGGCACAAATAAGTGCTTCCACTGTCTCTGGACGCAAGGAACTTCGATACTGATCCATTTCTTTATTCGTTTTATCAAAGACGGAGTCATGAGGAACAGTAGAAACAGGAATAGACAATATGTCTCGAGCCATCCTAGACAGTGTGGGGTACTTGAGTTTATTTAGCTTCCACCAACCTAATACATCAAAGTCTGGCACTCGCGGCAATAGTGATTCTTCCATATACTGATCCAATTCAGACTTCGTCTGATGGGTAGAAGTTTCCATGATGTAGACATCAAAGTCTGTAAGACCATTATCTGACAACAAAGTTCCTCCAGGGGATCCTTCCATCTTCATGTTACTTCCAGCATTTCCTTCTTCCGTGTATGCCGGTGGCAGAGGAAGGGTTGCATACTCATGAAACAGCTCATGAATTCCGTCATCAACAATCTTGACATACACATGAGCATCCTCACCATATATTTTTGTGAAACTGAACTCAACAAGCTTCATCTTGAAACGAGGATCCATAACTACAGCAATCACCAAAGCCAGACTACAATCTCTCCAGTACTTCTCGATCTTTTCATGCATGGATTTAGTAAGGTTGCTAATGAAGGGATCCTCATTCATAACAGCACGGGCAAGATCCAAATGTAATTTCCAAATTTCATGAAAGAATGTAATAGCAGTGGGATAAGTTGGTGTCATAAGAATGTTTGCTGCATCATAAAGGGGTTTCAAGTATGCGCAAAGGATCTCAACAAGCTTCCAATCTTGAACAGACGGGGTTCCTTTGTAATCAGGATCAGAAGTGTCTAAACAAGAAAAGACTTCCTTCAGTTCAGAAGCTGCAACCAACATTTGATATGTTGTATTCCATTTGGTTTGGTCATCAATAAAAAGGCTCCTTTCACTAGGTACCTGAAGGTGCTGCTTAAGATCCATGAATTTTTCCTCATGTGATTCTGAAGTCTTCACATATTTCACACTTTCCCGAATTTTATTGACAATGTCTTGTGCTGAGCCCAACAAATCATATGCAACATTGCTTAAAGTACGGGCAATGCAACTTCCAATTAGCAACTGGCCATTGAAGATAAGTGGATTCTTCACAGAGAGTAGAGGTCTGAGATTCTCAATGGTGCCTTCAGTCAGTGGCTGATTACATGTAACAGTAAATAATCTTCCCTCCAAGTTCCAATCAGAAACGCAGACAGATACAGCATGGCTGAGCGCAGAATCGGAATCAGGGTATGGTTCCATCACAACATTGAGAATTCTCCTCTGCAACTTCCAATCACTATCAACAAAATGTCCTGTGATAAACACATACCCTACAGATTGACTTGAGGTCCACGTGTCCAGGGTCAGACCAATGCGTCCTGGTATTTCATCAAAATACTTCATAAGGTTTTGCTTTTCCATCAGGTAAGTTGCGACACAGTCTCCTTGAATAGTATTAAAGGTCACCATGTTGAACTGGGGTTGCAGATTTTGAACAAATGCAACAAATCCTGGATGCTCAACCATGTGAAGGGGGTAATCATGCATAATGATCATCCTAGCAATCTCTTGACGACAACGATCTTGATCAAAAATCGTGTAAGGTGTGCTAGCAGTTCTATAACGCCGTTTTGGTGTATTGCTGCTAGCATTGCCAGCACCACTTCCCCTTGAACGCGGGGTATACGGGGCATACTGATTTGGATCTAAACTACGCAGAAGAGCTGGGCATGCCCCTTTGGCAATGTGCCGTTTAAGGTGGCTGGTACCAGCAACTTTAGGTCCAGTACTGTAGGCAAAAGTTTGCTTACATTCCTTGCAACATGCCCTTCTACAGTCAGCACTAACTGTTTCTATGGTGAAGTGTTCCCAGACTATAGACTTTTTTTTCCTCCTCTTATTTGGCTGTGTCTCTGGGGTATGTTCTTCATGGTTTAGTGGAGTTTCAGCATTTACTATTTCATAGCTGGGAAAATCGTTAGCATTGACTATCTCATAGTGTGCTTGAGAATTGATCTGATTGCTGTGAAATGTTTCACTATTTGCCAGGTCGTAGTGAGTCATCATCTGGGAATTGGCTAGCTGATCATGGGGCAGTGTTTCAGAGTTAGCCAACTGATGGTTGGCCAGTGCCTCATGATGGTCCAGATGGTTGTTCGGCAGTGTATCATACTCTTGCAAATGATTATGGGATACTGGTTTGACATCTGTGTTGTGACTGTCTGCTCCTGGTTCAGAGCTATGCGGCGATTCAGCATTAGGCAGTGATTCAGGTTGAGGCAGTTGATCTTCAGGAATCATATGGAGATTAGAAAACTGATGACTATCAAGAAGAATTTCTTGATTGGAGATCTGATTGTTGGGATACATTGTTGAATTGCTTAACTCATTCTCAGGCTGAGCTTCAGATACAACCACATCATTGCTGATTTGTGCCTCGTGCATTACAGTCTCATTACTGATTTGTTCTTCATACACGACAGTCTCATTGTTGGGTTGTGTCTCAGACATGACTACCTCATTGTTAGGCTGTGTGCCAGACACAGCTGCATCATGGATGATCCCTGCTTCGTGCATGACACTCTCATTGTTGGGCTGCGTGTCAGACATGTCTACATCATTGTTGGGCTTTGTGTCATACATAACTGCATCATTGCAAACCCCTACTTCATGACTGACAGTCTCATTGTTGGGCTCTGTGTCAAACACAACCACGTCATGAGTAATTTGTGATTCATGTATGACGGTATCATTGCTGGGCTGTGTGTCAGAAAAAACACCCTCACTGTTCGGCTGTGAGTCAGATATGACCACCTCATTGCTCAGATGTGAGTCCGACAATACCACATCATTATTGGGCTGTGCTTCAGACATGACCACTTCATCATTGCCATGTGTTTCCGATACAACCACCTCAGTGTTGTGTTGTGCTTCACAAACAATAATCTCATCAATGTGCTGTGTTTCAGATACAAGCACCCTCTCGTTGTTGTGCTGTTTTTCAGATTCAACCAATTCATCTCTATTTTGTGTTTCAGATGCAACCGCCTCATCACTGTGAGGTGCTTCATTACTTGTCTGCATTTCAGAATTAACCACAGCATTGTTTGGCAATGCTTGAGAATCAACCACCTGGTTGCTGGGCTGTGCCCCTGAGGAAGCCTTCTTGTCGGTAGTAGCTTCAGAACCAACAAGTAGATCACCAGGAGCAGCTTCAGAGTTGTCCAGCGGCGTATCAAGTGTTGCCTCCAAATCAATTGGTTGGTTGTCTTCAGCAGCCCCAGCTTTGCCAACCTGGTTGTTGTGCAGTGATTCAGAATTCTCCAGCTCATTTTTCTGACATTCTTTTGTGTTGTCCAACTCATCTGCAACACCATCGGTAGGCAGGGATTCAGATGTAGAAAGTCCTTCATTAGGGTGTGCTTCGGAATCGCAGAGATCCTTGATGGGCTGTGACTCCAAATTTTCCACATTATTGTTAGACAGAATTTCAGAATTTTCAAGATCGTTGCCAGGTTGAGAGCCAGGACTGTTTGGCTCTTGTTTTACAACAGGGGTCGCCACTAATTTGTCTTCTTCAATAACATCCATCTTGTCGGTATTGATTGATTCATCTTTTACATCAGGGGTCGCCACCACTTCACCTTCTTCAAGAGTAGCCATCCTATTAGTATGTCCTCCTGCCTTACCCGGAAGAAATAAATAATTAAGTCATCAACTACAATTAACAATTACAAACACACAGATATATGTGTGTGTGAAGAGATAACATGACATCAGCCGAGCATAAGGTATCAAAATATAAACCATCACAAGAAAAATGTACAAACTTTAAATTAACATAAACATCTAAACATATATTGCATTTCTCTATAATGAATATGTCAAAAGCAAGGAAGCCAAGAACTACATGAAAAGAAATAATGAAAGTAATACAGAATATCCAAAGCAACAAATCTATTAATTGAAATAAAGCATGCAATTTAAGCAGAACAGTTATGGAAAAGCATAAGTTGAGAGTTAAATTCCCATCAGTAGAAACTGTAGGGGGAAAGTCACATATTAACCTAAGTGCCATGCATAAGCATAACACAAAATTTATTCAATGAGTGAGAACCCACTCTAATACATATTTCATGTCATCCGGAAAAAGTCCAAAGAAAGCATGATTAGATATTGATGAATGAACAACATAAAAATGTTGTCATCATTTATCCCTAACATGAATCACATTTGATCTTCAGAGAAAGAAACAAAATTCCATCTTGAATTTGCTAACAAAATGATAAGGCCCAACCCAAGGACACGATAGTAGTAATACCCACAATCCTTAAATTTGTGATTATTTATCCAAGTGTGTATTTAGTTTAATTCTACGACATAATTAGAGTCACAAACAAACGTAACACATTGGAATTGGAATTCAAGTAATTAAGCCCTAATAAACACAACGCTGAACCAAAAGGATAATTGGGCCCATTGATGGGTCGTATAGGCCCATCTCAATAAGAACAAACCAACAGAAATATATAGATCACAATCACTTCCCAGTATCCAGAGTCCACATGATGTAATAAATCAAGCTTAAACTCAAAACTAGTTTCAACCAATCAGTACTATATATATAAATATCACACTACAATTGGATAGACAAAAAGAGAGGCAATCCATGAACGATCTTACTAGTTTCAAACTAAAAACTACCCAAACACAATTTCGAGAAAGCGAAGCTGAAAAGGACTAATAACGACTTGCAACAAAAGCGATTATCGAGAAACTCAGTAAAAGTGAAAAAGGATTCAGATGAAAAGAATTCTTAAAAATAATTGACAAATCAGAATATTTGAGTATGAGATCTACCAGCTGTGTTGACGGAATCTGACTGGAACGCGGCACGGCGGCGCCGAATGCGGAAGCTAGGGCTTCCGGCGCGACGGAAGCGAGATCTAGGGTTTTACAGGAGAGAGAAAGAGATTGGGCTTGGAAAGGAACCCGATGCTAATTGGACCTAAAGTTAGAGAGGGGATAGAATGGCTCGTTGTGTTTTGATAAGGTCCTGTAAAGATATAAAATAGAACAAGGTCCAATATTTTTTTTATTTTATTCAATTTCTTTATTTTTGGGAAAATATATTCAGATTTATTGGTTCCATATTTTATTTTGTTTGCTTTTTACTTTATTAATATTAAGTCTTGGGCAATTATTTTAGGTAATTTTTTTTTTAATAAACAAGAGGATCGAAAAAAAAAAAACTACATTGCTACAACTCTAGAGATAGCTAGACCAAGGGAGTTCTTCAGAATCAAATTCGCGATATATTCGGGAGGATCTTCAAAGATGCAAAAACCATTCTGCAAAACTCTCGTCGTTTTAGCAAAATCATCTGAAATGATATTGGCTTCCCGAAACATATGCTTTAGAATCACCACGCCGTGCTTGGCCATAAGTAAGTGAATTTGACGGATTAAGGTCAAACTAGTGTAACCATGATTATCCTTCTGCATAATTGCATCTCTCACTCTCTTAGCAGATTCACGATGACTTTATACTCAAGAAATATCCTATTCAATTTTTAAAAAACCCTTTTAGTTTTTGGAGATGTATCTTCGAACGCATATTTTGTTAGTGAATGTAAGTTTATTTTGGAGATGCATATTCGTAAATGTTTTGGAGATGCATGAAATATATGCAGACAATTCCACAATTTATTTTTCAATGATTTTCATATGAAAACTACAAAATGTAAAACGTCAAAACATTTTCTCATATCCGACTATGATGACGATATGAATACAACAACTAACATAGATAATAATAGTCAAGACTAAAAAATGTATCAAGAGTATCAAAAGTTACACCAAAATCGATAACAAAATACAATCCAAAATATATCAAGTGTACAAACACTTTCCCCGCGTTTCTGCGCTGCCTTTTGTACTGCAGAGCCTCCCGAGCCTCTGCCATCATAGTATCAATAACACATCTCGCCTTAGAGCCATCGGGAAAAAGTCCTCCATCAATACCTGTCTGCCCAATCTCCATGATACATCGACACGTAGGAAAGACATCATGAGCATGATCAGCCATAGCCTACTCCTTCTCTAGAATCTCCTGATGAGATGGCCTAGGTGGGTGTCCTATTGCATCTTGTACCAAATATGGATGAGACATCTGGAAGAACCATCAGATGTAACCGTCCATGTAGCTTCAACCGTTAGGTGCTATGGTACTTCGTGCCTCATTTGATACCAGATGATTTTCATAATCATCAAACATGACATCCATATCCATGCGTTTCACTAGGGGAGGAGCAGACACAGTTGGATGTCTAAGAGAGTATTGCAAGTAGCCGAACTGGCGCATGATGCGCTCAGACAGATAAGGAGTCGTCTTACGCGACCTGCAAGCTAACCATGTTGAGTATAATACAATTTCGTTAAATGGAATCGTCACACGATGGTCGACGTAAGAATGGAAATGCTTATCATGAAATATCGAGCGGTCAATATACACCCTGAACGAATATGTCGCCTGGTTTCCTTTGAGCCAGTCGAATGCAGAAGCACACGACTTATTCTCACTATAAGTATGATCAAGTGAAAACCGAGGATGCGTGGGAATGTTGTAGGAACCATGCCTGAAAAAACAAGAATCATTAGTTAGTAACAGTGTTGCAATAATTAACAAAATCAATATAAGACCAAGAAATGTTACCGTCAAAAGTGTGATGATGTTGGTCATCTGCTTCGCCTTCCACCTACAACCTTTAGATAACTTACGACACAAGTAGACCAAACAAGCGGCCCCAAGTTGTACTCATGGATCCGCTCAAATACCTCAAAGTACCGGAAGTATACGACATCCACTTAAGTCGCACTCGTGTCGACGAAAATGGCAATGTCAACCAAATACAACAAGTATACTCTCATAGCATATGCTATGTGTTGCTCTACCTGCTCATCATCACCATCAGCATGTTGTACTTTCTCTATATCATCCTCAAACACCTCTTGCAAATAGTTAAACCTAGCATGATCCCCCGCATGTCTTGTCAAGCTCTTTCATGGCACTCTCTGGTTCAACTCCTAGGTATTCTACTATCAAATTCAGTCCCTCTTCTTTGCCATACTTCCCATGATATAAAAATCTCCCCTAATCGGAAGACATGCGTCATCGTCTAGTGTGATAGTCATCTCACCATGCGGTAGATGGAACGATGATGTCTCTGCATGTCATCTCTCAACAAAAGCGTTAATCATACTGTGATTAACTGTAGTATAACCAGTCAGGGTCAAATCTTGCAACCCTGATAGCTACAACACTTCCTAGAACCATGTTTCATTGGGATCTACTAGGCGACTGATCTTCTGCGTATGATTGATGATTTTTAGCGGATCACGTTCTAGCATACATGGTTTAACATGAATGATTTAAACAAACAAAACTTAATAACAAAACAATTTTTTTAAAATTAATAGTTCCAACCATTTTTTGTGTCTCTGTCCCAGATATGTTTGAAAACATGGTCCGGGTAAAGAGGCAATAATTATAAGTCAGAAGGCCCCTCCTAGAAAACTCACTGGTGTGGCCTCGTCGTCTTAGGCTTAGGACTGAGATTGGGACTGGGATGCTTGTGATTCCTCAGGTGCCGGACGAGACTGGGGCTGGGATGCATCAGGTACTGTTGGTGTGGCATGGGATTGGGGCTAGTATGCATCAGGTACCGTCGATGTGGCTTGGGACTGGGGTACCTCATGTGTGACCTGGGACTGTGATGCCTCTCCTACCTCAGGTAACGACATAGGTGAACTCATGCGTCTACGTGAAGATAGAGGCGGGGAGGGATGAGCAGAAGAACCTCGTCTACTATGCGTGGACAAAGAAAAAGGCGGAAAAACATGAACCTCAGAGCCCGACGCCACCTCCGCCACAAACTGTCCAGAGGTAGAAAGAGCCTGGGATGCTTGACTCTTTTCCCATTGAACTTAAGCATGATGTGCAACCCTGCCATGTCTTAACCTGGATTGTCATTCAGTCATAACTCCTGTAAAAGGACAAAACAAGCGTTACAAAATAGCTCATGTTCAAATAAAGGAAAATAATGCACACAGACTTATTTCAAAGATGCATCTCCAGTTTTTATATATTTGTTGAAAATTTCCAGAGATGCATCTCCAAAAATTCATGCAACCTTATTCAGCGTCAATGGCGGCTTGCAGGGTCTAAGGACCTCAAAAAATGTCATTGTTCTTCAAAACAACCTAACTAAAACTTTCTATCGTAGTTCTAAGCTAGTAAACACTTAAAATCTTTCAATTTTCAACCCTAGAATTCAAATTCTAGAGTATTTTACATTAACTAAAAAATTTCAAAAAAAAAACTTACAAATTCTCTCTAAAACTTAATTCTTATTGAATGATGAAGCTTGAATACTGATGTTTGGTGATGGTTGATTTATGTTTGATAATTTTGGATGAAGTTTCCTACAATGAGGTTGGGGAGTGTTTTGAGAAAATGGATTTTGAAATGAGTATCTGAAAGTGAGGGAAGGGAAGGGATGATGACGCACATTTGAGACAAAACCGTCCGGAGATACATCTACGGAAGGATGTCAGAGATGTATCTAGTGGTGCCAAACGGGCATGCCCGCCCCGTTTGGTCCGCCCTGCAAAAGCCCGCGAAAAAATGGTGCGGGGCGGGCATATTTGATTGTGCGGGTCTAAAACTTTGCTCCGCCCTGCAAAAAAGTGAGGGCGAGGAAAGCCCGCGGACATTGAACATTTTAAGCCTAAAAATAGTAAAATTGTATGAAAAAGTTAATGCTCGCAAAAGTCCGCAACAAAATGGAACGGGGTGGGGCTGACACATTAAAGGGGGCAGGCCTAAAACCTTGCCCCGCCCCGCGTAAAAGTGCGGGCAAAACGGGCTTTCCCCGCGGGCCAGGCCCATTTTGTCACCCCTAATGTAACCAGAGATGCAACTAATAAAATATTATGTAAATGCATCTCTTGATAATTCCTTTCACTAATTTAGGGTCTTGTTCAACAATGTGTATACTTTTGGTGCGTCTGAAGATACATCTCTTGAATCTAGGGACATTTTAGTGCGTCCGAAGATGCATTTTCGGAATCTGGATACATTTGGGTATTTTTGCGTGGTGTGCTAGAAATTGCATTAAGAAATTCCCTTATTTTATCCGTCTTATGGGGTGAGGGTAAAAAAATTGGAAATTTGGGTTTACTCTTTCATTTTTTTTAGATGCATCTCCAAATGCGTTCAATATGTTTATGCCAAAAAATAATTTGGAGACGCATCTCTGAAATCTCTACTGAATGGTGTTTTTAATACACATAATTAAAGAGAACCACACTTAATTAAATCAATGACAATTTCGTAGATACATATCCACAAATCTCTAGCTGGGAAATTAATAATTCCAACCTCCTAAGCGGATTATCATTGGTTATTATAATTCCAACCTCCTAAGTGAATTATCTATTCCTATTCAATTATAAAACCCACGAACAAGCGCAACTTATTTTATATGATGTAAGTTTCTATTATCCGAATTAAGCAAACAAATTTAAGCTCTCGCGAATTAAGCAAACGCAATTCTATCAAACACGGTAACGAATAAGCTACGCAAACATGATAACGGTTAAGGAATATACAACAATCGAATTAAATCAACACTACTATATGATAATCGAATTAAGCAAATTATGATCACATAACACCATTGAAAGGAATAAAATTATTATAACCTCAAAGTATGATGGAACCTATAATCAATAGATTTTGCCTTGGAAAAACATAAAAAAAACCCAGTCCAAAATCGGCTCAAAACTAAATACTTCTAAAGTCTAAAACTTCAATGAATTATTTGAATATCTATCACTCCAAATCAACTTTTGACTTCAACACAAAATTTGTAGCTCTTTCTCTTAGCTTCCCAACGCATCTCAGAACACGTCAATCTGATTCTCGTATCTCAAGTTACGGTCTGCACAGTAAAAAGGTATCAAATAACAATTAATGGTGAAAATAAAATACGAAAATGAAATAAAGACCAAAATAATCTAAAATATAAAAACACAATAAAATAGTAAGTGATCTGACCTGATCAGAGTGGATTGTCGCGGCAGCTGGATCTGGCTTGATGAACAAGGTGGGGGGTACCTGCAAGGTTCTCCGATGCTAAAGTCAGCAGCTATCAGAGAGAATGAGGGTTTAAGAAGCGAAGAATAGATACCTGACCCTCTAGTGAAAGAGGGTATTTATAGCCCCCAGCGCTGGGCCAAGGTTTCCTAATTGGGCCAAATCTAGTTGGAGGCCCACGTGCTAGGAAACTGCCAGAACACCCTCTTCTAGGGCTGAGTCAGCAGGTGACTCACGTTCTGGGAAGAGCGTGGCATAAGATTCGGAGGAGGTTGACCGAATCTTTCGCCGACGCGTTACGTGGTCTTCTTGACAAGTCCGTAACGGCCACTAAGGAAATGGGCCCAAACGTGTTGGGCCTGCTCGGCTGGGTAGAAGAGCTGGGCCTGCTCGGCCCAGTCCAGAACAGTAAGAATAATAAAACAAACTAAAGAAATGTCTAAGTATAATAGTAGAAAAATATGCATCAAACTGCACTGATCAATAATTAAAATAAAATGGAAGCCCACTATTTATAGACTAATAAATGGTTCATTTTAGAAAACAATTCATGGGTAAAATAAAGAGCCTAGTCGATTAGTTAATCAGCTATGCACTTGCAATAATCAATTATTGTTACTCGAATTGAAAGGTTTTGATAAAGAGTAGTTACCATATTAAGACACTCTCATAATCGATTATGAACTTACATCTCCTTCATCTAATCGATTAGATGTTTGTTCTAATGGATTAGAGAATTCTCTTAATCCATTTGACAATTTCCAATTTAACTGTCTAGGCTCCAAAAATATGTTTGGTGATTTTATTTGAAATTATAGGCTTCAAAAATACTTTTGAATGTGTGTGTATTAGTCATTCGACTTACGAATTCACCCTTGTGTCTTTATAATACACTAATCACTTAAAGATACACGATCAACCGAGCTTTCACATTTTTTCTCTTTCACACTCTGAAGCTTCAAGTCCTTTTGTCAAATATAGTAATCATATAAACACTTTAATGAAATCTTGGGTTTGACAAGACTTGAGATGTATTCAAGTTAATCATCAACATCAAAGAGTTTGAAGAATATTACCACAGACTTTTGTGCTCATTAGTATTACCGTCGTCTAAACATTAAAAAGGCTGCCAGCAGAATCATCAGCTTCATACATATAAACACGTAGACCCACAAAGTTTTGCATCTCATCGCAATTTTTTTATTCTCTTTGATTTCTATGAACAGAACATCTGTAATATACAAAAATATTTAAGTTATGCTTCATGTCTGTTCTCTTTAATTTTAATACGGATTAAAGAGGATAGATAAGACCAAAAAAAGGATATGTTTTGTGGCTTACCTTTTCATGCTCTCCTCTTTCTAGTTCTTTAAAAACTTGTTCATGCAATCAAATATTTATTGTCGTAACTGTTTAATAATAATTTTCTAATGTTAAAAAAATTCATTCTAAAGTTCAACCATCCTCTTGCTTCTAGTCTTTCAAATTGAAGATTAGAAATTGTTTAGTTATTTTAATCTATCACAATTGTCTATTTGTTTGAGCCATCAAGCAAAGTGTGGCAAATGCATCAATTAACTCATTTTACGTAATCTAGGTTCAAGAAATACAAAGAAACATAAACAAGCATTTTGTCATTACAATTTTTATGATTGCTTTGATTAAATTGTCGAAGTATGTCTCTTTACATTTGACTTACACTTCGATTCGATTAGGAGTGTTTAAATCAGTGACTGACATCAAATATTTGAATTATAGTGATTTTATAAGAAGAACCGTCATTATTAAACAGAGAGAAGATGTTAGGGAGCTAAATGCTAACCCTAACAAGGCTTACAAACTAAGAGAAACAAGTAAACAAACTAAGAAATAGAATTAAAAGATAATTTTGATTTTCATTGATGCCTCTCAAGTGTCAAAGACACTACCTATATATAATAATACTAATGGATAAAACTAAAGGCCCAAAACTAATTAAAGTCCACCTCAATAATTTAAGGTCCTAAGAATATTTTAAAAAGCATTACAAATTAAATAACAATAGTATAAATTATACTTCTAATTAATCATAATCCTTACTCTATCATTGCCGCGCGGTTCACATTGAACCTTGTCCTCAAGGTTCTAAAAGAAGGAAAAAAATGCACTTGCAGTTTTTATAATTCCATCCGTTGAATTTGATGTTGTTTGGCATGTAGATTACCCAAAACTTTAGAGCCATGTTTGTTTCTCCAGAATAAACATTTTCTCCATTTGATAGCAAAAGCAAATCATCAAAATTGTTAAAAGGGCCCGCTTAGTATTCAATTTTGTTGTTGGATATGCAATATAAGCCACTGGAGACTTGGATGAATTGACGTGATTAAAGACTTTTAATCTACCATTAGCCGCATGGAAAGATCCAATAGCAATACTATCATTAAGAAAATTAGAAACATATCCACCAAGTGACAAAGACCAAACATCAACCCCTTCATGGATTTCCATATCAAAAGCTGCGAGTATGTCTGCATCAAAACACTCGTCACCGTTAATCGGAGGCCAACAAATTTTGTATGATGCAACTCTCGCTTTCTGTGAACCAAACAGGATAAAATCAAACCATTTGCCAAAGATAATGTAAGACCATCGTAACGAAAAGAACTGCATAACAACTTCGTCGCACTTAAGAAGCAAATTTGTCAGTCCATGAGTTCCACCGGGATCGAAAATAAACATGAAGTTTGTTAGTAGCATTACCGAGAATGTGTTCGTAGTCATCTTCCCAACATGTTGCAGACTTGTGTTTAAAGTAATAATAGTTTCTTTGAGAAGATAAAGGAAAATGAAGTCTCTTTTTGGCATTTGATCAAACACCTTGCTCACACTATTCAGGTAATTCATTGGACAATATGTGTTGAAGATATCAGTCCCATGAACAGAATAATTGTAAGCAAACAAAGCCAAAATTCTGAGAACTTCCAGACCAGCAATCCATCCAGCATCCTTTGTAGTAGTCCTTTGTGAATCATTGTTTACCTCCAAAACACAAAGCGGAGCAACATTGTTGCGCAAACCAAAATTTTGGAACTCTATATCTTCTTGATGCAAAAGACTGAATAATTTGTCTTTCCAAAATTTAGCACATCCATCGTTTGCTTCTCCTGTGTGAGCCTTGTAAGCACTTTTAAAGCCATTGTTATGAAAAATATTGTCTAAATAATCAAAATGATGAACCTCCTGGAAACAGAGTATACTTGCATTATAGTTGTTAATCTCTTCAAGTATAAGCCTCTTGCGTCTTCCCCATTCCAAAAATTGTCGTGGGATATTGGAATTCAAATCCATATGATTTGATGCATTTTCAACACCAAGGATACTGTATGAAACAACTACAATCCTATCATTCGAAACATCCTTAAACGACACCAAAGGCTCAATTCCAGAAACCATACTAGTCGAAAACACCGCCGACAAAGAATCTAGTTTCAATGGAGCACCGTCACCTTGCTTCCAATTTTGGCATTTACCAACAGCACCAGCACGTGGAAATTCGACAACCCGGGTCGACTCATCTTTATCGATTTTCGAAGATTTCTGAGTATCATCACCATTCAAGCTTGCATCCTTCTTATCATTATCGTCATCAACAATTCCAATCACAGTCTCAGTAGAATGCATTTCCTTAGAATAAACATCCTCAGAATCGTGAGAACAATACAAACCGCTCCAATCGAGGCCTATGTGTTTCAACACCTCTGCGGCAAAGTATTTGACAGTGTTTTGATCCGGCATTTTATCAAACAAATGGTGAGTTGGTTCAAGTGGCAACCATCTGTGTGAAGGGCCGTCGTCGTCGGATTTGGTGGTTCTGTTGGATTCTTCTGGTTCGTCAAGGTCGAATTCTGCTTCCTCGCCAAAGATTGAAAGCGGAATAGCTCCTCCGCGAGCTTTGTTTGCGGTTTTCCAGAGGGGATCCGGGGAAACTATAAATGGATCAGAGGGTTTTGAAACGGTAGTGCCATTGATGCGATTGGGATGGTTGACGAAGTTGCGCTCAGAGAGTTGTTGTGGAGGCTGACGAGGGAATCTCCCATTGTCGTTTGGAAGAGAGGGGGTAGTCAAGGTTTGGGAGAAGTAGTTGCTATGGATGTGATTTGTTCGTAGGTTGAATGAAAAGGGGGATATGAGGGTTTTTGTTTGTAGGGGAAAGGAAAATAGATCCGTAGGCACTGTAAATTGGAAAGAGTTTTGAGACTTTTTTTTAGATCTTTTCTTAAAAGAGGAATGAGATATTTGGAGATACTTATCAAAATCTCTTCTATTTCTAGAATAGGTTTGATATTGATGAGAATTTATGGAGGAGGTGTTTGTTGGTTGAATTTGTTGATGATAATTATGGTAGTAATATGAATGAGGAGATGATGAATAAGATGAATATGAGTTAGGGTTTGGTGGATGTGGTGAATATCCATGATTTGGATATAAAATTGGTGATGGTGTTGGAACATATGGATTTGTGTAATAGAGTGAGAAAAGTTCCCATGGAAAGGATGGAAATGAAGGTGTGGTAGGAGTTATGAAAGAGGGGTTTGTGGGATAGGTAGGAGGAATGCTCCATTGATGAGATGAAGGTGTAAGATAAGGGTAATCCATAGGAGGATTTGAGTACATGATGAAAGCACCAATTGTTAGGGAGCTAAATGCTAACCCTAACAAGGCTTATAAACTAAGAGAAACAAGTAAACAAACTAAGAAATAGAATTAAAAGATAACTTTGATTTTCATTGATGCCTCTCAAGTGTCAAAGACACTACCTATATATAATAATACTAATGGATAAAACTAAAGGCCCAAAACTAATTAAAGCCCACCTCAATAATTTAAGGTCCTAAGAATATTTTAAAAAGCATTACAAATTAAATAACAATAATATAAATTATATTTCTAATTAATCATAATCCTTACTCTATCAGAAGAGACACTGAAGATTGGACTATTAAGCTGGTGGATTTGAATAACTTCATATTATGTAGTTTAGAATTTAGACAAAAGTTGTACAACATTTTGAATTAAGTTGTTAAAAATGGCTCAGTTGAATTCATGAACTTCAACATACCCCCTACACTGAACCATTGTTTTGTTACATCCCACCCAGTGTTATCACTACTAGCATCTGACAAAATGGACTAGTTTGCCTCTCCATTAACTTGACCTAAATAAAGCATGCCATCTAGAGTTATGGGATTGAAAATACTATTTCGCCCCATCAAGATTTAACAAAATTTCTACTTAATTTTTTTTTCACCTGAAAAATGTAAATAAAATACCATTCAAGAAAAGTTAACTAAAATAGTAATTAAAAAACATGTGTTTACAGTCGTTTAAACAATCGCGAATTCATCATGGAAAATTGTAATAGCAGCCAACAAACAAGCAAAATAGAAAGTTAACAAGTTATCCTGATTCACAAACTATTACAAACAATGGCCACATGTTACCAGAGTTAAAGAGTATTTGGGAATGTGTTGTATATAAGGAAATGGAACTTAACCTGAGCTTTTGGTGATTCTCGTTCCATCCGTAACAAGTCTTTTGAAATGTTTAACAACACAGGTGCATCTAATTCAATATAAATACACCAAAAATTAAGAGTCTCTAATGAAGGAGAGTTTGCAAGTAAACTCATTGCACCAGCTCAGACGTAGATATTCACCTCTTCATCTCACAAGTGGGTACAATCTGGCTACATCAGTACAAGTTCATTACATCATACAACACATCCACTTTCACCAAAACCCCAAATACTCTCATTCCCTTAAAGTAGTACCACTCCTTTAAGATGAAGGAAAGCAACCTGTGCTTTTGGTGATGCTCGTTCCATCCGTAACAAGTCTTTTGAAATGTTTAACAACATAGGTGTATCTAATTCAAAATCACACCAAAAATTAAGGGTCTTTAATGAAGGAGAATTTGCAAGTATGAATTGTATCAAACTCATTCCATGCTGCGAGTTAGTACTAACGTGGAGATTCACTGTCTGAAGCTTAAGGAAACAATTTCGGCATTCTAACTCCTTGGAATGGTCCGACACTTGTGTGGCATCAACATCTTTTAATCTCTAAAATATAAAAATTAAAGAGTCAAAAAACAACAATAAGAAACAAACTAAGAAGCATAGGTTTTCATGTTCACCTGTCTAATAACAAGTTCAATCAACCTAGGAGAACTTTTGAGAACACTGACAAAATACAAAAAGTCTCCTTCATCATTCAAACTCAAGTCATCCAATTCCAGATACTCCAAAGAGCTGAATGAACTTGTTAGCAGCGGGGGAAGAATGATATCTGCATATGATTCCTATACATACAAACAACAAATTTATGAGATTTATTTGTACAACGCTTAGAAGTAGCAATAACACAGCTCTCATTATCAACATTGGATTGCAGTCAAAATTCAGTACTACTTCTCTAAAATATCTAACCGCGAGGCGGACTAACCAATAATGAAAATACTACAATTTGTGTTGTTTTCTAACCTTTATCCAATTGTCCAGAGAAAACTTCTTAATTTTTGGCAAACTTTTGATCAAACCTCTAGTCGGATTTGTTTTGAGTGTAAAATCGATAAGATTCTTTGCTTCCTTGAGACAAATTGACTTTGTATCGTACAATTCTAGCACTAAGACTTTGAGAGAAGGAGAAGATATAACAAGATAATCACAACCATCACATGATTTAATCTTGAGCTTCTCAAGTAAAGGACAACCAGACACAAGACTCTCAATTGCACCGGACTCAAATTCAATACGAAACAAGTGAAGTTCAAGCAATTTTTTAAAGCCGTTGAAATTAGGTGGAATTGACAAGAAAATTGAACTAAGTTTGAGGAAAGTCAATTCCTTACAAGAGAAGAGAATGCCAAATGCACAGGCGCGTAATAAATCGATATGAACATCATGAGCTGTCCCGTAATAAACCCAGTTGTTGCTGATATTTTCGTCTCGTTTCCCTCCTCCATAATACGGGTTCGAATAAGGAAGAGATAAGACGGTCCTATGGAAAATTTAGTCAGAAATCCATAATAGAGTCCGATCATAACGGCTGAATTCAGTATTTTAATGCAGAAACCGACAATAAACATCTCAAGACAATTGAATGACAAAAGATATAAACCTAAGGGAGGACTTGAAGGACTCATTGGGGTGAATAATCTTTAGGAGACCACTTCAGTCACGCCACTGCTAATCAGTTAGCACCAGAATGGATAGGGAAAGAAAACTATCTCACACTTCACTATCCATTTATTATTTCCTATATCCTCTTTTTCGGCACCACCAAGCTTTCCCAAATATATGTCTTTCAATAGCCTATATCCTCTTTTTCGGCACCACCAAGCTTTCCCTCCATTTATTATTTCCTTCCACGCTTTCCTCAAGAGTCAACAACTTCCTTTACCATTTTCTCTTTGCCAAATATTTATTTTCATGATGCCAGCTTACGCTATATGCAGCAGTTTACTGAAGTCTTGCCTATGCTTGACCCTGCTAACCTTTGATCATACAAAAACACAAATAATGATGAAAAAGGTAGCACCTATTGTGCTCCACTAAACACTAATTTAACTGCAAAATTCATGAAATTAAACTAAAAATCATTTAAAATACTAAAAAAATAAAACATAAAGCCAGGCATTAACTTACAAAATGTGTGTTAACACTAAGATTTGATGATCTTCATCTCCATCTTCTTCCATGGGATAGTTCCCAAATTCATTGTGAAATAATTTAACTTTGGCTTTTCTTATAGAGGATATGTTAATTTGAGATTAGATTGCATCTACGGGTTCATCCATGAGGTCAACACTGGTTGAAGACAAGATCTTGGTGATTAAGCTTCCATAGGAAAATCATGCTGAGTGGTTTTTCTTGCACAAGATCATGCGACTAAACATCCCATCCATCTAATTTATTTAATGATGTTGAGTTAGCAAACATAATTCCAAACATTAACTTACAAAATGTGTGTTAAAACTAAGATTTGATGATCTTCATCTCCATCTTCTTCCATGGGATAGTTCCCAAATTCATTGTGAAATAATTTAACTTTGGCTTTTCTTATAGAGGATATGTTAATTTGAGATTAGATTGCATTTACGGGTTCATCCATGAGGTCAACACTGGTTGAAGACAAGATATTGGTGATTAAGCTTCCATAGGAAAATCATGCTGAGTGGTTTTTCTTGCACAAGATCATGCGACTAAACATCCCATCCATCTAATTTGTTTAATGATGTTGAGTTAGCAAACATAATTCCAGACATTATCTTACAAAATATGTGTTAACACTAAGATTTGATGATCTTCATCTCCATCTTCTTCCATGGGATAGTTCCCAAATTCATTGTGAAATAATTTAACTTTGGCTTTTCTTATAGAGGATATGTTAATTTGAGATTAGATTGTATTTACGGGTTCATCCATGAGGTCAACACTGGTTGAAGACAAGATCTTGGTGATTAAGCTTCCATAGGAAAATCATGCTGAGTGGTTTTTCTTGCACAAGATCATGCGACTAAACATCACATCCATCTAATTTGTTTAATAATGTTAAGTTAGAAAACATAATTCCACTACATTATCTTTGATGATAACTTCGATATTTCCTTGTTTGGGAAAGAGTATGTGAGTAAGTAGATGATGTGCCAGGTGAACTTTATCCTTGATAAACCATATTTTGAGAGGAATCCTTAATTATATCATTTGATATACAACAAATCTTAACATAACAACCTTGTAACTGCAATTGTTTAACTTAAAAGGTCCTCAAATGGTTAATGTTTCTCCATAGTAAGGTAACCTAAACATTCCAAAAACGTCTATGTGAACGTGAACTGTAGATGCTTTTGATTGGCTGCATTTTGTGGTAAAACATAATTCTGAGTTTAGATGTCTTGACTGATGTCATGACATGCATGTGTGGTTTTCTGCAGGAGATGTCATTTTAGCTAATAGATATTTTAGTGATGTCAAGATGAACATTGTGACATCGTTACCTAAACATCAAGTGATGTTATGGTTCTGTTATGTTTCCTACTTTATCTCAGGCTATATTTTAGGAAACTAATTATTATGTGCTGATTGTATATCAGTAAGAGAACGAGCCATGGCCTGATTTTTAGCACCTTGATTTGTGAAAATTAGGTTAACTTGGTTAACCCTAATTTATGTTCTTTAGGCCTAAGGCCCAGGATCTGCATAACAGAAGACTGTTAGTCCTACTTTCAGAAGCGGAGAATTGAAGTGAAGAATACTGTTTGCTCCGATTTGTACAAAATAGGGTACAACAAGAAGATGTCCTATGGAATGTTGAGACATGTTCTGTGACAACATGTCTTATGAGATGTCATATGCATAAACTCATAACATTGCGCCTACTGAGCTGGAATATGAAGATTCAGTATGTACTCAACAGATGCAGAATATTGTATGGAATATTATGCAATCCTATGTGGAACAGGTTTAAAGGTCAAGAGAATTAAGTCAGAATATTGAAGATTATGCAGTTTCTAATTATGGAGATAATTTAGGAAACTTATGATTGAAGACCTTTCTTTTAGCCGACGTTTTTTGCTGATTTGTAACAGCAAATAGGGTTGTGATTGAAGGCCCAAGTCCAGTTGGGAATAAGTTATAAATAGGAAGCTTTATAACCTAGTTTAGGAAGCTAGTCGGTTTTAGAAAGATGTAGTCTTTAGGGTTAGCTATGTAAGTGAACCACCCGGATTGTGGGATGGTCACTGATTTATGCTTCGAAGCCTGTAGGCAAGAGGTTTATTTTACTCACTCAGAAGCTGTGAAGCAATGAGTGCAGTTGTGTCCTTGGATGAAGTTATGAAGCAATTCCAAGTTTATTTGTGTCAAAGAGTTTTTAACTGTTTTGTGTTTGGAGTGATGTTCTCCAAACTCGTTTTGTATGATTGCAAGGATTTGTAGCAGGTTTAGGTACCACTAGGGAGTGAGCAGAGGTTCTCTTATCTTAGATGGGTTTCTAAGGTAAAGGTTTCATTGGGTAGTGATTAGGTAGCCGGAGGTTGTTGCCTGTAAAACGGAGGTTGTTTATATAAAATAATACTACTGATAGTGGAGTCTTCTTCCTAGCTTGGTAGCCTCCAGATGTAGGTTGGTTGAACCGAACTGGGTTAACAATTCTGTTGTGTGTTATTTATTTTCTGTACTGGTTTATAAATCTGGTATAAGATATCGTAACATCTAATACGACATCAGGGAATACTTCCATAGCTTGTGCTTTTACAGAACCACCCTAGATCAAAACATGTTTGTGATAACTGAGCTATCATTATGCATAAATAGTTCCAGTATTCTTATGATCATTTAACATACTAGTATTGAACCAAAATTGAAGATCATCCTATCCTACCGTTGCAGCTTTTATAACAGACCAGATGTCTTGGCATCATATACGACATCCGGGTTCTGTCATACCAGAATTTCATGAACCTTACACCTTGCGAGTGTCAAACCTTTGAACTTGAGATTTAAGTAGGATTACTTGACGAGTCTTGGATACATGGGATCTGGTTTTGGTGAAGAACTCTCTAAGAAAGTCTCAACTGATTCTGTGTTGACAGATCACATCACTTTGCGATTGGACATATCTTTCTCTCTTTGATTCTTTGAAGAAATTTTTTCCAAAGGAGACTTAATTAAGGAAGGATTTCTATAGGAGAAACTCCTTTTTTTAGGCATAATGATGATATAATAGTGGCAAAATGTATAGACTTACACAAGATGAAAGAAATAAACACTTGTATGTAAAAGAAAAAAAATGAGCGAGTACCTTTATATAGCGTAGATTTAGAGATTATTTTCATGACAAAATCGTTAACCTTAATGGAGATTTGGCTCGGAGAAAAGAAAATTAAAAAATCTTTCCAAAAATAGCTCTTTAATCGATTGCAATTCAGGCTTTCTAAAAGATTGAGATTTACCGTGATCCTTATTAAAGAGTTGATTTGACTATGTTTTGGAAGATATTTATTCTGATGTCGCCTGAAGAATTGAAGAACAAGTAAGTTGTATTCAATTATTCCTTTGGTGTAATCGATTATCATACTACTTTCAACTTTTATTGCTTCTTTTTTGCCGTTGCTTCTTTTTTTGGCCTGATTGATAGATTTTGGCAACCCAAAGCTTTAGTAATGCATCTTTTTTCCTATATTTTTCAATTTTTATTCTGCATACTTGCTAAAGGCATGATCAACTTAAACAGAAAAATATATTAGTGATAAGACAATATTCACTAAGAAAGAGACCACTAGCCTGAGAACCGGAGGTCTCTCCCGCCTCAAATGTTGTCGGTGGAGAGGTGCGTCTACGGGAGGACGGGGGTGGAGAAGGATGGAATGGAGAATCCCGTCTACTGCGGGAGGACGAAGTAGCAGCAGGAACACCGGAAGATGAAGCTGTAGGTGGTGCATCTGAAACGGCCTGTCCAGATGCAGGAGGAGGCTAGATTGCCTGACTCCTTTCTCTCCGCATAGAAGCATGATGTGCTACCCTGCCGTGTCTCAATTGAGATGCTCTATCAGTCATTGCTCCTGTAGAAGCACGAAAAAATGTTAACTCAAAGACCAATATTGAAAACAAACTTGAAAACACATAAAGGAAAAAACCGAAAATATACTTACGGTTTTGTTCTTGATGAAAACCAGAAATGTATTTTGAGTCTCTACTGCAATTTCAGAGGTCCGTTAATGGCACCCCACCCCCACAAATGAACACACTAAAATAGCCATTGATCATTAAAAAGACATTTCTAACCCTTTAGTAATGATTTATACTGTTAAAAACAAGCCACAAATTCCTAATTTCTGACATAAAACACACATTTGAGTGGATTTTACATAAACTCTAAAAAGTTCAAAAACAACTTACTTGGTTGATTGTGGTTGGATTCTTGATATACTCGTGTTTGACGCTTTCAAACAACTTCGGTTGCAAATGTGAGTGATTTGGTGAAAATAAAATTAAGAGAGTTGAGTGTGTTTGCTTGTTTTTGAAACTTTAATGGGAGGGGAAGAGGCAGCGCGCCTCTTAGGTGTTCAGCGAACCAGAAATATACTTACGGTTCCATACCATAGTTATATTTCCGGTTAGTTCCAACGTAAATGTCTATTTTAGTGCGTACCGGAAGTACATTTTCGATTTTGAGAAGTATTTTTAGAATTTCGCATAGTGCGCAGAAAAATATGGGATAGAATAAGAATTCCTCAACATTTGACCCTCCAAATATTCGTCAGTGCGTTTTTAGTCTTGGCCCAATAAATTGATGTGGAAACAAACCCTTCTTGTTAGTGTGGTATTTTGTTTTCTCATTGTAATCTTTCTCCCAAAAAAATATTACTATTGCACCTTAGCTTCTTATTCTAAAAACCTAAAATCATTGTAAATTTTTTTCTCAAAATTGTATTTAAAAATATTCATTTCAATGAAAATAAAACTAGAGTAAGTTGAGTGCTACATGAGCTATAGTTAAATGGCTAGTAGATCACATTCAACCATTGTTTTCTTACATCTCAGTGTTCAACATTCACTAATTAATTTTTTCCACCTGAAATGTAAATAAATAAAAAACCATTCCATAAAAGTTAACTAAACTACTAATTAGAAAACATGAAAATTGTCATTTAAACATTCATAGTTCATCATCATCCAAAATTCTAAAACCAACAAACAAGCAAAATAGAAAGTTAATTCACAGAGAATTACAAACCACTTTCAGACTCTTCACCGAACACGTAGTACCATTTAGCTACGTAAGTACAAGTTCATTGCATCAAACAATACAACCACTTTCAGCACATCCCCAAATACTCTCGTTCCTTTTTAATAAAGGATCCAGATTCTCTCCTGCAGCTTGTTCAGTTGCAATCTCCGCCATTGATTTCTACTATACAACTTTTTTATCATCATTGTTTCCATATAAAATTTACTGGTCATTGGATTCGAGGCATGATGGATGGCAGAATTCAATCGTCCTAGATAATAAGATGTTTTCGTCCAAAAGTAGTCTGAAGGAAGTTAACCTGTGCTCTTGGTGATGCTCGTTCCATCCGTAAAAAGTCTTGTGAAACTTTTAACAACATAGGTGCATCTAATTTATCGCGACTACAAAAATAAAATGTAAGAGTCTTTAACGAAGCAGAATTTGCAAGTATGAACTTTATCAAACTCAATGTATGTTGTTCAGAGCTAGCTCCAACAGAGATAATCACATTCACTGTCTGAAGTTTAGGGAAACAACTACAGCATTCTAACTCCTTTGAATGTTCCATCATTTGTGTGGTATTAACTTCGGGGAAAATCTGAAGTATAAATATCAAAGAGTCAAAATAAAACAATAAGAAACAAGCTAAGTAGCATAAGTATTCATGTTCACCTTTATATTAAGTTTAACCAAGCTAGGAGCACTTTTGAGTATACTAACAATATGCAAAAGTTCTCCTCTTTCATTCAATTTTAAGCCACCCAATTTTAGATACTCTAAAGAGCTGAATGAGCTTGTTAACAGCGTGGCAGGAACGATGTCTTCATGCTATGCATACAAACAACAAAACTATGAGATTATCTGTACAACCATTAGAAGTAGCAATAACACAACTTTCAATAAGAGTATTGGATTAGACCATCAATCAAAATTCAACATCACTTCTCTTATAAATATACACAATAAAAGAGTAAGATAGTCTTTGAAATATCATACTGTGACGCCAACTAATCAATAATGAAAATACTACAACTAGTGATGTTTTCTAACCTGATCCCATCCGTCCAGAGAAAACCTCTTAATTTTTGGCAAACTTATGATAGAAACTCTGCTCCGACATGCCGTGAGTGTAAAATCAATCAGATTAACTGCTTTCTTGAGACAAACTGACTCTGTATCAATCAATTCCAGCACCAAGACTTTGAGAGAAGGAGAAGATATAACAAGATTATCACAACCAGAACAACAATCAAGGTTGAGCTTTTCAAGAAACGGACAAGCAGACATAAAACTCTCAAGTGCACTTGACTCTATTTCAATACAATCCAAGTGAAGTTCAAGCAATTTTTTAAAGCCGTAGAAATTATGTGGAATGTACAAGTTAAATGAGCTCAATTTGAAGTAAGTCAATTCCTTACAAGAGAAGAGAATATCCGGCATTTGATTTTCATCTTCACGAGCACAGTAGGTCAAAAGCTCAAGATGTTTAATGTTGTTTGACATAAAGGGGATCCACATAATGAGTTTTTCTATTGAGATCGGGAATTCGTATTCTCTCCATCGAGCAATAGAAAACTTGTGTATAGGCCCATTGTGGAGCATAAGAACATGCGTGATGATTTTATAAACTAGAGGATAAGGGTCATCACCATGCATATGCCTTCTAAAAAAGTCGTTGTCAAAACAAAGATGTGGGACTGAAGTCCACATATACCTCCACTTTCTTGACAAAATACTAGTTCTAACTTGGTCTCGGATTTTCAAGTTTTCTAGGATTTCATCAATGACATTACTTGGTAAGTCGCTGATTCGATCATTTTGATTGGCCTTCTTGTTGAGCAAAGTCATCACAGAACTACAAATTCAAGATGAAGTGTAAAAAATACGTCAATATATGCATCCTTATTCAACAATGGAAAGGGGTCTTGGTTTTCCAATTAAGGTATATTTTCAAAATTTTATTTTTATTTTTGCATCTGACATCAAAATACTTAGAATCAGATCTTAGAGTAACTTCAAATGCCCAAAAGGTTGAGAAATAAATGGATGTAAAAGTATGTAATGTAAGCATGAACAGTGAAGTGCCCTAATAAATAATCATAGTTATGAAAACCTAAAGAATAGATAATGATAATGATAAGTAAATGAAAGAGTAAAGATTTTGAAGAATTCTTACCGTTGAAAGTGAGAGTGAGATGGTGGTGGCTTGTAGAAATCGCCGGAATGTTCATGGAAATGGTCGCTACAGTGAGAGAGTACAGTTGAGAGTGAGAGTGAGAGTGAGACGGCCGATGACTTATAATGCCCGCATCCTCAGTCACCACCGCTTTAGTCTGGTTCGGGGTCAGTTCTGACCTCAAGTGGTTTCAGTCTCCTCTCGATCGGAGTTGTGGGAGATCCATAGTTCTCCCTATCAAATCTAGTGTCAATCACCACTAGACCAACTAAATATAAGTTGGTTGGGAAATATAATTTTATTAAACGATATATCATTTGCTTTTAATTAAGAAGACTACATAGCATCAGAGATACTTTTAGACTTTGTCAAGTTTAATCCAAAATTTAGCTCACACCTTTACATGTATAGCTCTATCCCTGCAATTTTATTGAGCAATGTTATTGTTATATCAAGTTTTACACCTATACCTTATTTACTCTTCATAAATAACATTATTGTTTTAATAAAAAGTTATTTTAATTAATAAAATTATTTTTGCAACACAAATGTAATTTTTTTTATTAATTAATTTTATTATTGCATTAACTATAAAAATATATATCATTAATCACTTATTTGATTTATACTTCCTCCATTCTCTTTTGTAAGTAAACTTTGATTTTTATGTTTGCTCAATAAATAATAGGGTAATATTAACGAGTAAGGATAAAATTAATTTTTTTTATTGTTTTTCTCTAAAACAAAGTTTCTATAAGTGAATTTTTTAACTTGTGTCCCAAGAGCGCTAACGTTAGCATAACCCTAAATAATATTAGCATATTATTAAAACTATAAATAGATATAAGATACATCAATTATTTAAAGAATTTAAAAGTCAAAATTTATTTATAAAAGAGAATGGAGGCAATTACTCGTTAATCAAATTGACTACTTCCATTTACCAGTAGCTTACCTAACATTAACCAAGTTCTAACATTAATTATGAAATATAATAACCAGTCTATACACTCCATTAATCCAATTATGATTTTGAATTATAAAATATATGAAATATAACAAACAAAATTGGTTTTCGGCAAAAAAAATAAAACAAACAAAATTGGTTAATAAAATATAAATACTTGCTTAATGTCAGAACTTGATTGGTGTTAGGGATGGCAACGGGTGCCCGCGGGTGCGGGTTTTATACTACCCAAACCCGCACCCGAAATTACCACCCGAACCCGAACCCAAACCCAAAAGCTATTCGGGTGACAAAATAACACCCACGCCCACACCCGTTGGGTTCGGGTTTTTTCACCCAAACCCAAACCCGCAACAAAATACATAAAATATATTTTTCCTACAATTTTCTTACAACTTTCCATAATATATATATATATATATATATATATATATATATATATATATATATATAATATATATATATATAATATAATATATATTATATAATATATATTTATATATTATAATATATATATATATATATATATATATATATATATATATATATATATATATATATATATATATATATATATATATATTCGGGTGTAATTTCGGGTTTCGGGCGCGGGTTTCACACTACCCAAACCCGCACCCGAAATATCGGGTGGCACCCGAACCCGAACCCAAACCCAGTCAACTCGGGTTTTCACCCGTTGACTCGGGTTCGGGTGCGGGTGGGCCCCGCGAGTTTGGGTCTGTTTGCCATCCCTAATTGGTGTTATGTATTTTATTAAACTTGCTTAATAAATTATAAGTAAAATATGTGGTTAATAACATATATTTTTGTGGTTAATGCGATAATAAAATTGATTAATGATAAATCTTATATTTTTGTTCCAAAAATTAATTTTTTTATATAAATATTAATTTTTTATTTAAAAAAATTGTTCATCATATTTATGAATAATAAATCCGACGTATGTTTAGAGTTTGGTGTCAAAATATCATTACTCAATGCTATTTTTAAGGATGCATGTTCTGCAATGAGGTTTTGATGAATTATTTAGAAAATGTGTTAAATCGTCGTCAAGTAATAAAATCTAAATTTGTATCCACGTGAATTGTTTTAATCTCAACTAGACAATACTATTGTACTAAAGATATTAAATTTGGAGTTTTGCATCAAGGTTTAGTTAACAGATAAGAAAATAAAATAGATTATTGATAGGATTATATTGGGCCCTACGAGGAGATAGTCCATGATGGGATTATATTGATAGGATTACATATCGAAGCTTTAGCTCGCCTAATACATGCCAAACACATTCTCAAATTTGGTGACTTGTCGCCATAATGGGCTCGGGATTCCTAAGGTAACCCCACATACCTAATAAATATGGGCGATGACGTGGACACATAATAACTAATTGGAGAGAAGCAGTTAATAGAGGAGAACAAGTCTTTCCTCGATCTTTTCTTGATAGTGGAGCTAAAACAAAAATGTTTTATTAACTATGTAACTCAAATACAAGAGCCTTATAAATATCTTAACCTTAATGTTGAGAAGGGATCTAATCTTTTACACAAGAAATATTCAATAAACAGAGTCAAATACAACCATTATAAATTTATAAAAAAATCATTTTGTAATCTTTTTTTTCTTCAAATTTGTATCATAAGAAATTAATTTCAATAAAAATAAAACTAGAGTGAATTGGGTGCTACACATAAGTTAAATGGCTCCCGTGTCTAATCTAGTTGACCACATTCAAGTTCAACCACTATTTTCTCACATCTCAGTGTTCAACATTCACTGACTGATTTTTTTCACCTTAAATGTGAATAAAAGACCATTAAAGAAAAGTGAACTAAACTAGTAATTAAAAAACATGAAAATTGTCATTTAAACATTCATCATCATCCAAAATAGAAAGTTAACAAGTCTCTTGATTCACAAATCACAAACTATTATAAACAAAACAATGCCCACATAATACCAAATGGACTGAAAATATAATAATAAATAAACAATGATCCATTGTTCCACCAGACTCTTAAGAACACACGCTAGTACTATTTAGCTACTTAAGTACAAGAAGTTCATTAAATCAAAACATATATTCACTCTCACCACTTTTCTGAAATACTCACATTCTCTTATAATAAAGGATCCAAATTATATCCTCTTCTTTCTCTTTTGCAATTTGTTTTGCTGCAATCTCCACCATTGATTTCTTTTTATTACAAATTTATTATTTTACATTTCGTATTTAGAAACAAATTCCAAAACATAGAAAGTAAAAATTTTAAGTCAAAAAAATTTACTTTCACCGAACTTTGACCGTCCGCCACCATTGTTATTCTCTCTACCGTTCATCTGATATGTTATGGTCGCATTTTTCGTGTTTAAGTTCTCTTTGTTAGTTTTCATTTTTTTAGTTAAATATGTTTTTTGTCCTTATAAATATCTCAAATTTTATTATCAGTCCCTATTAAAAAAATGACATTTTTGATCCACCCAATTTTTAATGCGTGTAGTTTTAATCCCTATTATTTTCTGAATTTTTAAATTTGTTTAATTACCCTTAACTTTTAAATTTTTGAATAATTTTTTATACATATTTAGAATACTGTAAAATATTTATTTACCAAAGTTTAGAATTTTTTAAATAAATAAAAAGAATTAAATATAAATTTTTGAAATTTTTTAAAAGATAATGATAAAAGTAATAAAATCTCGACTTAGAAATTAAATTTTAAGTTTCTTTTTTTTTTCCTCAAGAAACTTTTTATAACGTTTATAAACATGTTTGCAAAAAAATCATTCAAAAATATACATTAGTTTAACAGCAAAGGCTAAAATTATGTGCATAATAATTTTGTAGGGATCAAAACATGTTATTTTTTTTATAGGGATCCAAAACAAAATTTAGTAATTTAAAAGGATCAAAAACATATTTAATTTTTTTTTTTACCTTTTTTGTTTCTTCTTCAACGAAATTCTTTCTAATTTTGTTACAAAATATTTTTGATATGTGTTCGAGTGTGAAACATGTTAATTTATGTATATTGAAATTTTTTGTTTTTATTGTTGTTGTGTTTTATTTGTTAAGATTTCAAATCTCGTCTCAGCCTTTTGATGTCAAGTTTTATTTTTGATAGTAAACTTATTGCATGATGTGGTGAAAGTCATGCCACTGTTACTTATGATTTAAGAACAACTTGAAACTTGTTTGGAAAAATAGAGCATGAATTAAATTACATGAAATATATATTTTTAAAATAATAGCATAAAATACACTTAAAACACGATAGTGCAGAATACACTGATGGATATAATATTTGAAAAAATCATTGTAAATCGATCAATCGAACCAAACCAGTTAGTTTGGTTTGGTTTCATTTTAAAAAAATACTAAAAACTGAACCAAACCAAACCGATGAAAATATCATCGGTTTGGACATCTTATATATAAGAGTTTGACCTAACTCAACCTTTAGAAACCGACTTGTAAGGTGAGCGTGGCTCTATAAACTATTTCAATTCTCTATCTCTAACTAATGTGAGACTTTAGATTTTTCCAATACACTCCCATACACCCATCACTCTTTTGGGCTTGGTGCATGGATTTTAAATAATGGACAATCCGAGGTCCGATTGATAGACTCTGATATCATATTAAAGTTTTATCAAACTCAACCTTAGAAAACTGACTTCTAAGGTGATGGATGTGACTTTATATAAATTAGGGTTAAATATGTCTGGGGTCCCTATAAATATGCGACCCTGCAATTTTGGTCCCTCTAAAATTTTTCTTCGAATAATGCTCCTCGCAAACTTTTACATCCACAAATTTGGTCCTTAACATCACAAATTGCGGGGGTTTTAAACCTCCTCTAAACTAACTCAGAAAAAAACAAAAAAAGCAAGATAGAAATCACTACTTTTTATTGCATATTCTCTACTAATTTTTTTCAATTTTTAGAAAAGCAATTTTGAACAACATAAATTGTTTGGAAGTGCACTGTTAGACAAATGGAAGTGCACAAAATAGAAATGCCCTTTTAGAGAACTTTTTGTTTAGGTTTCCATAAAAAAGAGAGAGAATTAACACGCTTGGAATATTGCATGGCAGTGTGGTACCAAGTTGTTGGTTGCAGCCACTACCTTTTGAGATCTTGTAACTCAAGGGACGAAGTTTAAATTCCCTTTAAGAACGGTTGTCAAATGACCGCTAATGGCACTTTAATTAATAATAATGTATCCCATCTTCAATTAATAATCTTGCTTGGATGGATGGGTGAGGTAGGTCAGTTGTCACTTACTAGTTGAGTTAAGGGTGTTGTTAGTCTAGGGTTCAACTCTTAGCAAAGACTGTTACTAGTAGTTTCATTGTTCCAAACAAAAATTTGAAATTTGAATAAGTTAAAAGTATGTTTTGAATATGAGTCATGCATGAATAATATGGTAACCTTATAAGGGTTTATATGAAAGTTTGCGAGCACCTAAAATTTATACATGTTGAATTGTATATTATACCTTGAAATTCTTTCCTTCTTTTTAGATTTGTCTTCATCAAAATATAATTCAATTTAGAAGTTTGACATCAAAATCTCTCCATTTTTGATGATGACAAATATATACATGATGTTTGTGATTTTCCAAAAAGCCCCTAAGATGAATATCCCCCGCTTAATGTATGAAACCTTATATCCTTTGAGTTTTTCATCTTCATAACTCAATTGATTATAGACAAAGAAACACAAGCTTACATATATCCCTGTCCCCCTTTTGACATTATAAAAAAAAGAAGAAGAGAGAAAATGAGTAAAAATATAGGATAATAATAAAATCATACAGTCAAAATCAAAGATCTAATCATCCAAACATTCACACAAATGTGAAAATACAACCAAGTGCTTACTATAATAACGAAATGCAAAGATGACTAAACACATTACATAAGAAATGGAACTTTAAAATTGCATACTATAAACTGAAGTAAAGTAAACAACACTAAAAGAAACATGGTCAAATTTCACTCTTGAAATATCTTGATTCATGTCATCATTTCCATCTCCTCTTTAAATTTAGTGTGTTACATGCATATGAATTTTAGAGTATAAATTTAACGATTATTTTTAAAATTTTAACAAAATGCGTGAGTAACTCATGAAATGTATTTAACAATCCCATAATCTAATGCCTTACATTGATTTTTGTCACATATCCTGAGTCAAGCATTCTTACCAATTTCTCACCAATCCCATAATCTAATGCCTTACATTGATCTATTTATTTATTTTTTTTAAGAACAAATGTTTAGTTATCAATTTAGAAAAACTATTCAACTAACTTTTGTAAAAATTTGTCTTTAACATCTTAACATAAATCAATTTCCATTCAACATATTTTTAATCAAAATAAATTTTATAAAATTAATTCAACATATTTTTAATCAAAATAAATTTTATAAAATTAATTGTATTTACTGCAAAACTAATCACATGTATTGAATATCCTTTCCCAGCCCATTTTTAAGTAACTAGCATATTGTCTCGTCAAGATATAATAACAACAAATTCACTAACTCATTTTTTCACTTAAAAAATGCAAATAAAAGGAAATGAAACACCATTCAAGACATGCAAATTGTCGTTTAAACATTCATGATTTATCATTCAAAAATCTAAAATCAGAAAAAGACCATAAAAATAGAAAAATAGCAAGTCTTCTGATTCATAGAATATTACAAACAATGGCCAAAAGAACTTAAAAAAAATTAATTAAGCAGTGATCTAATTTGCAACCAACCTCTTCACCAAAATAGTGGATAAGGAGAATGCTTGAACTTAACCCGTGCTCTGGGTGACGCTCGTTCCATCAATAACAAGTCTTGTGAAATTTCGAAAAACATAACTGCATTAACTGCCTCTGATTCCTCAAAAATATTAAAAGTAAGAGTCTTTAACAATGGAGAATTTGCAAGTATGAACTTTATCAAACTCATTGCGTGTTGAGCGCTAGCATCAACATAGATATTGACGGTCTGAAGTTTAAGGCAGCAACAACTAAGGCATTCTAACTCCTTTGAAGGGCCCAACACTTGTGTGGTATCATCATAGTTGTAACTCTGAAATATAAAAACTAAAGAGTCAAAATACAACAATAAGAAACAAGTTAAGTAGCATATATAGGTACATTTATGTTCACCTTTATCTCAAATTTAACCAAGCTAGGAACACTTTTTAGTAAACTAACAATATGCAAAAGTTTTCTTCTTTCCTTCAAATTTAAGTCAGTCAATCTCAGATGCTCTAAAGAGCTGAATGAGCTTGTTAGGAGCGCGGAAGGAATAATATCTGCACTTGGGTTCTATGCATACAAAACAACAAATCTATGAGATTATCTGTACCACACTTAAAAGTATCAATAACACAACTTGCATTATAATATGTTGAAAATATATACAATAAAAGAGTAAGATGACTTTTTCAAAAGTGGACACTAATGAAAATACTACAACTAGTGATGTTTTCTAACCTTTTTCCATATGAACAGAGAAAACCTCTTAATTTTTGGCAAACTTTTGATCAAATCAGATAAGCTGTTGTGATTAGCATCGAGTGTAAAATCAATCAGATTCTTGGCATTTTTGAGACAAATTGACTTCACATCATGAATTATTTCTAGTAATAAGACTTTGAGAGTGGGAGAAGAAATATCAAGATATTCAAAACCATCACAATATTCAATGCAGAGCTTTTCAAGAAATGGACTACCAGACATAAAACTCCCAAGTGCTACGGAATCGAATGTAACACAAACTAAGTGAAGTTCCAGCAATTTTTTAAAACCGCAGAAATTAGGTGGAATTGACATGTTAAATCCTCCAAATTTTAAGTAATTCAATTCCTTACAAGAGAGGATAATTAATGGCATTTGATCAACTCTTCTGCCGAGGTTCAGAAGGTCGAGATATTTAACGTCCCTCCTTGACAAAATTGCAATCCAAATATTGAGGTATTCCATTGAGATCTTGAAACGGGAGTAATCCAGCATAAAAAGAGTAAACTTGTGTATCGGCCCATTGTGACCCAAAAGAATATCCGTGATGATTTTAGAAATTACATCATTATCAACATGCCCAAAACTTTCTAAAAAGACTATGTCAAAACAAAGATGTGGGGCTGAAGTCCACATATACCTCCACTTTTTGGACAAAATACTAGTTCTAACTAGGTCTCGGATTTTCAAGTTTGCTAGGATGGCATCAATGACATTACATGGTAAGTCAGTGATTAGATCATTTTTATTGGCCTTCTTGTTGAGCAAAGTCATCATCACATAACTACAAATTCAAGAACAAGTGTAAATAATAATACCGAGATGACTATCCGTTCATGAATACATTATATCTTAATCAATATTTTTCTGAACTAATCAAAAACTAATAAAACTTGGAATCTTATCATACTATACAGAGATCTGAGACTAACTTTCAAAGGTTAAGAAATGAATGGATGTGAAACTACATGTAAGGACGAAATGTGAAGGGCCCTAACAAATAATCATAGTTATGAATAATCTTTAATAATACTAAGAATTGAAAATTAAAGAATGGAGGATGATGATGATAATGATAATGATAAGTAAATCAAAAAGCATAACGATTTTGATGAATTCTTAACGACTACCGTTGAGAGAGTGAGAGGGCAGTGGTTTGTGTCACTGAAATGTTCATGCAAAAGGTCGCTGCATTGAACCACATTTAACATATTCTTTTGATATTTGTATTATTTATCTCATATTCAATTAATGTGCTTTTATGCTTTCAATAAAAAAAATAATGTGGTTTTTTTCTTTCCTCTTTAATTCATTTTTGTCAGATTTGTTTCATCTTCTTCTTTAAATTTAAGTGACGTCATTTCTTACTCTATAGGTAAAGATTTCTACTCTTAAAACTCATTCATTTTTATACCATATTAATGATTTTTTTTAAATAATAAAATATATATTTTACAAATTATATTGTAATATGCATACGTAAACATTTCTACTCTTAAAACTCATTCATTTTTATACTATATTAATGATTTATTTAAATAATAAAATATATATTTTACAAATTATATTGTACTATGTATATATATGACAATGGGCACGGTTTCGGTAGGGTATTATAGTACCCCTCTCCATAACCGCAGTTTAAAAAAATCCTCGTACGCGAGCCCATACCCGCATGTGTATCAATATTCATACCCACCCATTGTTTGTGGGTATCTCAATGCCCATACACATATTTGTTTACCTGTATTTATAGTAAATTAAATCATTCAATTATAAAATATTATATAATATAAATATTTTTAATAATATTAAAAAAATTATGAATGTTATTGTTGAGTTAAGAAATAATTAAACACTTTTATTAAAATGTATAATGAGTTAATAGTGATATATTTTAAAAAATAAAAATAAAAATATGTATTTTTTAGATAATCATATAAATGACATAATATAAATATGTAATGCGGGTATGAGGCGGGTGGGAAGGTATCTGTGTCTCCACCCATACCCGCATATTTTAATGAATAATTTTCGGTGCCGTGTCCATCCCTATTTTTATGGGTGGGTATTTTTATTAGAGTTGATCAATTGATAAAATAATATGAAATCATTTCATTACTCGCACTCAAATTGATTTTATATCTTCATATTATATAATAATCTCAATATGACACAACCCTTATTTATAAAAAGGGGTTACTAGTAATTTTTCTTAACAAAAGCATTTGAACATTAATATTTTCTCAAGTCTACAATACTAAATTAATATTATAAAAAATAATATATTTAATAGATCTGTATACCCTAAAATTTTTAAAAATGATTTGCAAGTCAGAATAAGAGTGTACGTTAAAGGTGGGATCATAGGAGAAGAAGTGGTGTGTAGGACTGGAAGCGGGATGTGAGGTTCGATACAAAGAAGAATGAACCTACTCAGAGCTGAGACATGAAGTCGAGCGAGAGGAAGAATACTCTAAGTCTGGGCCGATGAGTGAAGTCGAAAGGAACAAGGTGCATGTCTAGTCTGAGGGCCGAAGTGCCAAATAGATGCATGAAGGTTATAGAAATTAAAGAGGGGCAAGAAGCATTGAGAAACAACCAAAGAAGAAACTACAAAGAACGAAAAAAATGAAGTCCAAACCAAATTCACCCCTGGATAGTGATGGAATCACACCAAGAGATGATATATCTAGATAAAAGAAAAATCCTAGATCAGAGAACTACACACAGGATGGAGAAAGATTCTGACTGTGGAGGAAGAAGAGAAAGACGAAAATAAAAAAGAATTGATTTTGATTGAATTATTGGGTAGAATATTGGAGCGCATGTTGAACTCAAATAATAAAATAAAAAACAAAATGATTTTTTCTATTGTATTTGGTACATGACTTTTTCTATTTTAAGGCATGAGATAAGTCTATGATACTGAATCTGGAAAGGATAACAAAGATCTAATAATAACCACACTTGATTCATTATTGAATCGTCTAGTTATAGTGTAACACTCTTTTAAATCTCACCTATAATTTAATCAAAAACCACCACTCAAGGGTGTCACACTTTATAATAAAACATCATAGAATACAATCCATCACCGTAACACGGGTTACATCAGTAAAAATTCAAACTTCTCATAACATATACCTTCAAGGTGATCATGCAACTTCAACACATCCTCATCATCAAAATAACATTCTTAACTTTCAAGCTCATAGCGTTTACTATCATAAAAGAGTTAAAATTAAAAGTAGTTCAACAATGCAAAATCCTTGTAAAATATGTCAACATAAAAGAAACATAACATTCAAATCAAATGTTTCCAACCCGATGTTGCATATCAGAGCAAGACAACTCTAAATAATAGAAAACTTTTAAGTACTCCAGACGGATAACTTCAATGCTTCTGCAAGCTACTCCTGAATACCTGTGCGTTACCCACGTGGAGGACACATTCAAACAGAAAGGATGAGTAATCATAATTCATTATAAATGCTATAAGAAAAGAATAGTAGATGCAATTAACATCATTATTATAATAACATATAGCATTATTAATAATTCAAGATTCACACCCATACATCATAGTTAACACACATCCAACTTTCATCATAGAAATCATTATATAATCAACTAACATCACAACAATTCAACATATCACACGTCATCAACAAATCTATGCAATGTCACATAAATGTTATGCACGACACCGACTCAATGAACGTGGTACCAATATGAACCCTTAGATTCATTTCACTCCTTGATCCCCACCATAGGATCGATTCCCTCTTGGAACTGAAGCACACCAAATCGCTACCAACATCACAAGTAACACTTTAGTAAATCCTCGGACAAAGGATATAGCTACTCGCACTCAAGCCATCATCATGTGAAACTAGGTCACATCGTATGGTAGAACATAAGTTCCGCAACATGGATACGTGATTCACAACATAAAACAACAAAAACATCACATATATGTTCGACCTCGGCTAGTTAAATGCATCCTCAACAACATCATCATTATCATTCACATAGCATGTATATATATTTGAACATGTACATCATTAAAACATCATCATAGTACCATCATTATCATCGGAACAACATCATTGCAACAACACTCAAGTTTTATCATTTACAACAACTCATCATAGCGCAACATACAATTACACACCTTACAACACCATTTCACATCATTTAAATCATTTCCAGAAACATTAAATTATTTTTAAAATGTCCTTCTGCTTCCGTAGATGTACCTCAGAAAGCACCCTTTTTTATTTAATGTTGTTTTGTTCCGTAGATGTATATACGAAAGCGTTCATAGATGCATCTACGGAAGTATTTGATGTTATATTCGCGCCAAACTCTTCCTCTCCCCATTCTTCACTTTCTAATTTCAAAACTCTCAAACTCTCTCAACCTCAAAATTTAAACTTCCACCGAAGTTGTTTTCTTCCTCTCGAGTTCGGCCGATAACGTCACATCAACTACAAACACATTCCAACAAGTTCCAAACTCCATTTAATCGGTAAGTTTTAGACGTTTCGAGTTATTTTAGAGTTTTTGCAATAGAGATTGAATTTGATTTTTAGGTGTAGAAATGATTTAGTGTAAAAAATATGGTTTATAGATAATGTAGGTACTATTTCATGTGTAAAATGGACGATCAATCCATTAAAATGAGGTTTTTAACCCTTTGGAATAGTTACCAGACACCATTGTTGCGTTTTGGAGGTTTCAGAACTTTCCGTAGATCCATCTACGGAAGAATGGTACGTTGGGTCATTCCGCTGATGCACCTATGGAAGAAACCCATTTTTTTGAAATGTAAGGTGAAGGATAGAAAAACACTTAGAAAGGGGGGGTTTGAATAAGTGTATCTTTAAAAACTCTTAAGATAAAAACAATTGCACAATGATTTTTATCCTGGTTCGTTGTTAACGAAACTACTCCAGTCCACACCCTTAGAGTGATTTACCTCACCTGAGGATTTAATCCACTAATCAACCTTGATTACAATGGTTTTCCACTTAGATACCTTCTAAGTCTTCTAGAGTATTCTGATCACAACTTGATCACTCTAGGAAATCAATGCTTAAATACCTTCTAAGACTTCTAGAGATTCTGATCACAACTTGATCTCTCTAGTTCCTTTTACAAATAAATGTAAACAAATTCTTATAAGAGTATTACAATGCTTCTTAATAAGCTATAATCACAACTGTGATATTTCTCTTAAGTTCTAAGCTTAATCTCACTAAGATATTACAAAAGTAATGTGAGGTTGAAGATGAAGTTTGATAGCTTTTGATTCAACAGCTTTCAGCAAGTTTGTAAGAGTTGTTCGCAAATTGGTTCATTCGTCAGTCTTGCTTCTGATCAGAACTTCACTATTTATAGGCGTTATGAGAAGATAACCGTTGTGAGCATTTAATGCGTTGCATGTTCCGTACAGCCTTGCATTTAATGTTTCACTCTTTTGTCAACTACCTCGAGCCTTGCTTTTCCTGCTTTAACTGACTTTGCCTTTAATAGCTTCTAACGTTCCTTTTGTCAGTCAGTGTAGCCTGTCATCTTGTACTTGCTTCTGATATGATCTTTGTAGATACAATGTTTGAATATCAGAGTCATTCAGCTTGGTGCAGAGCATCTTCTTGTCTTCTGACTTTGAAGTGCTTCTAGCGTGATACCATAAGAACTTCAATGCTTCTGCTTCTGAACTCAAGTTCTTCTGATGCTTCATAGACCATGTTCTGATTCTGCTTGACCATCTTCTGATGTCTTGCGAGAGCATGTTCTGATGTTTCACACTTGAACCTTTTGAGTCAGTGCTTCTTGCGCTGAATTGTGCATACTCTTTATATATTTCCTGAAATGAAAAATGTATAGGATTAGAGTACCACATTGTCTTATACAAAATTCATATATAATATTATCATCAAAACTAAGAATATTGATCAGAACAATTCTTGTTCTAACATAAGGTACTTCCGTAGATGCATTTACGGAAGATTCTGATAATTTTTCTTTCTTTTTCTTGTTATAACTACCTAGTAACTAACTCGATTTTATTAAATCACAATGCAGATATTATGGACGACCATCTAGACAGACTTATACATGGGAGGACTGCACAACATGCATCCTTGCAACGTGAATAGATGCAAGTAATATCACAGGTGACTGATGGAGTTGTCGTTTCAGCTGATGTACCTGCTACACCCGTTTCACTCGGGTCTTTTCCATATGTTTCAGTCGAGGGGCCTTCTCCATCAGTTTCACTTGAGAGGCCTTTTCCATCTACTACTGCATCACAGAGGCATAGGGATGATGCTGAGGGTTTCTCACAGATGTCGTCCGCCCACAGACGTCGACGGGAAATCTCTTCTACTTATGTGCCTGGTCCAGTGACGGCCGATCCAGAATCTTTGGTGCCATATGCTCAACTGCACGAGGATGATCCGGTTCCAGATCCTGTCTGGTACCCAAGTGGTCCTATAGATGCGTCCATATTGATAAGGTATGCAGATCATTCAGCTAGGCATATCTGGGAGAGGGAGGTAAATTTTCTTTGGCTATTACTTATTATTTTTTATTCATTTTTTTATTTTGCTTATTAATAATAGTGTATTTTTTTGGAAAATTTATGGATAGGGATCCCCAGAGGTTCTACAACCACGGCCTAAAGATTGTCGTTCATGAGAAGCCTGACGGACCGTGGTTCCGGGATACACTCGCAGCTTATAGGCTGAGGGACCTTTGCACGGTATGCTTCCAAACGATCCATAACGGGATGCTGATGGTATTTGCAGAGAGGTTGCATCCAGATATCTCATCCTTTCATCTTCCTCACTATGGATAACATTGCATGCCTCTTGCATCTACTTGTCAGGGGTATCCTCCTTAGTCACGGTAGGCTGACGAATGAGGAAGTGATGGAGATGCTGATTGAGGAGCTAGGGGATGATCATGTTGATGTGCTTGAAGAGGTGGAGAGGATCCGCGGGGCGCACATGAGGTTTCATACCTTGCAGCGAATATATGATGCAGAGCTTCTTGCGGAAAATCAGGTTGCTAATGACGAGGCATAAGCAGATATACACAGAGAGCGAGTGTTGAGATGTTACTTACTATATTTCATAGGCACTCATCTCTTTGTGGACACGAGCTCGACGTACATAGACATTGTTTACCTGACGTACTTATCAGATATCGCATGTATCCATGAGTACAACTTGGGAGTGACTACATTGGCGTACACCTACCACAGACTCGAAAAGGGATGCATTTGGAAGGCAAGGACAGTGGCTAATAGTTGTACCCTCTTAGTGATAACAATCTTATATCCTTCTATATTTTTTTAAAGTTTATTATCTATTTGTGATAGTATGTTTGATCACCGTGATTATTTTCATGGTTGAATACTACAACACTTCCCTGACATTATTGGCTGGGGAGAGGTTACGGGTTACACTAAGGACATTCTGCGTTCCAGAGCCTTCGCCCCCCTCAGAGGGAACCAGGTGTTGGATCCTTACAAGCATTGTCTTAACCGCATAGCTGTTAAGGACATCCACTACGACCGCTACGCTGATCAATGCGAGACGGTTCCGTTTGATGAGATCGTAATATATTTTGGATGGTTGGCTGCCAGTTCGACCATCATTGTTCGTTATCTTCTAGAGCACGTCATGCGTCAGTTTGGCTACCAACAGACGATACCCTGCCACCCTTTTGGCTCTGCTCCTATTGCCATGACCCGTCGGCAACTAGATGAGGTCTTTGCATACTAGGAGCACCACATGGTTCCTGCCGAGGCTCAGACGACCATATCAGAGCGGACTAGAGCTGCGTCAACGGGAACATCACTTGGTACTACAGAGTGTCACACCCATACATGTTTCCCATCGCACCTTGATCACCACCTAGACCAGCCCACAAGGAGATCTTGCGGACTCATCAGGCTCAGATGGACCACACTCAGGATGTTCTTCCTCAGTGTTCTGAGATAGGTGACATGGCGCCGGCAGTCATTGCCAATGGTTTATTCCCTAAGGGGTCTGTTGGCCTGCGTCTAGTGGACAATATCATTAGGGTGGCAAGGAGGCATTTTTGTACTGTAGAAAATGTGCCAAGACAGGTGGGACAATCAACGGTAGAGGCAGAGTAGCCAACAGACGGCGCAGTGGACGCAGAGACGGAGGCAAGCTAGAGGCAGCAGAGAGGTGCATGATGATGTCTGGCACACACAGTCATGATGCTTGTGATTTATTTAATATATGTATTTTGATTTCATTTATGTACGGGGTTATGATATATGTATTTGACATTATTGACCGACGATTTATACGATGTATTTTTTTGGTGTACTATTTACTATTTCCTTTAAATTGCATTACTTTAATTTACTGTAATTTGGTTTTCCATTGTTGTTATAAAAATTGAGTTTTTGAGAGAAATGTATGTCATTTGAAAATATAGCAGACTACTCCGTAGGTGCATCTACGGAACACTCTATTTTAACACGTTCTGTAGATGCACCTACGGAAATAAACAAATTTTTTAAAAAAAAAAGTAGTTTCGGATGTGTATCTATAAAAGCGGAGAACATAATTAAAATTTCGCTAGACGACTAAGAAATTCAAGAGGTAGATTGAAATTAAAAAAAAAAAACAAACAAGTACATACTATAATAACGAAATGCAAAGATGACTAAACACATTACATAAGAAATGGAAGTTTAAGATTGCATAATATAAACTAAAGTAAAGTAAACAACACTAAAATAAACATGGTCAAATTTCACTCTTGAAATATCTTGATTCATGTCATCATTTCCATCTCCTCTTTAAAAGGCTTCCATTTGATTATAGTCTAATGCCTTACATTGATCTATTATTTTGTCACATATCTGGAGTCAAGCATTCTTACCAATCCCATAATCTAATGCCATACGTTGACCTATTTATTTATTTATTTTTTAAACAAATGTTTCTTAATTTATCTATTTAGAAAAACTATTCAACTAACTTTGTAAAAATTTGTCTTTAACATCTTAACATAAATCAATTTCCATTCAACATATTTTTAATCAAAATTAATTTATAAAATTAATTGTACAACAAAACTAATCACATTTATAATAGAGTGGAATATCCTTTCCCAGCCCATTTTTACGTAACTAGCATATTGTCTCGTCAAGATATAATATAAACAAATTCACTAACTCATTTTTTCACTTAAAAAATGTAGAAAATTTCTTTGCTAACCTCCCTACCTTCTAGTCCACCTCTGGTGAAAACCCCATACTATCCCTGACTTCGGAAATGCACTTCCGAAATGCAAGAAAAAGGTGTTTTCGGAGATGCATCTCCGAAAGCGCCTTTTTTTTTGAAAAAATTGTCTTATTTCGGAAGTTCATTTCCGAAAACAGCATTTCGGAAGTGAACTTCCGAAATACTGCGATTTCTGCAGATTTATCAAAACACTTCCCCTCCCCCATTCATTTACCCTAACTCAAATCAAAAACAAGCAAAGGCGAAAATTTGTGCAAACAGAATTCCAAGGCTGCATCAAGGCTCCAATCACATTGCTAAACAACATTCAAAAGCCCTCAAATCACTCAATTTGTAAGTTTTGAATTTGTTAGATTCATTATTCAAATGCATGTTATTTAGGGTTTCAATTGCATAAATGATATATGGACTGGTTGTTAGTAGTATTTAGGTTGTTTAGAAGCTTTTTGAATTGGTTTTATGTTTGATTTTGGGGTCTGCCATGGAAGTTGCAGAAAACTCCATCGCAGGGGTGTTTCGGAAGTTCATTTCCGAAAACACCTCCATCCCAGTTTTCAGAAATGAACTTCCGAATTGTATCAGAAGTTCAAATTTTTTAGTTTTTTATTTTGTCTCGCATATTAATCGATTTCAATTGTTTACAGGAACATGTCAGGCAACCAACCAGCACGCATCAGACAGGGTAGGGAGACCCAGACTGCGTCGGCTAGACGCGAGCGGGCGGCGGCGCAGCTGGCGTCGACCCAGGGACGGGGGCATGGTCGGGGACGCCGTGTGCGAGTTCCCGTGGGCGAGGGAGAGGGTACATCTGCTTCAGGATCTAGGAGTCGGCTGGCTCGGGCATCTTCTTCCCGCCAGCGAGAGGAGGAGGAGGAGGAGGAGGTGGCGGCAGTGACTTACCACGAGTCGGACGGGGTACCGGAGGTTGACCCTCCAGCCGGGGAGGATGATGAGCAGGAGGACGGCTATCCGGGAGGGCCCTTTGACACCTCCGTGCTGATTAGCTACCACGATCACGTCGCTCGGCGTATCTGGGAGGGAGAGGTATTTTTTATAATTTAACCGTTTAATTGTCACCATTTTTTATAATTTAACCGTTTATTTGTCGTTTATTTAATATATGTTGCTTATTTGTTTTTTTTTGTAACAGGAGCGAGAGCCGTTGAAAATGGTGAACCACGCCCGGAAGATTTTCAGTCTGTTTAAACCAGCAGCTGAGTGGTTTAACGACCATGTGCGAGGTTCAGGGCTTAGCGGGCTCTGCATGACGGGGTACACCACCATCAGCACCGACATGCAGGGGGCATTTGTGGAGCGCTGGCACAAGGAGACGTCCTCTTTCCACTTGCCGGTTGGGGAGATGACAATCACCTTGCATGACGTGCAGTGTCTTCTCCACCTGCCGATTAGGGGGCCGCTGTTGACCCACTCCAAGATCCAGAGGGTCGAGGCCATTGAGTGGATGACGCTCTATTTGGGCATGGAGCACGAGGTTGCTCACTTTGAGTGCGCCACGACATTTGGGCCTCATGTCCGGTTCACCACACTGAGCTGCTATTTTGAGCACCACCTGGACGCGGCTGCCGAGGCTGAGGGTGAGGGTGACGAGCTATTCACACAGTATCACCGCGGCTGCGCTCTCCGGTGCTGGTACATGTTTGTGGTAGGCGCTGCAGTCTTTGTGGACAAGAGTGCAAGGTACGTCGACGTGACCTACCTTCGCTACTTCATGGACCTGGATACCGTTCACCAGTGGAACTGGGGGGCAGCTACTCTGGCATACCTCTACCAGAAGCTGAATGAGGCCTCCAACTGGAGGACGAGGCAGTTAGTCGGATCCTGCACACTACTTACGGTACGTTTTATTTTAACACATTATCGTATTTATTTATTTATGTTTCGTATTTATTTTTAATACATTATCGTGTTTGTGTTTCAGAGCTGGATCATCTCCTACTTCTCCCGCATCCACGGCTTCCGCTACGATCCTGCATACGTGGACGCCATGCCCAGGGCCGCCAGATACGCTCCAGAGGGGGAACGATGCGGTGGGACCATACCGTTTGTACTTGGACCGCACGATGCACGACGACGTCACCTGGAGGCCGTTCGTCGACTACGCTCAGATTGTCCCCTTTGACGGCATTGCTCTATATTCAGGTTGGTTGGCATGCGGGACCGGCATCATGGTCCGGTATCTCCCTGAGCGGTGCATGCGTCAGTTCGGATTCGTGCAGCGGATACCCAGGTCACCCTTTGAGGCTGCTCCCGACACAGTGACCCGAGTGCAGCTCACTGCCATATGGGAGGACTGGCAGCATCATGTGGTACCGCAGGAGTACCGTCTCACTCAGGTCACACAGGACTGACACAGTGAGGAGGGGTACGTCACATGGTTCTACCGGGTGTCCCATCCTCTGCTGAGACCCGACGTTCCCGGCGCTCCTAGGCCAGCACATGAGGAGATCCTGGAGAACCAGCAGGCCGAGGATGACCACGCCATTGATCTCATGCTGATCTGCCAGCGGATAGAGATGCTTGGGCGGGACGCGTTGGATCGAGGTATCGTTGATCAGGGCGGTCCAGAGGCAGTCGCCGTGATGGAGATGATCGTCACTGATGCGGGCCGTGCGGCGGGGTACAGGCGGCAGAGGAGGGCCCAGGGTGAGAGGGTTAGGCACACCCAGTAGTGGTCGGGTTTATTTATTTTTTGATTTCGGATTGTATCTTTCGCACAGTATTATTATTATTTTCGGTTTGTATATATTATTTGGATTGGATTTATCATATTAGTATTTTGAGTTTATCTGTTGCTTATTTTATTTGGCGTTTGCGTTTAATTAAAATGCGAGACTGTTTAAGAAAAAGCATAAAAAAAACACAGTTTCTGCATAATTCGGAAGTTCATTTCCGAATTCACCCCCATGAGGTGTTTTCGGAAGTTCATCTCCGAAGACACCCCCCATGAGGTGTTTTCGGAGATGCACTTCCGAATTGTGGAAATTTTTTTTAAAAAAAAGCGCTTCGGAAGTTCATTTCCGAAGCAGGGGTATTTTGGGATTTTCGCTGGGGATGACCCCCATAGGGAGGTGGCTAAAGAAATTTTCAAAATGTAAATAAAAGGAAATAAAACACCATTCAAGAAAAATCAACTAGTTCACTAATTAAAAGACATGAAAATTGTAGTTTAAACATTCATGATTCATCATTCAAAAATCTAAAATCAGCCAAAAGACCATCAAAATAGAAATTTAACAAGTCTCCTGATTCACAAACAATTACAAACAATGGCCAAAACAACTTTGAAAAAAAAATTAAACAATCGTTTAATTGCAACCAGCCTCTTCACCGCCAAAACAGTGAATGATTGAACTTAACCTGTGTTCCTGGTGACGCTCGTTCCATCAATAACAAGTCTTGAGAAATTCCGAAAAACATAACTGCATTTGATTCCTCAAAAATATAATTAAAAGTAAGAGTCTTTAACAATGGAGAATTTACAAGTAGGAACTTTATCAAACTCATTGCCTGTTGAGCGCTTGCATCAACATAGATATTCACGGTCTGAAGTTTAAGGCAATAACAACTAAGACATTCTAACTCCTTTGAAGGATCCAACACTTGTGTGGTATCATCATTGTTATAACTCTGAAATATAAAAATTAAAAAAAAGTCAAAATACAACAATAATAGAAGCAAGTTAAGTAGCATAGGTACATTGATGTTCACCTGTATATCAAGTTTAACCAAGCTAGGAACACTTTTTAGTATACTAACAATATCAAAAAGTTCTCTTCTTTCATTCAAATTTAAGTCACTCAATCTTAGATGATCTAAAGAGCTGAAAGAGCTTGTTAGGAGTGTCGGAGGAATGATATCTACATTTGGATCCTATGCATACAAAACACACTTAGAAGTATAATAATTGATTAGACCATCAATCAAAATTCAACACTGATTCTCTTATAAACAAATATATACAGTAAAAGAACAATATGCCGATTTTAAAATATCTAACCATGAGGTCGACTGAACATCAATGAAAATACTACAATTAGTGAAGTTTTCTAACCTTTTTCCCACGAACCAAAGAAAACCTCTTAATGTTTGGTACACTTTTGATCAAATCAGATAAGCTGTTGTGATTAGCATTGAGTGTAAAATCGACCAGATTCTTTGCTTTCTTGAGACAAATTGACTTCATATCATGACGTAAATCTAGTAATAAGACTTTGAGAGTAGGAGAAGAAATATCAAGATATTCAAAACCATCACAGTTCAAGGTGGAGCTTTTCAAGAAATGGACTACCAGAAATAAGACTCTCAAGTTCACCTAACTCAAATTGAACCATATATAAGTGAAGTTCAAGCAATTTTTTAAAGCCGCGGAAATTAGGTGGAATTGACAGGTAAAGTCCTCCAAATTTAAAACAAGTCAATTCCTCACAAGAGAGGAAAATAAGTGACATTTGAGCAACTCTTTGGTAGAGGTTGAGGTGCAAAAGGTCGAGATATTTAATTTCTCTCCTGGACAAAATTGGAATCCAGATATTAAGGTACTCCAATGTGATAGTGTAGCCGGAGTTATTTGGTTTGAAAAGAGTAAACTTGTGTATGGGCCCATTGTGATCTATAAGAATATTCGTGATGATTTTAGAAATTACATCATTGTCAACATACCCAAAACTTTCAAAAAAGACTCTATCAAAATAAAGATGTGGGGCTGAAGTCCACATGTACCTCCACTTTTTAGACAAAATACTAGTTCTAACTTGGTCTCAGATTGCCAAGTTTGCTAGGATGGCATCAATGACGTTACATGGTAAGCCAGTGATTCGATCACTTTTATTGGTCTTCTTGTTGAGCAAAGTCATCATCATAAAACTACAAATTCAAGAACAAGTGGAAATAATAAATAGTACGGAGATGACTATCCTGCTGGTGATGATGACTATCCGTTCATGAATACATTATATCTAATCAATATTTTTCTGAACTATTCAAAAACTAAAAAAAACTTGGAATCTTATCATACTACAGAGATCTTAGACTCTTTCAAAGATTGAGAAAATGAATGGATGTGAACCATGTAATGTAAGCACGAAATGCGAATGTGAAGTGCCCTAATAAATAATCACAATTATGAATTATCTTTAATAATACTATGAATGTTATGAAAACTAAAGAATGGATGATGATGATGATGATATTAGAATTATGGGCTTTTACATTCTATTAGTCTATGGGCTATACCATGTATAATGGGCTTCACTACTTCAATGTATATATATAGCCCATTACTTGTAATCTTCCATTATGAAATACTCCCAAGTCGTTTTAGACTTTTCATATAGATTAAGAAAAATAATAATTGTTGTATGAAAATGAGAAATTATGAAAGTTTTTACAAAATTATCTTTCATTAATGACATGTGGAAGATAAATTTATATAATTGAAAGGAGAGAGAATAATAAATATTTAAGAATATAATAGGAAAAACAACATTAATTATTCATTGAAATTGTAAAACGACTTATATTTAAATACAAAATATTTTTCCAAAACGACTTATAATAAAAAACGGAGGGAGTAATATACTATTCATTTTTACTTTCATTTTCAAATTCATCTTTGCGGCCAAATGGCTTTCATCTTCATCACCTTTAAATTTAAGGGACATCATTTCTTACTCTATAGGTAAACATTTCTACTCTTAAAACTCATTCATTTTAATACCATGCATAAAAAATATAAATAGAACTTACTACAACATTTTTATTATCATTGTTGAAAAACAAATACGGAATCATTTCATTGCTCACACTCAAATTGATTTTAAATCTTCCTATTATATAATGATCTCAATATGGCACAACACTTATTTGTATAAAGGGGGTTACTAGTAATTTTTCTTAACAAAAGCATTTGAATATTATTATTTTCTTAAGTCTACAATACTAAATTAATATTATAAAAAATAATAATATATGGTATGTATATTTTCTTAAGCATTTGAATACTAAATTTAATATGTTAGTACATTATAAAAAATTTAAAAAAGATTTGTAAGTCAGAAGACAAATGCATGTTAAAGGCGGGATCACAAGTGAAGAGGTGACATGTAGGATTAGAATTGCGATGTGAGATCCGATACAGAGAAGAATGAACCTACTAAGAACCAAGACATGAAGCCGGACAAAAGGAAGAATACCCTAAATCCGGGGCCAATGAACAAAGTCGAAGGAAACACGTGTTTAGTCGGAGGACCGAAGTGCACCGTTATTTTTTTTAAGTTGAAATCTACTATCTAGCAATCAAAACAATAGTCCTGCACAATTACATTATTGCCTTTCCTTTTTAACTAATTTTCTACTCAAGGATTAGTTTGGTCATTTCGTAAACCAACTATTTTTCTACACTTCCCACATATCCTCCTCACCTTTTCCTTTTCTTCTTTTCATTCAAATTTCAAATTTCCCCCCACATTTCTTTTTCTTACACTTACTTTCTTACATTTCAACTTTTTTATTCATATTTATTTTCTTATTTTTCTTACACTACTCTTATTCTATCTCACTTCTCTCTCCACATTTATTTTTCATTTCGTTTCTACTTACTTTTCTCTCTCTTTCTCTCTTGCATTTTTCTCTCCAATATTTTCACTCACAATTTTAATAAATTGAATTAACATAATTATTAAAAAAAATATTTTCAAATGTCAAAATGATTCATAATTATTAAAAAAATTATTTTCACATGTCAAATTTTCTACTTTTCTCACGGATCACTATGAACAAAATACATATTTTGTTTTAGTTGACATTATACTTATTTGAGACACAAAATTCTTATTTTCAAATGTCAAAATTTTCTATTTTTCTCACGGGGCACTATCAATAAAATAATCATTTTATTTTAATTAATAATTATCTTTATTTGAGACACAAAATTTTTATTTTCAAATATTCAAATTAAATTTAAATTATTATTATTCATTTTATAATTAAATAACTCATTTCAAATTTAGATGTATATTTAAATAAAATCTATATTGTATTAAATAAATTTGTAACAGGACACGATCAGTTAAATTTACGCAAAATTTTTTTTTGATAAATATTGCTTTCAATATGCATTTGAATACAAATTTACTATACAAAATTATTTTAACCTATACAAACTCATGAATATCATTAATTTTTTATACAAATTATTTTTTCGCTCACAATTTTAATAAATTGAATTAACATAATTATTAAAAAAATTATTTTCAAATGTCAAAATTATTCATAATTATTAAAAAAATTATTTTCACATGTCAAAATTTCTAATTTTCTCACGGATCACTATGAACAAAATACATATTTTGTTTTAGTTGACATTATACTTATTTGAGACGCAAAATTCTTATTTTCAAATGTCAAAATTTTCTATTTTTCTCACGGGGCACTATCAATTAAATAACCATTTTATTTTAATTAACAATTCTTATTTGTAACGGAACACGATTAGTTAAATTCACACAAAAAAAATTTTGATAAAAATTGCTTTCAATATGCATTTGAATACAAATTAACTATACAAAATTATTTTAACCTATACAAACTCATGAATATCTAATTTTTTATATAATTATACTTATCATTCAATATTCTAAATATCTAAACAAACTATATATATAATATCAAATAAATGTACCCGTGCGGCAGCACGGGTAGTTTACTGGTAAATAGACTTATAATGGATTAGCAAAGCTAGGTATACTAGTGGCAGATGATGTGAGTTATTTATCTAACTCAATCATTGACTCATTGTGCACCATTATTTTACTGATGGATGATCTTGAGAAGAACTAAACTAGTTTCAATAGTAATGATTAGATTTGGCCAATGTAGTGTCAAAATTTCAACTTTTTGAGTGAACTAGTGTCTTACCCGTGCGTTCGCACGGGTACCCGTCGTTTTCGCGCATTGTGATTGAGGGAAATAAAAGATGATAGGGAAAGTGTTATTTTGTTCAATGTAGATATTATTGTAGAAGTAAATATCCTAAAAATAAATTTGTAAAATATAGAAATTTCTTTTCAATAGGTTGGGCCAAAGTTTGGGATATACTGATTAAAAAAAATTATTTTCCCCTTAATATTCAATATTTCGATTAATAACTTCATGTTCCCGTTAATATTTAATAGGCTTAAATGCACTTTTAGTCCCCCTATTTTGGTGTTTTTAATTTTTTAGTCCCCAAACTAAAAAAGTCAAGTTTCAGGTCCCCCATTTTAATTTTTGGTGAATATTTGAAGGTCCCCCATCACTTAAGTACAATTTTAATGACATGGCAAGTAATATTTGGTCCAGTCACTTGCCACATCACTATTTTTATTTTAATTTCATTTTTTAATTATTAACTTAATATTTAATATTTTCATAAAACATTTTATGTATTTATTATTTTCATCAGTTGCTTTATCTTCCTTCGTATACATTCTTCTTCTTCAATTTTTTCCAAACAACATACTTAAGCTGCTCCGTTCGCGTAACTTCAGCTCAACCTTGTTCATCTCCATTGTTCATCCACCTTCATTGCAATGTCAGAAGAGTTCCCAGTTCCACTTTCATCAAAGTTGAAAGAAGATGCAAAGTTTTGCTTCAGGTACGTATTTGAACATCTTTGTCTGTGGTCCCAATGTGTTTTATATTGTCTGTGGTCCCAGGTATTAGAAACCCTAATTTTAAATGTAGTGCTTTGATTGTGGTCCCTACGAATGAAAATGAAATGTTGTTTAATCTAAAAACCTAACCCTAAAATTTGTCCTATTCAGGCCAGCTATTGCCCAAAGAATTAGGCTAAGGATTCACCATCGTGGTAAACTTGTGCACAGTCCTGTTAAATGGTACCTAGATGGGATAGTTACAGAATTGAATTGGGCATGGGATGTTGATTATATATCCTACATAGAACTAGAGAAATTGATTCATGAGGTGGGATATAACAGTTTGAAGTGTATTTGGTATGTGAACCCTAGGTTTAGTTTTGCTAGGGGTCTGACAGCTATAGAAAATGACAGGGATGTACTAAGGTTTATCAAGGATGTTGAGGGATTTGATGTTGTGAATGTATATGTCGAGCATGCCATTGATATTCCTGAAATACTTGATGAGGGTGTAGAAATGGATGTGGATGGTACCAATGTAGGAGTGGAAAATACTGAAGGTGCTACAAATGATGAGGTAGAGGGTGATGGAGAAGGTGCTAATGCAGGTGGTGAGAGTGATGTTGGAGTAGAGGCAAATGTTGATGGTGAGGGTGATGTTGGTGTAGAGGACAATGCTGGTGGTGAGGGTGATGATGGAGTAGAGGCAAATGTTGATGGTGAGGGTGATGTTGGTGTAGAGGACAATGTTGATGGTGAGGGGGATGTTGAAGTAGATGTTAATGTTGATGGTGAGGATGATAACATGAATGATGCTGAAAACAATATGGATGGTAGCACAGATGATGATGATGACTTTGCACCTGATACTGATGAAGAGTCTATAGAAGTGGATTGGACTACAGTGTTACCTACAGATACATCATCAATGCCAACTGAGAATGTTGTGGATGAGGACTCAGATCAGCTATACACTCCACCAGGTAGTGAAGATGAAGAAGAGTATGAACATTTTCCAAATTTTCAAAGTAGTGGAGATAAAAGGTTCAAGTTAGGGCTGGTGTTTAACAACAAGGATATCATTAAGGATGCTGTCAAGGAGTATGCAATGGTTAACAATAAAAATGTGTACTTCAAAAAAAATGATGCAAAAAGGATGGTGGTCAATTGTGAAGAAGGATGCAATTATCATTTGAGGTTTAGTAAGAGGGCTGGAAATCAGTTTTGGCAAATCACCTCCTTATATGAAGAACATGCTTGTGCTAGGACTGCTTATAATAGGCAATCAAAGACTGGGTGGTTGGCAAAGCAGTTTGTCCACATTCTTAGACATACTCCTAATATGAAACCAGCTGGGTTGATAGCTATATCAATTGAAAGATGGGGTGTGAAGCTGTCAACTGACCAGGCATATAGAGCTAAGAGAAAAGCTATGGAATTGTTACAAGGTGCTGGGAGGGACCAGTTCACACATCTTAGGAGCTATGCACAAGAACTCTTGAATTCCAACCCCAATAGCAATGTTATTTTAAAGTGTAGTGATTCAAGTAATGGGCCTGTATTTGAAAGAGTATATGTCTGTTTGAATGCATGTAAAACTGCTTTTGCAAAATTCTGTAGACCTTTAATAGGTCTAGATGCCTGCTTTTTGAAAGGTGACTATGGTGGACAACTGATGGCAGCTGTTGGTAGTGATGGGAATAACCAAATATTTCCCATTGCATATGCTGTTGTAGAGGCTGAGACCAAGGATTCATGGGAATGGTTTATAAATCTTCTCCTAGAAGACTTGCAATCAGTGAACAATGTGTCATATGCCTTTATCTCATATCAACAAAAGGTAACTGGTTTTATGCACATATCTTTAAGTTATGTTAACTATGGTCTATTAACTGTGGATTTTGGTTTATGGTTTTTCAGGGACTTGTACCAGCTGTCCAAGGAGTAAGTGAACATGTTGAGCAAAGGTTGTGTGTAAAACATTTATATGGAAATTGGAAGAAGAAATTTTCAGGTTTAGTTTTGAAGGAGGTCTTTTGGAGTGCAGCAAGGGCTACTACCATTCCAGAATGGGAGAGAGCAATGATTAGGCTTAAAGCCTTGAATGAAGATGCTTGGAAAGATATTAATGAAATACCTACAAGGTTTTGGTCTAGGTCACACTTCAAGACACATGTTAAGTGTGATCTTCAAGTTAATAATTGGTGTGAGGCATTTAATAGGGCTATTTTGGAACACAGAGACAAACCCATTATAAGCTTGTTAGAGGGGATTAAACATTACATCACCAAGAGGATTACAAGTCACAAGGAAATGATGCAAAAGTACAATGGAGTGATATGCCCTAATATCCAAGTTATTGTTGAAAAGAACAAGAAGAATGCTCATGGTTGGACTCCTACATGGCATGGTGATGATGACATGGCAATATTTGGAGTTACTAATGGGATAGACACTTTCTGTATCAATCTCAAAGACAGGACATGTTCATGCAGGAAATGGATGTTGAATGGTATTCCTTGCAGCCATGCAATCTCATGTATGTGGCAAATGAAGAAATCTCCAGAAGAGTATGTTGATGATTATTACAAGTAAGAGATTTATGTAATTTGTATGACTGGTAAGTTTTAAATTGTAGGACTGCTAAATAAATTGTTATGGTTGTTATTTGTAGGACTGCTAAATACTTGGAGTGTTATGGCAACATAATTTATCCAACTAATGGACCACAATTGTGGCCTGTTATTGAAGGAGAAGTTGCAGTCAACCCACCCTTGATGAGAAGAGCTATTGGGCGCCCAAAAAAGATAAGGAACAAGTCAAATGATGAGCCAAGAAACCCTAATGTGCTGCCAAGGACTTTGTCAACAGTCTCATGTAGGAAATGTGGAGCTGTTGGACATAACATTAGAAGTTGCAAGGGTAAAAGAGCTGCAGATAGATCCATACCTGTTGGTGGGAACAAAAAGGCAAAGACTAAGGGTGCTGCTAAGGGTAAGGGAGCTTCTAAGGGTGCTGCTAAGACAAAGGGAGCTTCTAAGGGTGCTGCTAAGTGTAAGGGTGCTGCTAAAGTTAAGGCAAAGACTAAGGGTGCTGCTAAGGCTAAGACAAATGAACCTGAGATTGCTTCATCATCACAAGGACCACCTGCCACACAGCCTACTCAAGAATAGTTATAGGATTATCCTTTATGTAATGTTTATTTTGATTAAGCTTTTTTGGCAAGTTCATGAACAAGTTCCTGTTATTTATTTGGCAAGGTCTGTTAACTTATTGTCATGAACAAGTTATGATTAATGTCATGGCAAGATCTGTTATGAACAAGTTAGAACAATGTTTAATGTTTATTGTCATGAACAAGTTAGAACAATGTTATGTTTAATGTTATGGCAAGATCTGTTTACTTTGTGTTCATATGCTACAAGCCACCACAATTTCAATTCATATGCTGTCAATTCATATGCTGTCAATTCATAGAACAATGTTATGTTTAATGTTATGGCAAGTTCCTGTTATTCATATGCTCATATCAGAATTTTACAATTTCAAATCAACTTTATGATACAAGCCACCACAATTTCAAATCAAAACACAAGTTTACATTAGATTTCAAATGGGACAACATCCATTACAATTGACATCAAAGAACAAGGCTGCAAAGAAACTGAACTAACAACACAAATACCCTAAAATCACATAAACCCTACTTCATTACATTAAGCATCACAAGTCCTACTGCCATAACTAATGTCATGGAAACTGAGAATTTCATCAATAAGTTCATTGCATTCAACTTCGTCTTCACTTCTGCTACTTTTGTATTAGCTTCATCCAATCTAGCCCTTTCATGCTCCAATTTTTTCTGCAGGGAGTAAATAATTTCCTTGGCTCTTGATGAGAGTTCATCGTCGTACCAAACAAAGTGGCTACACCTTTTATGCCCCTGTACCTGCAAACCAAACATATAAAGAATCACAAATTAAGTTTGCTGCTACACATGAGGTGAAACTGTACACTTTCAGATACAGTGAAAGTAACGTTACCTTGTACATCCCACACCCAAAAAAACGTCTGCCTGGGTTCGACTCAGTCCATGAGGTCATCAATGGAGCTTCAAGCCCACACCTGCACTGGCTTCGAAACTGACATGAACGTGTAGCCCCGATACTACTCGCCATCGTGCATTGAGACATCTCTGAAAAACGCAACGAGAAGAGAGGGCGAAGAAGAGAGGGCGAAGACTTAGATTGAAGAAGAAGACTTCCTGCGTTGAAGGATGAAGATGGAGCTTTTGCCCTAGTTCTGCAAATCTTGCGTTGAGATGAATGAAGAAGACAACCCAATATTAAGGGTTCAATTTAATGAAAATAATAAATACATAAAATGTTTTATGAAAATATTAAATATTAAGTTAATAATTAAAAAATGAAATTAAAATAAAAATAGTGATGTGGCAAGTGACTGGACCAAATATTACTTGCCATGTCATTAAAATTGCACTTAAGTGATGAGGGACCTTCAAATATTCACCAAAAATTAAAATGGGGGACCTGAAACTTGGCTTTTTTAGTTTGGGGACCAAAAAGTTAAAAACACCAAAATAGGGGGACTAAAAGTGCATTTAAGCCTATTTAATATTTTGATCAGTAACTCACGTTCCCGTTAATATTGAATATTTTATTCAGTAACTTCATGTTCCCATTAATAGTCAATATTTTGGTCAATAACTTCATGTTCCCGCTAATATTCATTATTTTGATCAGTAACTCCGTATTCCCGTTAATATTCCAAATTTGTTCCCGTTAATATTTAATATTTTGATCAGTAACTTCATGTTCCCGTTAATATTCATTATTTTGATCAGTAAGTCCGTGTTCCCGTTAATATTAATTATTTTGATCAATAACTTCATGTTTTAGTTAATATTTCAAATTTATTCCCGTTAATATTCAAAAAAATTATCAGTAAAAGGTATCAGTAAAAGATTAAATTTGGGTTAAAATTAAAAAAGTTATAAAAAATACTAATATTAAAAAATTGAATATTGAAAATAAAAATTAATTAAGAAAATAAAGTTTATATGTTGTTTTATTAGTATGCAATAAAAATTGGAAAGATCAATTATTTGACTTAAATTATTAATGTTTTACCAATAGTAAAACAAAATGTGACCTGCATAAAGAACAGACAACGCAATGTCGATTGTCCAATGCAATAAACTTATTCACATTTACTTTTAACTTACTAACATTGGTTCCCGTTAATATTGAATATTTTAGTTAATAACTCCATGTTCCCGTTAATATTCAATAGTTTGATCAATATCTTCATGTTCTGGTTAATATACAATATTTGATCAGTAATTTCATGTTTCCGTTAATGTTGAATATTTTGATCAATAAACATCATTTTCCCGTTAATAATCAATATTTCGATAAGTAACTTCATGTTCCCGTTAATATTCAATATTTTGACCACTAATTCATATTATCGTTAATATTCAATATTTTATTTAGTAACTTCATGTTCCCGTTAATATTCAATATTTTTATTAGTAAGTTCATGTTTCCACTAATATTCATTATTTTGATCAGTAACTTTGTATTTCCGTTAATATTCCAAATTTGTTCTTGTTAATATTCAATATTTTGATCAGTAACTTCATGTTCCCGTTAATATTTATTATTTTGATCAGTAACTCTGTGTTCCCGTTAATATTCATTCCTACTAATTCTCCCTTAACAACTCTTAATATGTCCATATACTTAATGCCATCTTGCCACTTAGTAGCCGTTAGATCTTATTACTTATTCTCATGCTTAGAGAAATATGGATGTTACATGAATCAACAGTATAATTATTCCTATATATAAATATTTTTGTTTTGGAATTATTTATATTTTTTTAAATCAATAGTAAATTTATTCGCGTTATTATTCAACATTTAATTAAATGTGTTAATATCATTACCATATGCGCGCACCATATCAGTACTCGTGTGTTCGCACAAGTGATAATTTTTGTTTTGGAATTGTTTATACAAATATTTAAATCAATAGTAAACTTGTTCTAGTTATTAATTAATATTTAAACCAATAGCTTAATATCAGTATTATATGCGCGTACTATATCAATACTCGTGTGTTCGCATGGGTACTGGTATGGTATGTTAAGTTCTCGTGAATTATTTACAAATTTGAAAAAAATAAGGCATTGTGATGAAATAAAGAAAAATTAAATAATATATTAATTATTCATAATCAAAATAGTTTATTATTTTTAAAAGAGATAATATTTGAATCAATAAAAAATTTGTTTCCATTTACAAAAAGAAAGAAAGTAAGTTTCTCGTATTTGGATCACTCTTATTTTTTTCACACAGATATTTATTCAATTATTATTATATTTGTATACATAAAATTCAATATTAGCCTATATTTTTTTTGTATTTAGCTTAAAATTTCATATTTCAATTATTTTATATTATATATATAGATAAATATGTATTAATCATTGATGAGGTTGTTCCCGTTAAAATTTTAAATTTTATAAATGACAAAAAAAATTGTATGATTAATAAAAAATATCATACAATTTTGATTCTATTTATTCATACATTACTTATGTTTCATTCAATTAATATTTATATTGAAGTTCATTTCATTCATTTAGATTATATGCTTATTTTGTACCCAAAAAATATGCGATTTTACTATCAACTTATAGATTGAAAACTCTATACACTATTTTATGTATAGTAATAAACTATCTTGTTCCCGTTCATAAATATATAATTATTTGTTATACGACTCTCATATTTAATATTTCATTGTCCTTTCATTGTGAAAATATCTTTCTTCTTAATTTAAACCAAGTCATAATCTCATATAAAATTAAAATAAAATTATAGGCTATATTAAAACTGGAAATTAATATATTTGATTAAGATTTATTGAATTATTTAAAGTTATTTAAAAAAATTTATTCTATATTTATATTTTTAAATAAAAGGATATATTGTTGAAGTAATTGATTCAACTAATGACATGGATATTTTTCTGTTTTTGTTTTTTCACCGTATCAATAAAATATTTTCACCCATAATATCGTAATTTTTTTTTATTAAATTATAAGTCACATAAAATATTACCGTAATTAAATTTATGACTGACACACACACACACTTATATATATATATATATATATATATATATATATATATATATATATATATATATATATATATATATATATATATATATCTATATATATATATATATATATATATATATATATATATATTATGACGGTATATTTTAATTTATTTGCATTAGGTATAAAAAAATATAGATGTTATTGCAATTAATGGTATATTTTTACAATCATTGATTTAGTTATTTGTACGACTAATATATAGTGTAGAAACTAACCTAAAGAGCATTATTTGTTAACATAATTGTAACGTAACACTAATTTTCGAAATTTAATTAAAAACTTCAAATAGGAAAATTTGAATTGTTTATATTTGGCTTATTTTATTTAATACTTAATAACATATAAACAATAAGAGTTATGTGATGCATGTTAAAAATAAAAAGTTACTTTATAATAAATAAATTATTACTTTTAGTATTTTTTACAAATAAAACTATTATTTTAAAATAAATATTATTTTAAATGCATCACTTAATTTTTTTTACATAATTTAAAAAAATAAATATCAATAAATTTATTATATTTATATTATTTATTGATATTTTAAAATATATGTAGTTTATTAAAAAATTTATATTTTAAGAATAAATTAATAGTATTAAAAATCTAAAGTTGAGAATTTATTTATACTATTTTGTTATTAAATAACATAAATTTTATTTAAATTAATTTTTTAATTAATATTCATAAAGTATAGGATTTTAGTGTACTCTTCAGTCATAAAATAGCATAAATTATATTAAAAACTCTAATTAATATTAAATTTACCAAATAATATATGTACTTCTAAAGATAAAAGAGCCAAAAGGCCACAAAAAGAAAAACATTTTCTGAGTCAGTTACAATTATAAAAACTCTAATTAATATTAATAAATCGTTTATTTAATTTTTAAAATTTAATTAAAAACTTCAAATAGGAAAATTTGAATCGTTTATATCTATTTGACTTATTCTATTTAATACTTAATAACATATAGACAATAAGAGTTATGTGATGCATGTTAAAAATAAAAAGTTACTTAACTTTATAATAAATAAATTATTACTTTTAATATTTTTTACTAATAAAACTATTATTTTAAAACAAAATTTATTTTAAATACATCACTTAATTTTTTTACATAATTTAAAAAAAAGTAAGTATCAATAAATTTATTTTATTTATATTATTTATTGATATTTTAAAATATGATTAGTTTATTAAAGTTTTTATATTTTAAGAATAAATTAATAGTGTTAAAAATCTAAAGTTGAGGATTTATTTATACTATTTTGTCATTAAATAACATAAATTATATTTAAATTAATTTTTTAATCAATATTCATAAAGTATCGGATTTGAGTGTACTCTTCAGTCATAAAGTAGCATAAATTATATTAAAAACTCTAATTAATATTAAATTTACCAAACAATATATGTACTTCTAAGGATAAAAGAGCCAAAAGGCCACAAAAAGGAAAACGTTTTCTGTCCTTTTACTTTTACTTGAGTTACAGTTATAAAAAATCTAATTAATATTAAATTTACCAAACAATATATGCACTTCTAAAGATAAAAAAGCCAAAAGGCCACAAAAAGGAAAATAGGAAAATGATTTATGTTTCTTCCACTGCTTCTACTTGAGTTACAATTACGGAAGAGTTACTCCTGAAACATACCCAAAGAAAAGTTTAGTAAAAACTTATCTAGTTGTTCTGCGATCAATGTATGAAACTTTAACTAATATACTAATAAGCCAAAACAGCAACAGTGATAAAGCTATACTGATAAAAATAATTCAATTCCATTCAAACCATTCCATTCAACACAAAAAAATAATAAAATTCAATCCAAACCATTTAATTCACAATAATAGAAAATTGAATAGATGATTGAATCCTATAAGACTAACAACCTTGCACCATCTTTTGGAGGACTTCCGCATAAGAGTTTGGTCACATGTTGGGTGTGAGGATTATCAAACAAAATCGTGGCCCCATTATTGATAGAAAATAAACCCTAAAATAAGATTTTATATCTGAGAAGGTTTCATAATATTAAGAAATCAATAATACACAACACAACATTGTAAAAGAAAAAAAAAACAAATAATGACATTAAAAAAAGAAGAGATAAATCGAATGTATATAAAGAACAAACTTTCTTCATTTTCGGGAAACATGATGTGTCGGTGTCGTGTTTTTGGTGTCCTTAGTATGTAATTTTAAATTTGAAAATGCTCCTAACCTGAAATAGCTCTGAAGCAGCATTAACATTCCCTTATTTGAGCTTAGCCATTGCTAAATCATGATAACCATTCCTTTTCCTAAAACAACCAAATTCACACAAACATAAAAAAAAATTGATTCAAATATTAAAACTTGAAATGAAAAATTTAAAAAAATAGCAATAAAACAAATACTTGTTCCTCTCTTTCTCAGTTGCTAGGAACATTACAACCATCAAAAACAACAATCGATGTTACTTTATAGTACCGAAGCAGATTCACTCTATGCATAAAGTATTCAATGTAACGCAATTCTTTTCACTATCAGAATCAAAACAAAGTTCCATAAGGCATAAATAAGCTAAAACCAAAATAAAAAACAAATCAAAAAAATCAATAAAATGAATGAGTGAATTTCAAAACTGGATAAAAAACAGATTTTTACTCACCTCCTTTATGAAGTCATGAATATGCATCAATATCCACCTGCAGATTTCGCAATGTGAATGAGAATAAGCTATGAGAATGAAAAATTGAACACAGCCCAGATAAAATTTTGAGGAAAAATCAAAACTTTGTCAAAAAAATATTAAATCTAACAAACCATTAACCATGAAGCAGTAAAACATTTCATTCAGAGCACGCTCATCGTCGGACCGCCGATAAAATACAACAACCATTTCGAATTCGACGTCCACCACACTCACCGCTAGAAATCCGTTGTCGTTGCCACAGATCTACCACCGCAATAAAAACAATCCAATAAAAAACAAACATCAGAAAACCAAATCAATTAAAAGAGAAAACTTTCAAATTTCATAGTATCAGTTATACTATTCAACAACTATATAACATCAAATACTTTTAGTAGTTTAGCAAATTTATAAAATCAATTCAAATTAAAAGAAAATTTAAAACAGAACAGTAAATCTGCTGCAGAATTATATGAATGGTTGTTACCTTTGTTTCTAGATTTCACTGGTGAAACGGCGACGGGGCATCATCAACCTTCAAACACAACAAAAAAATAATAAGCGATTAGAATTAGAAAAAATGATTCAGGAACAGGTTCGGATAAAAATTCACTGTTTTAATTGTTGGTTTGTGGTTCTTGAATCAAGGGTTCTGTGATGTGATCGATTGATTTTGTTTCGGTACCATGGTTATGGTTTTGGGGTGAATTGAGATTCTCAATGGGAAGTTAGGGATTTGGATATGGGTGAGAGATAAAATGAATTTGTGAAAAGATTTAGTTATTGGGTAACGTAATGAAAATTTTGTTTTTGGAATTGGAATAGAAATCGGTAGAAGAAACGTGAGAAACAGTTTTTGAAATTGGAATTGGAATAGATACAGTTATTAAAATTGGAATTGGAATAGATACGTGAAACAAAAGGTTGAGAGAATAGAATATTGAGGTGCTGATGTGGAATATTGTGGAGACAGCAGCTGATGTGGACAGTCCCATTGATCAAGAAAAGGTAGACTTTTCTTATACGATAGATGTAAAAAACATCATTTTTAGGTCATTGTCATCTTTAAATTTCAACTTGGTGTACCGAACACATCTAACTTGGCTAATCGATGGATGATATGCTATTTAATATGAACCACATTTAAACTATCATCAAATTTAAGTGTTGTGAAATTGATTGGATCATTAAAATTATTTCAACCATATCAATAAATTAATTGGGTTGGAAAAAATAATAATAACAACCAAAAAATATATGACTTTTGGCTTAAATAACTTATGACAGTTCTAATAAGTATATTAATCTCTGTATATTAATCTCGTCAAAATAATATATTAAATTTATTTTTATATAAATTATAAATTTTATTATGGTAACGATAATGCAAATTAAAGTAAATAATAAATGGGAGATTTTAAGGTTGATTCGGTATGTGGATAAGACGAGAAATTTGTCGAAATATAAAATTTAATAATTAAAGATAAATAAATATTTATTTCGACTCCCTTACTTCTACTTGTTGTTAAGTACATTTCTAATATGTTAAAATTCTACGGCAAATTATTAGGGTCAATACACCCAATTCTTTGGTGTACAACTAATTAATTTAGATAATAATGTTCTAATTCTTTAAACTAACTCAGAGTTAAATTAAGCATTCTAAGTTCGATAATTCAAAAATCACAACTTATACCTATTCTTATTTAATTACTAAGTTGAATAATTGTCCTAGATCGGATCGGTAGATTTATGGTGAATAATCTCTACTCATCTGATATCGATTCATGCATTCATCAATGCATAAAAAAGCATTAAAATCAATGACAATTAAATAATAACAACAACATAACTGAATTTAATTAATCCCAAACATCCATATGATCCAATAAAGTACAAGTATGTTTGTAAAAAAAAAAACTTAATCTAAGAAATCTAGCTGCTCATAATGCATGTGTCGCGGTGCAAAAAATATCTGAGCGCACGAACCCTCAAAACACAACAGAGTCACCACCGTAGTTTATTTTTGAAAGGGAAATTATCGATAAAACCCTAAAAGAACAAAAATATGGTTGGCGCAACCAAATTCAAATTCGGGAGTCGATTATGCGAGGGGAAGGTATTAGCACCCTTCACATCTATTGTACTCAACGATTTAGTTAGTTTTGCAAATATGAATGTTAACGTAATGTATTTGTTTTCTTCTACTTATTATTATTAGATGTTTATATAGAGAAGATAAGGACTAAAAATAAGTTTTTTTATTAGGGTGTTTGAGAAGACGTTGAATCTCACTCATATGTATCCTTAGGTGTGATGGAGTACTCAAAGTTATGTAGTTCTTAGTAGAAAATGTTTGTTTGTTGGTTAATTTTAGCGAACGACGTTTGAGTCGCATTCGAGCAGTTAAATGTTACTTGTCGCGCACGGACGGAATGAAGTGTTTGCTTGTATTGCGTTAGAATGGATAAAGCAAAATCAATATTGGTTGTCGTGCACAAAAGGATAATGGAGAAAGAAATATCAGTGGTCTTCAAGCACATCTCCCCTGCTTTGACTGTTTCGTTTCTCTCAAAGGCTATGTTGTCAAAACTTGACATGACCACCTCGAGAATCGATGAGTTGTTCACAACCTTTCTAGGCAATTTTGAACCATTTTTTTAAATTGAATATTAATGACAAATGAGAATAGATAAGTCCGCCAAAATACGCCGCTCGCCAAAGTCTGCCTCGCCTATTCGTTTAACCTATCCCGCCTTAAGTCCGCCTTTTTTTAGTTAATTCTAATAATTCTTAATGGTTTAATTTATACATTTATTTGTAAATATATGCAACATTTTTTAAAGTAAAATTTGTTAAAGAGATGTTTTATAAAAAAATGTTTTAAAAAATAAGTAAAAAATTTAATTGAAAGGTAAAAAAAGTCTATTAATCTATTAAAAAAAAAGGCGCCAACCCGTCACCTTAGCGGGGCGGGCATGATTTTTAGGCTCATTTAGACTTGGTGAGCTAGCCCGCCCTGCTCTTTTTTTGCGGATATAAGGCGGAGCGGGCGGCCCGTTTTGCCACCCCTAGGTATGTTAATGTTTGTTTAAGTGTGCAGGACTATGCACTAAAATCTATTATAGAAACTAAGTTCTAGCAATGAAAAATTGAACATTAAAGAGAACCTAAAAAAACAAAATCTAAAGGATTGGAATCTGAAAGATCAGTCTCTAAAGAAGTCAACTTCTTAAGATCAGAGTTTGAAGAAAGTCAATCTCTGAAGATAAAGATTATGAAGGCTCAGAATCTAAAGAGGTCAAGAAGAGACTCTGAAGTAAGTCAACTTCTAAAGACTCGTCTTCTGAAGACTCGGATTCAAAATCCAATCATAGCTCAAGGATCAAGAGGAATATGACTGGTCACTATCAAATTTAAGGACTTTTTGTCTTCTTCTGGTTACGAGCAGAATTTGGCAGAAGACATGTGGAATGCAACAACTAATTTCTATTGTGGTAAAGGAATTTCAAATGATCTTTCTACGATATTAACTATATCAAGAAGCTTTCCAACGTCTCTGATGATGCTTCTCTAAAAGAATCCTTGTGCATGAAGTCTTATTCAAAGACTCTTTTATGTTCCTCTATTTAAGGAGCCAAAGATTTGAAGAAAACTACAACATTGCGCCTCAACTAAAGAGTTATTACTCTATAAAAAAATACCATAAGTTTACCTTAGGAATTCTTAACACTTGTACATTCTAGAAATTTCTAAGTCTTAGAGTCTTTATGTGTTATATTTAGTTTACACGTCTAGTTGTATATCAAGTGTAACACTCAAACAATCTTTCTTTCTAAGTTAGATTGTAGAAGTCTCTTACTTGTGTGCTTGAGCATTTGAAGTCTCTTGCATGTGTGCTTGAGCATTTGAAATATATAGCTTATATTGTTTAGCATTTGAAGTCTCTTGCTTGTATGCTTGAGCATCAGAAGTCTCTTTTCCCGTGTGCTTGGGCATTTGAAGTCTGTTGCATGTGTGCTTGAGCATCTGAAGTCTCTTGCTTGTGTTCTTGAGCATCTGAAGTCACTTGCTTGTGTGCCTGAGCATCTGAAATCTCTTGTTTGTATGCTTGAGCATCTGAATTTTGTTGCATATGTGCTTGAGCAAAGGAAGTCTCTTGCTTGTATGCTTGAGAAAATTATAATCAGTTTTGATTATAGTAAAAATTTCTTGTAGTACAAGGGAACTAGACTACTCCTAATTTGTGGGAGGAACCAGTATAATTGCTTACACCTCTCTTTCTTTCCTTTCAACCTCTGAACTATTTTATTCCACTCCTAAACATTAACTCTGTATTAGATTCTTTTTCTAGTGTTCAGAATATGATAATAGATTTCAGAAGAGAAAGAAAAAGAGTGAAAAATTTAACCCAATTATACCTCATTCTTGTATTTTTCTCACCTAACATGAATTCATCATAACACTAATCTTGGTAAGATATTTACACTAGACCACAAGCATCATGTAAAATAGGAAAGCATACATCATCATCAATTTTTATGGTTAGAAAAAAAAACCCTAAGTTTTCCAAAGGTTAAACTATCTAGAAACCTAGCTTTGATAGATGAAGATTGATGACATTGAGATGCTTTGCTTCTTGATTCAAGTTCTCTTCTTCTTTTTTCAAGTTTCCTTTTTTCCTCTTTTTTCTCAACTCCTCTCCTTTCAATTCTGTCTTTTCTTCTTTCCTCTTTCTCTTTCTTACTACAAAATGATATGTTGGAATGGGGAGAGAGAGAATATTTTAAAATGAGATATTTCTTCTAGAGGATAATTGATCATTCATTGATGTTAACAAAATATTCTTTCTTGTACCAACTAATAATCAACAATTAAATTGAGTATAAATTAATCTCTTCCGAGTCCACTAATAATTTGATTGACAACGAATAAAGCACTTAGGAACTTAGTTTGTTCCAACGGACAAAAATTAGAGCACATAGGAAGACATGAGATATTACTGTTGGGTTTGCGAGTTGTGTTTCAAATAAAAATTATTTTTATATATTATTTTTCAGCTATAAAAAAATTATAAGACAACTCAATATGATTACATACATTTGTAACACTCAAATTGGATGAAACACATCATATAATATTTAATAAAATTTATCCACTTTACATAACATAACACGTGATAATAGTAAAAAATTTCACAAGACACATTATTTTCATAAAACACGTAAGTTGATATAAAAGAAAATAAAAAATAACACTTAATGTTATAATTACGTAAATTCATTGGTCTATAGTAATATTGATGCTGAATACAAAGTTTTTTGAAAAATTTGTGATTAATAGTGAGACATTAATTTTACATTATATTTTTAATAATAATAAAAAATCACTAATATCACATTAACGGGTTGGATTAATGGGTCAGCGGGTTGAAAAACTCAAATTTGATGCTCGAACCAAAATTATATGAGTTGTTATGAGTTGAGTTAGGTGTACTTGTAAAGAAACAGATTCAGTTAATTTATGAGTTGGTTCGTTTTAAATCATCGGATCCGCGGGTCGACTTGTATTCATGAACACACCTATCAGTGGCTATCACTGGATTTGATTTTTACTACCTCACCACCACCGAGAGGAGGTGATTCATATTTTGGATGAGTTTTCTATGATGAGCTCCAAGAAAATAATTGAGTTATATCGGGGAGAAATAACAAGATTGATGAGTACTTACATAAGTTTGTGAATGTGATTATTTCAACTTTTTAATACTTTTTACTTGCTTCCTAACTTATCATCCTGTTTTGTTTTTGGAGAGTGAGTGTTGTAACGTTGAGAGGAAGGTTCGCCTAACTAAAAAAACGGATAACGAACAATGGACTGACAGTGTTTTCTTTTATTTGATAAAATAAATATTAAATTTAAACTTAAACAGTGTTTTCTTTTATTCAATAAAATAAATATTAAATTTAAACTTAAACCGTACAATCTTAATCCAAACCATCTTAATCGAATGGTTTACAATGCCCCGAATGCGAGAAATGTGGTATCACAATTGCTGCTACAACTAATTAGTATTTAACACATTGTATGTTAAGAACTTGTAAACATCACATACATTTGCTGTGTGAAATTGATTAAGGCAACAACTACAAGTACTGCTTGCTAACTCTTTTTAATGGTCCTTCTCTAGTGTTATAAAAATTAATTTTCATTAAATTAGTTTTAAAATTTTGATTTTGTTTAAAAGTGAAGTTGAAAATATACTAATTTATGTTTAAACAAGTCTTAAAGAAGTGAATTGACTAATATATTTTGTTATAGAAATCACTTTATTTTAAGTTAAGAATCATTTCTTCTCAAAACCACTCAAAGATTTGACCCACCAAATATTTTTCCCAACTCTTAGGTGGTAGTGTTTTTTTCTTTCTCATTTGAATTTTTCTCCCAAAATATTACTGTTGCACGTTACATTCTTATTCTAAAAAGCCAGAATCATTGAAAATTTCCCCCCAAATTTGTATCTAAAAAAAATAATTTCAATAAAAATAAAACTGGTGAGTTGAGTGCTACATATTGGCAGGTTAAAAGGCTCCCACATGTCTAAAAAGCCGGAACCATTGTTTGGTCACATCTCATTGTTCAACATTCAGTAATTAATTTTTGTCACCTGAAAATGTAAATAAAAGACCACTCAAGAAAACTTAACTAAACTAGTAATTAACAAACATGCAAATTGTCACTTAAACATTCACCATACATCATCCAAAACTTTATCATGCCCTATAATAAGATGCCTTTGTCCATAAGTAGAATGAAGGAAATCAACCTGTGCTGCTGGTGATGCCCGTTTCATCCGTAACAAGTCTTGTAAAAAATTTAACAAAATAGGTGCATCAAATTCATCATAAATACGATACAAAGTAAGAGTCTTCAACAAAGGAGAATTTGCAAGTATAAACTTTATCAAACTCATTGCGTGATGAGAGCTAGCTCCAATGTAGATTTTCACCGTCTGAAGTTTAAGGCAACAGCTATCGCTTTCTAACTCCTCTAAATGACCCAACACTCTTCTGGTACCAACATAGTAATGCTGAAGTATAAAAATTAAAGAGTCAAAATACAACAATAAGAAACAAGCTAAGAAGCACAGGTTTTCATGTTCACCTTTATAACAAGTTCAATCAAATTAGGAGCACTTTTGAGAAGACTGACAAAATACAAAATGTCTCCTTTATCATCAAAATTCAATTCATCCAATTTCAAATACTCTAAAGAGCTGAATGAGCCTGTTAGCAGCATGGAAGGAATGACATCTGCATCTACGATCTGTATACAAACAACAAATCTATGAGATTACCTGTACAACACTTAGATGAAGCAATAACAAAACTTTCAATATAAATATATTGGATTAGACCATCAATCAAAATTCAAAAACACTTCTCTTATATATAATGAAAGAGTAATGTAAGATAGTCTTCAAAATATCCAACCGTGAGGCCAACTGAACAATAATGAAAATACTACAATTAGTGATTTTCTAACCTTTTCCCAACAGTCCAGAGAAAACCTCTTAATTTTTGGCCAAACTTTGATAAAACCTTTGGCCAGATATCCCGTGAGTGTAAAATCGATTAGACTCCTTGCTTCCTTGAGACAAATTGACTCTATATCAATCAAATCTAACACTAAGAGTGTGTTTGGATGGAGCATTTTAACGAGGGAAAGTAATGTTTTGAGGGAATTCAAAATGATTTGACCAAAATCCATTGTTTGGATACAAAAATGAAGAATTGTTAAAATGATGAAAATTTATGGAGTATTTCATCTAAGTTAAATTTAATCATTTTGAAATGACACCAAAAACCAAAGAATTTGAAATTCCTCTCATGTTCCATAGAATGTATTTGTTATTATTATTTCTTCAAATTTTACAAATTGGTCCTCATATTTTCCAAAATTATAAAATTGACCCCAAAATTTTTTAAAAAATTACAAATTGATCCTTAATAATTTTTAAAATTTACAATTTGGTCCTTCAAATTTTTAAAAATTGCAATTTGGTCCCTACTTTTCAATTTTTTAATTTGGTACAAAAAATTTATATTTTATAAAAAATGACCCAAAAAATCTAACAATGAATTACCTTAATACTTCATCCAAACAAAATAATTTAAAATGAATGGATTTCAATTGAATCATTTGAATTGCTTTGAATTTTAAATTCCCTTAAAATTTCTAATTACCTCATCCAAACACACTTTAAGACTTTGAGAGAAGGAGAAGATATAACAAGATAATCACAACCAGGAATCTCACAGTATTCAATGTTGAGCTTTTCAAGAACCGGACAACTAGAGATAAAACTCTCGAGTGCTCTGGGCTCGAATTGAATATAATATAAATGAAGTTCACGCAATTTTTTAAAGCCGCAGAAATTAGGTGGAATTGACAAGTTAAATGAGCGTAATTTGAAGCAAGTCAATTCCTTACAAGAGAGGAGAATATCCAGCATTGGATATTGAGGATCTTCTTCAGTTTGGTAGGTCAAAAGCTCGAGATGTTTAATGTCTCTTGACATAAAGGGGATCCACATATTGAGTTTTTCCGTTGAGAGCCTGAATCTGTATCTTTCGGGTATGTGAATAGAAAACTTGTGTATCGGCCCATTGTGAAGCATAAGAACATCCGTGATGGTTTTACAAATTACACGGTCAGGATAAGGGTTATCAAGATGCCAAAACCATGGATCAAAGTCGTCATCAAAACCCACAGGTTCAGGGTCTTCAGGAGGCCGAAACCTTTGATAAAAGTCGACATCAAAACAAAGATGTGGGGCTGAAGTCCACGTATACCTCCACTTTTTGGACAAAATACTAGTTCTGACTAGATCTCGGATTTTCAAGTTTGCTAGGATACCATCAACAACATTACTTGGTAAGTCACTGATTCGATCACTTTGATTAGCCTTCTTGTTGGGCATAGTCATCCCAGAACTACAAATTCAAGAAGAAGGGTAAATATTTGAGCAACTAAGATCACATACAGTTGAAAACTACCTGCAGGCGATCACTATCATATGTTAATCAATATTTCTCTTATTTATTTCACAAACTAAAAAACCTAAAGAATGGATGATGATGATGAGAATAAGTAACTGAATATACTTGAACCATATCATACTAGAAAGATCAGATCTGAGAGTAACTTTCAAATTACTGATGTGAAAGCAAGCATGTAATCTAAGCATGAAAAGTGAAGTGCCCTAGCAAATTTAAAAACTAAAAAACAGATTTAAAAAAGGGATTCAATTTGCATATGATTTTCAAATATTTGGAATCGTGTTTAATAATACTATGAAAACCCTAAACAAATGAGTAACGATGTTGATGAGTTGTTACCTTTGAGAGAGCTGAGACGGCGGTGGCTTGTAGGAATCACTGAAAGGTTCACAGAAATGTCGATGCAGTCAGAGAGCGAGACGGCGGTGAGAATCACCGAAATGAGCAAACTTTGATCGGACCTGAAATCAAACCGGTGAGAGTACTGCCTCGCTGGTTTATTGGTCGAACCACTGGGTCACTGGTGGAACCGCATGACTAAATCGGATTAAATCGGATAATTCGGTTGAATAGACCGATCATTATAACAAAATTATATAGGTACAAAATCAATCGAACCGGATAATTCAGTCCCTATAAAATATAACAAATATTTAAAGTTTTTGAAAACATCATATTATAAAAAAATTCACAAGTTCATAAATTAAATTCAAATTTTACACGTGGGTATCACACACAATCAAATAGTACATAATTATAAAATATAAACAAAAGTTTAGATGCAACATAATTTAATTAAATGATTTATAACAAAACAATTCCATTATCTACTAAATTTAATTTCAATAAAAAAAATTTTGTTTCATCTCTAACAAAATCAACCACATCTACAACAATTTTTTTTAATTTTTTAATTTTTAATTTTAATTTTTAATTAAATTAGTCAAAATGATATTGTTTTAATTTTTTAAAATAAAAAAAATAAATAATTAAAAAATGCATTTAAATCACTGGTTTTCCCGGTTTATGCGGTTTTGACCGGTTCACACCGGTTCAATGACATTCTCAATCTAGCTATTGAATCAGAACGATTACTTGGCCGGTTCCCGGTTCGACCGGTCCGACCGGCCGGTTTTCAAAATACTGATTTGGACCCTTTAAATTTTTAATAATTTATAAATTAAAAAAAGAAAAAATATAATAAACACTTTCTTTCCTGGTATAACTTTTGGACGAAGATACAAAACTAATAAAACGCCATGTGTTAGAGAGATACATAAGAGGTTTCGTGATGGTTGAATTTCATTCAAATGAGAGAATGGTAAATGGGGAAAATAGTTTGTTTATCGTGTTTTTTTTTAAAAGCAGTTTGTTTATCGTGTTGATTCTGAAAAAGAAAAACCGATAAAAATAGTAGAATATCGACCTATATATCACTGGTGAATTCCATATACAAAAGTGATTTTTAAAGTGCTGGCTAATAGGCTAAAAAAGTGATTTAGGTCTGTGTTATCTGAATCTTGGTCAGCTTTTATATCAAGAAGGAAAATTCCGAATGAAATTTTAATTGCAAACTAGATAGTGGATGAAGCTAGAAAGAAGAAAAAATAAATTATAATATTTAAGACGGATTTTGAGAAGACTTACGACTAAGTTGATTGAAACTTTATGCACTATCAGGATTATCAAAGCAAACTTGTTGTTCGAAGTGATGTCGGAAATAAAAGTTAACTATAAAAAAAAGTGTCCCAATGGGAGTCAATATTTCTCAAAGGTGGATTAAAGAGGCGGCAAACATCCTACATTGTAACGCATAATAGTCTTCATGGTCCAAAAGTTGTCAATTATAGGTTCTCTAGTAAGAAAAATACTAGTACAATTTTTTATGCTTCGACTATTATTTTTAATTTTTAATTTTTGTTTTACTTATATGTTCTTTTATTTATTTTATTATATTTATTTTTGTTGTTTTTGTTGGTGCACAATGAATAAAGATGATGACAAAGAGAATGAACAAAAGGAATAACGGCACAAAGATTAATGAGAGAATAATGATGTATATTCTACTTGCGTTGTTAATAAATGATAGCTACTACAATGCTATTTATACAAAAGAAAATTATTGCCACGTAGGCCCTAACAGACTAAACTTAGTGAACAAGTTTAAGGTACAAACAGTACAGTACTACAAAATACTAAAGTACCCTTACTACTAAACAGCTAGGCTAATGGGACCCAGAAGATAACATCTTCTGGTCAACAACATCTTCTGAGTAACCATCAGAAGATCACAACATCTTCTGAGTAACCATCAGAAGATCAGTCTACATCAGAACTTTTGATGCTCATCTTCTGAATATTGAATTACTCTTCAATACCATCCCTTAATTCATATTCAGCTAGCCAAAATCTACAACACCAACTCCATCCCTCAAACGGGTAAGGTGTTCAGTCTTGACATCCTTCATCATAACATCTGCAAGTTTCTTCTGGTTGCTACAGTGTGCAACTTCTGATACTCCATTTAGAAATGCAGATTTCTCATTGAAAACCCATCTGAAACTGATGGGTTTCTTCTCCTTTGGAAGCTTAGTTAACTTCCAAGTCTTGTTTTCTTCTAAAGCCTCAAGTTCTTCTTTTATGGCATTCAACCAACCTTTCTTCTCGAGTGCGTCTTCAAAACCCAATAGTTCAGAATCTCCTTCTGATTCTGGAACCATATCTCCTTCTGGATTTTCTTCGAAAGTTTGACTACCACCAGAATTTCCACCTTTGTTAACTTCTGGGTCTTGTTCAAAACCACCACCTTTAGAAGTTGGATCGCCTTCAGAAGCTCTGCCTTCAGAAGTTCCAACTTCATAATATTTTCTTTCAGAATCATGACCACCATCAGAAGTTGGACTACCTTCAGAAGCTCCGCCTTCAGAAGTTCCACCTTCAACGTCATGATTAACACCAGAAACATGATCATCTTTGGAAGCTTGTCCTCCAGAACCTATGTCTTCAGAGTTTTCCCTTCCAGAAGCATGACCACCACCAGATTTTTGATCATCATCAAAATCTGGATCAGAATCAGATTCACCATCTGAATCATCTTCTGAGTCTCCAGAAGATTCTTCATCTTCTGCCTCTAACTCTTCTTCAGAACTTTCAAGTTCTGACTCATCTTCAGAAGCAGAATCTTCTTCCGATTCTGACTCATCTTCTGATTCTCCTTCAGACTCAGAATCACATTCAGATTCTGACTTGTCTTCAGCTTCAAAGTCATCTTCTAACACTGACTCATCTTCAGAAACCTCAGATTCTGACTCTTCTCCAGGATCTTCAAAGTCATCTTCTGATTCTGAATCATATAAAAATACTCCTTCAGAATATTCAGAGTTATCTTCTTCCCCTCAACATCAGAAAATGACAAACTCACAGGTTCCTCATCAGATTCATAAACCATCAATAGCACAGGTTCATCATCAGAATCTCCTCTGGCTATTTTTGCTTCTTCTTTGTTTGACCAACAATCTTTAGCAAAGTGGCCAAACCTATTACAACAGTAACACTGAACCATTCTCTTGTCATACTTCTCATTTCCCTTCTGATGTTTCTCCTCATCATAATAGAAGACTTCTGACTTCTGCGACCTACCGTGTTTTTTCAGCTTCTGGTCCTTCTTGACAAAAGAAGCCTTCAGAGCCTGCTCAACTTCCCTCTCAGAAGTTCTTTCAGTCAGACGCAACTCTTGCGCCTCTAGACTACTTTGCAGCTCTTATATTCTCATGGTGTCCAGATCTTTAGAATGTTCAATGGCTACAACAATGTCCTCAAATAGAGGGGTCAATGATCTCAATACCTTCTCTATTACTACTTGTTTAGATAGAGTTTCTCCACAAGCCTTCATCTCATTAGTGATCAAAATCACTCTAGAGATATACTCAGAAACTTTCTCATTATTCTTCATGTTGAGATTCTCATATTGCTTTCTCAGGGATTGAAGCTTCACCTTCTTCACTGATACGTCACCACCGTAACACCTGACCAGTATATCCCACGCCTCCTTTGACGTCATAGAACCAGCAATCTTCTCAAACACATTCACATCCACACACTGATGGATGAATAACAACGCCTTTTGATCACTCTTCTTCGTCTCTCTCTACGCTTCTCTTTGTTCTTCCGTTGCATCCGCTGCAACCGGGACATATCCTCCAGTGACAAGATCTAGAACATCTTGAGCACTAAATAATACACGCATTTGAATCATCCATCTATTCCAGTTTTTACCGTCAAGAACTGGAAGTTTGGTATTCAAGTTGCTTCCATTCATCTTTAAACTTGTGCAGAAAAATCAGATTTCACTCACACTCACACAGTGTTTCCTAACCCATAAACAACCAAGAAAAAATGTGATTCAACACAACTTTGTTTTCCAGAAACAAAATCAATCACACAGTCACACAAACTCACGTTCACTCGTGTTTCCCTGTGTTTGGAACCGGAGCTCTAGATACCAATTGTTGGTGCACAATGAATAAAGATGATGACAAAGAGAATGAACAAAAGGAATAACTAGTGTTTTAAAAACCGGACCGGACCGGCCGGTCGGACCGGTCAAACCGGGAACCGGCCAGGTAACCGGTCTGGTTCAATAGTCAGATCGGGTATGCCATCAAACCTGAAAAACCGGTGAAAACTAGTGAAAACCTGAAAAACCGGGAAAACCGGAAAACCGGCGGTTTAATTGCTTTTTTTTTTAAACTTTTTTTTAACATTTCTTTTAAACTTTTTTTCTAAACTTTTTTTTAATATATTTAGTAGTTTATTACTTAAATAGCATTCTCACATAGTTTTTTTCGTTAGTGACAAATTAAAAATTTTACTGTCTATTTGTTATCTTTGCTAATAAATTTTCTTAAATAGCATAAACATATTGAATTTTATTTGATTTTCTTTTTAGGAGGATCCTATTTTGAATTAAATTTGGTACACATTGGAGTTATTTTGTTATAATATAAACTATTCAATTAGATTATGTTGTAATTAGACTTTGTAATTTTTTACTATTTTGTTATGTGTGATACCTTTGTTTAAAATTTGAATTTAAGGTATGAAATTGTGAACTTATGATATGATATTTTTAAAAAATTTAAAAGCTAGTTATATTTTTTTAGAGACTGAATCATCCAGTTCGACCGGTTTTATACCTATATAATGACAGGTCTATTCAACCGAGTTATCCGGTTTAATCCGGTTTGGTCGTGCGGTTTGACCAGTGACCCAGTGGTTCGACCGATAAACCACTGACTCAGTATCCTCACCGATTCGATGATCGGTCCGGTTTTTAAAACACTAAGAATAACGGCGCAAAGATTAATGAGAGAATAATGATGTATATTCTACTTACGTTGTTAATAAATGATAGCTACTACAAGGCTATTTATACAAAAGAAAATGATTGCCACGTAGGCCCTAACAGACTAAACTTAGTGAACAAGTTTAAGATACAAACAATACAGTACTACAAAATACTAAAGTACCCTTACTACTAAACAGCTAAGCTAATGGGACCCAGAAGATAACATCTTCTGGTCAACAACATCTTCTAAGTAACCATCAGAAGATCACAACATCTTCTGAGTAACCATCAGAAGATCACAACATCTTCTGAGTAACCATCAGAAGATCAACCCACATCAGAACTTCTGATGCTCATCTTCTGAATATTGAATTACTCTTCAATAGTTTTATTTATATTATTATGTTTATTTATATTTTTTATTTTATTTTCAACTTTCTATTTGTATATAGTCATTTTTTATTAGTGTAGTACTATTAAGACATTTTTCTAGTTATTTATGTAAGATACCGAATTAATTGAATTACTATTTGATTAAGAGATCGAGAAGAATGTAAGAGCAACTCAAGAAGCAGCCTAATTAGCAAAGGAAGAGCATGAGAAAGATGGTCTAAAAAGAGGTTGAAAAGGCATTTATCTTTTTAAGATATTTTTTAACAGAGAATTGTCAACGGAGTCAAAAATTTGAAAAGCATTTTTAGAAATTACACAATTGAACAAATGTATAGTAAGATTCTAAGGAATGCAAAGCAATGATGAATTATCTAATAACAATGTAAGAGTTAATTTTATTTAGATTCAAATAGGGAAATTTAAAAATTATTAAATTAACTAATTAAATATTTGAATATTACAATTCTTCAATATAATCAAAAGAAAGAGGAATTTAGAAGACTAGATCTAAACAGATGAACACTTACAAAAAAAAAAATCACTATGAACAAGAAAAGAACTTAAAAGCATGCAAACTAGTAAAGGCAATTAATCTTCTGAACAAAATCCCAACCTAAAATAAAAAGAAAGATTTAGAGAGATAATATGTCATATTTATACATGTTCAATACATTCATCCTCGCATGACACCTAATCCAGTCTCTAATGGTAAATCATAAAAATTTGGTTGTAGTTTTCCACTATGAATGTCCTATATAGTACAAATGATAATCAAAGCCAAATGTGGAAATACTTAGAATTAATCATAAAGATATGCAATCTTAATTTTGATTCTTCTTTAATTACACATAACTCGAATGACTTCTAAAATCTCCAAGATCAACGATCTTGACTTAAGCCACCTTCGCATATCACAAGAAATTCAAGATCCTTTTCAATAGTAATCTTCACTCGACTCCATTAGGATTACCTTGTGTGAGTCTTTCAATTGATGACAAATGTTAGAAATCCAAATCCTCTTTGGAGAAGATTTTTTTTAATGAAAATCACTAGCCAACAATCCAAAAACTTGATTTTCTATCTTGAAATTTTTTACAAAATCATCAACACATTTAATAATTCCCTCACAACAAGAACTCACACTCTTCTAGATTTTAGCAAAACCTGTACTCGCCAATAATATTTAGTGTTTGAGATAGAAGATGAAGTTTCAAAAAATATCTGACAAAACAAAGTTTCTCTCTTAAGAGTGAGAAAATTTATCAAAGGTTATCAAAGGTTCATTTTTAAAACTTGGGTGAGAAATTTTCTGTATACGTGCTAGAGATGAGACACAAAAATAGAATAAAATGGTCATTTAATTAGAGTCGAAGAGAATAATGAATAACTTGAATCTTGTGCGAGAGAATCGAATCAAGTAGGTGTAAAATGCGGATTTACATTATGTGATTCGAATCATACTCAACCATGATTCATATCAAGGATGCATAACTATTTTTAAAATGGCATAACTCACTCATGATTCAAATCAAATCATCCCATGATTAGAATCAAAACCACTTGTGATTCAAATCACATTTCCACAAGGGAAATCCAATTTTAAACACTTGTTCATGATTTGAATCAAACATCTTCATGATTTGAATCACGTTTTCAAAATAAAAATTATGAGAAAGAAATAAACATTTAATTCAAATCAAGGTTATGTATTGTTTGAATCATGCCTATGATAGTTTCTTGATTCAAGTCACAAACTTACTGATTTGAATCAACTTGCATTGAGTTTTAGTCAACGGCCAGTATTATACATGCAAAAACTATTTTTTAAGAGATGCCCAATATTATTTATTGTGAAGGACTCAATTACTAAAGTAATAAACATTACGACAAAAAAATACCCAAAAAAATATAGGAATAAAGTAGAAGGAACTTTAACACCATCCCTATCTATCCCCCTTTAATAATGGTTGGGTGACTAGGAGATATGATATAATCCATGACCTTTGTTAGCCTACATTCTAGAACCTTGGTAATAAGAGATTGATCAGAAGTTCCCCTAATATGTGAGAGGAGGGGATAGACTTTCGGCACAAGAGTAATAAATTAAAAAGAGAAGCCCTTAGGAAGTATAGCACAAACATAAAGTTGAATTCATGCAGACTTTGACTCTTGTTCCAAATATTGAAAAATATATCTCCAATCTTAGTACAAACATTTATATTATATGTTATGATAATACTATAAATTACTACTAAAATGTATTTTGTTATTCAAATTATTGAAAAACACATACATATTTGAAGAGTACAATGAAATCAAACTATACAATCTAAAACATATATATACTATATACAATATGAAACAATTTAAGAAGCATGATAATTCCTAAATGTACTTGCTTTGATGTATAATTACAACTCCATCAAAGTAATGATCAAGGAAAAGGAAGAAAATTATTAAAAGATTGAAGCACTGGAAACCAATTCCTCCTTCCATTTCTACCTCTCCTCACAACCTCACTATTTTGAATCTCTCTATTTCCATTTTCCAAATTAGCCAAAACATTTGAATCCTCACAAGGCATTTGAAACCTACAAACTGGACAAGAACTATGTAGTTTAAGCCATGAAACAATACATTCACTGTGAAACTTATGCTTGCATGGCATTTCTTTAGCAACACTTCCAATCTCAACATCTTCTAAACATATTGTGCATGGCAATGTCTCATCATTTATCATATTTTCCATTGCTTCAATTGCTACCTTCTTTGTTGGTGGATTCACACTTGCATAACCACTCGGAGTAATTTGTGCCAATTGTTGTAGCAATAAATCAAATCCACTTCCATCCACAAAATCATTCAAAGATCCAATAGTATTAATATTATTTTCATTTGACCTATTTAAATTTGTATGATTCAAATTGGGTCCTCTCACAATTAATGCACCTTCATTTAATGGATCAATAACAAGTATACTATTATTATTACTATTGTTGTTATTATTATTAACAATATTATTATTGTTGTCAATAATATTTCTATTTTGTTCTATGTTTTCATTTTCTGAAACCATTCTAACATGAAGTCCTCTAAAGAGATGCATCATGTAAGTTGAAGTTCTTCTCCTTCTTCCAATTACAAGTTCATTGTAATTTCCTCTCTCTTGTTCCAAATCCTCATCATTTCTTGATGTACTGCTTGCTTGTGAAGAAATTGTTGCTAGAGAAGGAGTAAAAGCATTCATCAAACCAAGAAAAATTGGTGCATAAAGTGAGAAAATCCAAGCCGACCTTAAATCAATAGCATCATTATTATGATGATTACTTAGATTTTCCATTGCATCACCAAATTGTGTATCACAAAAGGGACATTTGTTTTCATATTCACTCATTGGGCTCACCATTTTAAAGCATATGGTGCACCATTGCTCATTCTCCATTTTGCAAACTTCAATTTTCTATAATAAATTCTCCTCTTTTTTATATAAAGTAGATATAATAATAATAATAATAATAATAATAATAATAATAATAATAATAATAATAGAATATCAATATTAACCATCCAATTAAAGGGTGCTCTTATTTTTTTGAGAAGGATTTCAATTCCTTGGGAAGAATATTCTCGTTGCTACCAATAGTTATGTAACATCTGAAATAAAAATATTATTATGCAAAGAATAAACCATCAAATTTGCAGTTAAGATTGCATGTGATAAATTAGTAAAAAGGGATAAATTTGAAAGAAAAAAAAACAAATGAAATTTGATTATGAAAATATAACTAAAAAAGTTTGTTACCATTTTGAGTAGTGGAAGTAGACGAAGAAACAACATTCAAAATTCAATGATCTAATGAGCCCTCTTATACTTTTTGTAATTGTTCTTTTTTAGATTCAGTTTGTTTTAGCTAAAAGATTTTTTACCAATCATTTTTTAAAAATCTCTTATGATATTTTAAGATTAGAATCAAGATAGATGATAAAATTGCAACATGCACTTTTTTAGCTATAGATTAGATTAACTTATCTCATATATCTAAAATTTAAATTTTGCTAAAGTTGTAACTTTCTCATTTTTAGTTTGACTCATCTAATAGCTCATCTCAACTTTATTTTTTAATACTAATTGTGGAATGAAATCGGAGTTTTTTTATAGTTATGAAAGAGAGATTTTAGGAAAAAAGTTCATTCACCTTTTGCACTCTAAAGCAGGCTTAATATGAATGATTGATTTTTAATTTCTAAAAAACTAAATAGGCCTATTTATGGATTTAAATAATATGTTTTATTGTTTATACACGGAAAGTGTATTTTGTAATTCAACTCTAATTTAAACTTAGTAAAATGGTGAAACAAAATTTATCAAGAGGAGCTTATGTGGTTTCAACACTCTCAAGTTAAGTGGTTTCATGATGGTGATTGTAATATAAAGTACTATCATTTAAAAGTTGTCAATAGGAGAAGACAAAATTAAGTTCTAATCTTTGTGATACTAATGGTAATGGTATATGGATGGATGATGGTTCCCAACTTTAATCTATGACCATCTCTTTCAACAAGGATATTTTTATTGAGTCTTCTAAATAGGATATTTGGTTCCAGACACTTGTTTTTTTCCTAGAGTTTCCCAAGATTATTTAAATCTATCGCTTATCAACTAATAGTACATCTAGTCCTTCCATACCTTTAAGGATTTTCCACTATGTTATATCTTTGTACCAATATGCTACAGACTTGATGACTTTGGGGATATTTTTTCTAAGACTATTAGGATATAATGGGGGACATATGTGAGCAATTCAATGAGTCAATTATTTGAACAAAGTTGGATCCTTTCTAATCCGAATCCACTCAATGTGACCTTGATACCTAAACAACACGGAGCAAATTTTATTAAGCAGTATAAATCATTTGCACTTGCAAATTTTTATATCAAAATCATCAATAAGATCATTGCACACAGGTTGGTCATCTTAACTCCTAAAATTGTTTCAGAAAACCAAAAAGGCTTCATTAGAGGCAAACAAATTTATGAGTGCATTGGGATTACTCCACAAGTCAATAATTTTTTGGACAATACGTCATTTTGAGGTAGTATGACTTTGATGATAGACACCACAAAAGTCTTTGTAACTTAGATTAGAATTATCATATTAAAGTTCTTGTTCAGTTTTCCTTTGATCAATGTTTTTTGATTGGATTCTTACCATTCTCCACTTAGTCAAACTGTCAATCATGATAAATGGAAAAGCTACATGATTTTTTTCTTACTCTAAAGAAGTGAGGCAAGGAAATCCCCTGTCTCTTTTGCTTTTCTGTATTATTGAAGAGGCAATTAGTAAGCAGTTGTCTATGTTGGTGGATCTAGGTAAGTAGACATGCATATTAGTTGTTAAGACAATCATTCCCTGCCACACTTAGAATTTATGGATGGCCAATAAATCTTCTTAATAAGTTAGATTCTTGCATCTGAAGTTTTGTGTGAACATGTAACATGGATAGTATATAGTTGATTACTACATCTTGAAAGATTATTTTCTGACCTTTGTCTGAATGAGGTATTGACCTGAGATATTCAGACAAAAAACAAAGTTGATTGTTAATCTCTTTGTTGAAAGTTGTTGACTGCTAATAATGAGTGGTCTTCTATGCTTATTAGTAGATAATCCAGGCGCAAAAAAACTAATATGGCATCATATTTCTTCTTCAATGTGGTTTGACATTAAATAACTTTCTTTAATGGAGGAACACAGTAGATGGCTGGTTTGTAATGGGAAGTACTTTGATTTATGGACTAACGATTGGGTGTTGAGAAACAAAATTAAATATTTACACACTGTATTGTTAGTAGATATTCAATTTATGCAAATTGTTAAGGTCGATTCAATTATTCAAGACATCAATTGGAACAATCCTTATGACTTATCCATTTTGGGTCCTCAAAATTTTAAAGGCATTTTGAAGATCAACTTGTCAGTTGATAATACTACTGCTAATGAACTCAATTGGCGATCTATCTTTTAAATATGCCCACAACCGAATCATGAGGGAACACATTGAGCATTCTTGGACAAAATTCATTTAGCATCCTTTCACACCTCTTGTTAAGTCACTAATGATTTAGAAGCTAATGCATAATGTTATTGCAACATAAGACAACCTGATTCGAAAGAGGATTGCAAATGGTTTTTAGGTGATCTCTTTGCAATCATGATGTGATAACTATAGACCACTTATTTATTAAATGTAGGTACACCTTACTTTTAAGGTACTGAATGAAGTGACTGTTTTGCATAAACATTGATAGAGATTAATTGTTAAATTTATTCAAACTTACTAGTAGAAGTTGGAACTCTGAAATTCAAAATCTGATCATGATTCCCATCGTAATAATTCTTTGGAAAAGTTGACCCACAATAGGTGATATCATATTCAAAATGGTAAAATTAATTTTGATAAAGACAATATTTATGTTAAACAATTAGTCTATAACACATCTATGTCTTTCAAAGGACAAGCATATTCTTCAATTCACGACTACAATTATTTAAATGTTTTGACATTAAATACCAACCTTTTTACACATCTAGAATCTTGCAAGTTACCAATCGTTAGTTGGTCCAGTGGTGATTGGCGTTGGACTTGGTAGGGAGAACCATGGTTCGATCTCCCGCAACTACGATCAGGAGGGGGATGAAACCACTTGATGCCAGAACTCGCCCCCGAACCGGACTAAACCGGTGGTATAAAGCCAAAAAAAAAAAAGAATCTTGCAAGTTAATATACGTTTTCCATGGTGACATATTTAGGGATAATCTAGAAATATTTTTGGGAGTTTTCTTAATGAAGATTAGAGTTTGTACTTCCTTTCAAATTGAACTTTATGAAACGTGTTTGTTATCAAATTTGTTAACTAGACAAATTGAAGAAATTTTTAACTAGAAACCGACTTAATATTATTCATTCGTGCATTTTTTTTTTGAAAAAAGGAAATATATATATTCCAAAAAACCAATAAGTACAAGCGACCTCTAGGGTCCAACTGATAAAACAAAAAGACACTCTAATTCATAAGTAACTGAGCAATATGCTCCCTATGCTTATTCTTCATCCACATTCTATGCACTATGACTTCTATGATTTCTTCTGCTATATTTTTATCATTATTCATGACATTATGAATTTTATTGTTTCTGTATTTCCAGCATCTATATATTGTTTCTGCAAAAGCTGTCTTGAGGATTGTAACCCTCCAACCTTTCCTCTTACTCATGTCTTTTACCCATGCCATCTCCTGCATCCAACCGTATGGGCTACGGTCAATATTCAGCCAGTCAAGAACCTTCTTCCAAATACTCTTCATATTCTCACATTCAAACATGAGGTGCTGTAACGTTTCCGTTTCCGCGCAAAACACACAAGTCGCGTTATCTAACATGCCAAAATTAACCAACCTGTCATTCGTGTATTTTTTAATGTGAATATTATCTCCGAACATATTTTAATTAAATAAAAAATACTTTATATATTATTTATTTATTTGAATCGCTACAACAAAGTGCATCCCTACACAGACACACATTATAGAAGAGTTTCTTTTACAAGTTAATCTATTTTTAAAATTGAATATTTATGATGTAGTTGTTCTTTTGTATTTTTAAAATATATTTCATTATTTGATTAAAAAATTGTTATTACAATTGATTAATTTTTTATTCAATAGAAAAGATAAAAGTCTCATGACCATGCTTCCACACCATTATAGAATATTATTCTATAAATAATATTACTAAATTTTATATATTTTGTTTGTTTAAAAAACTTTTAATATATTCTTACAAAAGTAATTTCTAATTAAATAAAATTAATAAAAAACAACTTTTTATCATTTGTTATATAAATAGTTCAAATAAATTTATAAATAATCATTTTCAAGTTATAAATATTTATATTATAAATTGTAAATTCGTAAGAAATATTTTTTGGTCAAACTGTTAAGCCTCTAAATGAACTCTAAATTATTTTTAAAATAAGTTTTATTATTATTAGAGTATTAAAAATGTTTTTTAATATATTTTCAAAATATTTTGAATAGTCAAATATATAGCCAATACAAATAAAAGTTATTTATTTAATTTTAAACTGAGCATATTATTAGATGGTCAAAGATTAACTATAAATAAAAGTTATTTATATTTGTAGATGCTTAAAGATAATTTCTTTCATAAAAAGGAGGGGAGGGCTTTGGAAAATAAGAAGAATTGAATGAAAAGAATAAAAAGATTTTGGGTAGGAGGGTTTTAGAGGATTTGATTTTATTCATAACACCAAAAACCCCATAAAATGGGGGAACTCAAAAATTGTATTGAAGGAGGGTTTTGGAGGGCTTCCATAAATTTTGCAAATATCGTTTAGGTTGTTATACTATTTTGAAAATTAAAAATTTTGTAATAATAATGAGTCTTTTATCATTCTAAACAAAATCATCTTTTCAAAAAATGTCAAATATTTTTCTATATTATTTTAAAAAATCGATTTCAGAAGCCTTCCCCTCCCCTCCCCTCCAAACTCTCAAACATAACCTAAGAGAATGTTCAATTGTGTGGCATATCAAATAAGAATATGCTTTTATGAAAGAAGTTAATCTTTATTGTATAATAATATAATAAAATAAAAACATCTTTTTCTTATAATGTAGGAGCATAAGAGAATGTTCACTTGTGTGGCATATCTACTAATAAAGCATAAAAGCATGTAAATAAAACCTTATTGTATAATTAGTTAATTATTAAATAAAAGTTTCATTAATTCTTCAGTTCAATACTTTCTTCTTCTCTTTATTCTCATCTTTTCTAATTTTATTCTTAATATTAAACAATAAAGTTTTATTTACATATGCCATAACGTTCAATCCTAATTAATTTTACTTTACATTTTAAATTTTTCAGTTTCAATTTTAAATATATTAAATTAATTCCTGCACATATAAAATAAATTAATTCAACCACCTTATCAATAATTCCTAAAATAAATATTTCTTCTAGATTACTACACCACTTTTAATATAACAATATCTCAAATAACAACTCTAATTAATTTAAAAAACATACATTTATCCAAAATAAAACAAAAATGAATTCTCTTAAGATTTTCCTTCCATTTTTTCAAATTTCAAATCTCAACCAATAAATTCAGATAACAATCCAAAAGAAACCAAAAATCTTTTAAAAATATATATATATATATATATATATATATATATATATATATATATATATATATATATATATATATATATATATATATATATATATTATTGAATATCATTTTCATGTGGACCCCCACAAGTGAAGGGATAGCGGTGGAATTCGGACAAAAGAATTCTCAACAATTCAAAATCTATTAACGCCAAAATAATTGAATCATCAAAACCTAAATTTCATATTCAAACATTACTACATAGTACTCACATTCTTCTACACTCTACCACTCCACAGCTCAATTTCCACCTTCAATTCTTCATTCCATTTCATAAAGGTACTACCTTTTTCCATTTCATTATAATTATAATATGATTTCATTAGTAGGGTTTTGTCTTCTTTTTGTTTTCTATTGTTGTTAATCAGAAAAAAAACTTCTTTTTTCATTTCTATCTAATGGGTTGTGAATTCCCAGAAAAAAATTATTTTTTTGGTTATTTTGCTAAAAATAGCTGCGCAATGTGAAATTTTGAGATGACTCATTTAAAAGAATGGTGGTTTTTTTATTTTTGTTTTGAAAAGCTTTGAGCTTTAAGGAAAAATTGCTGAAGAATTTAATGGGGTTATAAATTTCTGTTTTATAGAATATTTGATATGAAATGATGTCAATTTTTGTGTTTGATTGTTCACGAGGATTTGGATTTAATTTTGTTGTTGTTTTTTTGGTTTCAGTTCAACAATGGGAAGGAATTTGAGTCCTGTGCTGCAAAGAGAGCTTGAAAATCTCGACAAAGACGCTGATAGTCGCAAATCTGCAATGAGAGCGTTGAAGTCTTATGTGAAGGATTTGGACTTTAGGACAATTCCTATCTTTCTAGCTCAAGTGTCTGAGACGAAAGAAACTGGTACATTGTCCGGAGAGTTCACGATATCATTGTACGAGGTTCTTGCTAGGGTTCATGGTGTTAAAATTGTCCCTATGATTGAGAGTATCATGCAATCCATAATTCAGACTTTAGCTTCGAGTGCGGGATCTTTCCCTCTCCAACAAGCTTGTTCCAAGGTTGTTCCAGCTGTAGCGAGGTATGGAATTGACCCTGCGATGCCTGAGGATAAGAAGAAGAATATAATTCGTTCCATTTGTAAGCCGCTTTCTGATTCACTCACGAGTTCTCAGGAGAGTTTGAGCTGCGGCGCAGCTCTTTGCTTGAAGGCACTTGTTGATTCGGATAATTGGCGGTATGCTTCTAATGAAATGGTTAATAATGTTTGCCAAAATGTTGCGGCGGCTTTAGATGGAAAGTCTACTCAGACTAATTTGCATATGGGTTTGGTTATGGCGTTAGCCAAGCGCAACTCTCTGATTGTCGAAGCTTATGCCCGGCTGCTCATACATTCCGGGCTTCAAATATTAAATGTCGGTGGAGAGCATTTGGACGGGAATTCTCAAAAGAGGTTTGCAGCTATTCAAATGGTTAACTACTTGATGAAGTGTCTGGATCCGAGGAGTATTTTCTCCGAAGTCGAACAAGTGATTGAGGAGATGGAACAATGCCAATTCGACAAGATGGCATTCATCAAAGGTGCTGCACTTGAAGCCTTGCAAACAGCCAAGAAAGTCGCAACCGACAAAAAACTGAGATGCATGAAGAGTCCTGCATCTGTAACAGGTTCAAATTCAAATTTTAGTAGGAGAGGGGATAGTTCTTCGGGCGACGGAGACCTTACTCCGGCATCTAATTCACCCGAGTCACGTACACTTGACTATTTCCCCGGACACGGATCCCTTACCGAGTCTCCCATTTCGACTCTTCAGTCTTCTCATAATCTGAACTATTCGCGAAGGAGTGTCAATAGGAAGCTTTGGAGCCTTGAAAATGGAGGAGTCGATGTGTCTCTTAAGGATGGTTTGTTCTCATCAAATGCAGAGGAGGGAAATGGCTTATTCGATAACACAACAGATCACAAGTTTTTCAATGGAAATGGAGATTTAACCGAAGAATTTGCTGGTTTTGTCCCAAGAAATCCTAGGCATGGAATATCCAGAAGTACCAACACAAGTCCCCTTGTAAGTGTCGCATTCTTTACCCAATAGTTTGATATTTCTAGTTTGGTTTTCTACGTTGCTTCGATTTACGTTTCCTGCTAATAAATTGCTTATGCATAATCACTATTGTACACATTAAACTTTTTTGTTTACTCGTTTTAATTTACGGCTTACGTTTACATATCATAATGCTTTACGAACATTGTATAAACCTGAATATGCTATTACTTAGCACAAGCTTTTCATAAGCATAAATCAGTTTTCTGGTTTCAAATTAGCGTTCCTTTTTATTAATTGAAACTTGATGTATCCTTTATCAGAGATCACGCACTCAAGTCATTGAAGGGATTCAAATTTTTGAGACTCCAAAGAGGCTCATTCGTTCGCTTCAAGACCCAACGGATGATAGTTCTGATTGTTCTGAAAAACTGATTAGACGATACAAGAGTCTATCCTCAGGAAACATTATCTGGAGTCCATCATCTAACTCCAAGTATGACCAGAACGGTATTGCTCATCACGTCAAATACGATGATAGCAACGAGAATGGAAGCTTGTGTGGCGATGACATGCAGAATCAAGATGAACAAGAATCAGTCTCATCAACCGATGACATTCTCGGTAATTCTGATATGCAGAAGCCTTCTGAAAAGGTTACTGAGAATAGAAAAGTTTCACACACTCTTCCTGCGGTGAAGCCACTTCAAAAGGCGAAGCGCAAATTCTTCTGTGGGCTCTCTTTTCTCATTGTTACGATGGTTACACCTTTACTCTGGATCAACGGTCAAGAGGAAGCACATTTCCTTGTCCCTACATAATGTGTTTGTTCATTCTAGTGGACAATTTGAGGATCTAGAGAATTATGAATAGAGTCTTAAGAAGTAGTTGGTTAATTCCAACTAAATGTTGGAAAGTTCTGTGTAGAAGTAGTGGATCAGTAAAATGTAGCACTTTCAATATGGTTCAATTTTTTGTAAGATTCTGTAATAGCTTTTGACTGAAATTTACCTTATGTTGAGGTTTAAACTCAAATGCTGTGTTTGGAATTAGATGAATCATTTCATTACAGTCAGCCAAATAGATAAATTTCATCGCACAACATTATAGATTTGGATTGTGTAAATACTGTCCTCCTTTCCATACATTTTGTGAACTTAATACTATTGGTTGGAGGAGAGCAGCTTGACCAACACATATGTAAGCATACTTGCTGTAACTTTCAACGCCTGATGAGCCCGGACTGAACAAGTAGGTTTCATCGAATCCATTCCTTCCAACTAATAGTGAGTTTCTTCTACCCTGATTCAAAAAAGGAAAACAATTATTGTTAAGATAGAAATTTGATAAGCGCTTATGCTATAGGCATATTGATAAATCTATTGCTTTGGATGACGATTGCATACCCTATCGATCAGTGTAAAACTTCGAGGCGCGTCTGTGTATACAAGACTTATTCTTTCTTTTAACTGTTTGTAGGTATCCATTTCTTCACCAATCATATCCTCACTATCACTTTGACTTCCTTCCACTTCATTGTTTTGATTGCTAGTTCCCCAACCAGGAAAAAACTGTTTAACAGAAGATTTTCATGTTTTTTCGAAACCTTTGTCCTCGCTCGAATTCGGAGGACGCAAAATGAACTCTGATTCAAAAGGCGGTCGGATATAGTAATTCGATCTCTCTAATTCTATTGCATAAGTTGCTTCTGGTGTGCTTACTGTAAAATGAGTCAAAATGGAACCTTTCATTTGAAGAGGGCAAAGAGTTTGAGTCCGAGATTTCAAGCTCGGAGCCTAATCCATCTTCTTCTAAAGTTACAATGTATTTTAATCTGATCTTACCATCCAGTCCTTTGTTTATTAATTCTACCTGCATAAAACATTGTAGCCGAGTTCAAATTTCATCTGAGACGGTCATAAAATGGTCATTAGTGCATACAAGTATATACCTGAATAGATTCTTCCGCATTGCCTTTGATGTTATGCAAAGCCCAATTAGTTGGAGACCATGAAACTTCATCGTCGTCGTCAATTTGAAAGTTGAAGTTTAAAGAAACTCCACCTTGAATAATGGCATCACCAAATTCACCTTCTGATACAGCAGTATGAAGAAGCTCAACTTTTCCACCATGCCTCATAGGTGCTTTATAGGAAGTAACCAATCCACTTGTAGCAAAATGGTAGCAATGCTTCCATTTTTCAGTTCCATTTTGGCCATACAACTTCCACCAACTTCTTCAAAAGTGACTCCATGTCCATTAAATTCTTGTTGTAAATAATCAAAGTTGATTGGTTGGTAAGGCACAGAAGCTACTTTTGGAAGTGGAAAAAATCTTTTGTATTGATGATTGTGTTGAGTATAGCTAGAAAAAGGTAAACAAAATTGTGATGGTAGTAGTGTGTTTCTAGTAGATTTTGGAATGAAGAAATTGGAGCAATAAAGTGAAGTTGAAGAAGCCATGGTTATGCTTCATAAACAAATGAGATGTTGTTTCATGCATTAAGGAGAAGAATTGTGTTCCTCTTGTTGGTTTTTTCTTGCTTGAAATTGATTCATGAGTAAATAAGGTTTTTGATACTTACCTTTGTATTTCATAGTACTATTTAGCATCATAAATATTTCACGATATTATTCTAGTTTTTGTCCTTTTCTATAGACTCTGGTGTATGTTTGTTTGTTAAATCAACTGAGTATTTTTCAGAAAAAAATTACATGTTACTTAATACATTATTCCAAGGTGCAGACTTCACATTGTAATCATAGGCTTATACAATTATGAGAAATTAGTTTACAATTTAGTTATTACTGTATTAATATTGTGATCCTATTTTACTATATAGATGTTCTTAAAAAAAATTCAATGTTCATTTTTTTTAAGTAAAAATATTTATAGGTTTAAATAAATCCTAAAAATGTTTAAAACAATATTACTAAAGTAAATAACAAAGATTAAATATAATGAGTTAAAATTAATTAGCTTTTGCTTATAGTTTAGATCATCAAACATGAACTTTTTTTTGTTTCTATTCAAAACCACAGTAGTCAACTACACTCTACAGAATTCCAAAAGAAAATCCAAAAAACCAAGGAAATGATGGAGAATTGACACTACTCAAAAAGAGGAATGAAAATAAATTTACAGACTACAATCTCTTTAATTTAAAATTCAAAATTTCTTAAGCTGGTTTTGTTAACACAAGCAAGGAAACAATGAATTAGTCTTCATCCATGCCAGGAGCAGGTTGATTTCTCCTTGGTCCACGTCCACCAGCAGGTTTTGACATTATAATCTGAAAATATCAAAATACAATTTCCATAAATTTATGCAAAGAAAAAGTGCTTCCAAGGTGCCAATTAGGAGTTGAAAGTGAATAATTAACTGCTATTTATTTCTAGTTGATTACCTGATCGACTTGAAGTACGGTGCATGCGGCATCTGCGGCATATTTAAGAGCAAATAACCTGAGCAGAAAAAAACGATATCATGAAACTAGTATTCCATATGATAAGCCTATTTCAAAATAGAAAATTAATTAGAAAAAATATCTTACTTAGTGACATGGAGATCCCCCAGACCCTCATGGTTGAAACATCCTTACAGACACCTGGTTCCAAATCGATGCCAACTTTGGTATTTCCGGATGCATGTTCTGCGTAAAGAGAAGATATAATCTCCATAGCATTTAGCCCAGCATTCTCGGCCAAAGTTCTTGGAATCATTTCAAAGCTTTCAGCGAATTTCGCTATAGCATACTGATCTAATCTGCAGAGGCGTCAAAAAAGATTATTGAATAAACAAAATAAAGCCCAAAAGCAGAGATACAGTATTGCCTAATTCCAAGATTAAATTTTAAAAATTCTAAGATTAAATTTGGATTTTAGATACGTACCCTGTTTCCTTGAAGGAAAAGTCGTTCACCCTTTTAGCTAACTCAATTTCAGTTGCAGCAGCTCCAGGCACAATGCGGCTACCCCTGCACATGGCCTGACAAACAAATAATTGCGAGAAAAATGCATCAGAAGAAAGTGTAATTCAGATTGATGTAATAGGAATTCTTTGGTTTGCAGAAGCCCAAATTTTACAGGGTTAATGTGGAGTTTTTATTTTATTATTTTCTTGTTATGAAAGTGGAAAACATTGGAAATCACCTTGTAAGTGTTGACTCCATCATCAACTGCTCTTTCAAGATCATCTAGGATACTATCGGTACTTCCTCGTAAAACAACAGTGGATACAGAATTTCCTTCAACTTCATTTTTCACAGTCGTTACCTGCATGTCATATCATAAAAGAATGGAAAATTATATGCCACACATAGAAATGAGAAAAAAAAGAAGGAAGAGAAAAAGCCTTCAACTTACCCTGGCACAACCAATTTCCTCGACTGAAACAGAATCAACATGTCCAAGATCATCTGGGTTTGGTTGGCTAAGTTTCAGCTGTCGAAGGAAAAAAATGGATTAGACAGAAGGTAGGTAACAAAAGTCTATATGTACCCAAAGAAGCAACGATACTAACCTTTGCAGTAGCACCAGTTGTTCGGCAAAATCGACGTAATTCAAACTTTGAACTGATCTTCAGAACCATAAGCCTATAGGAATATTCAAGTTAGAAAATAAACTATACTCATACCACAGCTTAAAATTGACAATATTAATGCAAATTCAATAGCATTAGATTTTACACACTTGTAACGTTCGCAAAAATGCAAAGCCATCTCTCCTACGGCGGCACCACTGACAATCACTTTGGCACCAGAGTCCACTACTGCCTTGATGAGCTCCTCTAATTTAGCCTCCTCAGTTTTTGAATAGTTTTCTTGCTATACATATCAAAACAAGTAGAATAAATCCACAATAACCAAAACCAACAAATGATTTAAAAAACATACTTGAGCAGTTTTTTTATAAGTTATATGAAAATAAAATATTGGCTGAAATCTCAAGCTCCATTAATACAGTATCGGGTACGGTAATAAATAAAGCCATTGCCTTACACAGTAAGAAATGATTAAAAATCAATAGCACAAATTGTCCTAAAAACTATTTACATATTGCGTAACAAGTTCGAGCTTAAAATATTTGAAATAGTTTCCAAGCAAAGGCTCAAGCAAGAAATTCACAACAACAAATCACCACAGATAAGTCCAGCACAATCAGAAACAGGTGGACGGTGGACACACAAATAAAGGCATAATTTGAAAATTTTGACACTGGTGTGCGTTAAAGAAGAAATAAGACAGTCCATGTTGTTAGACTTATAGCAACCTGCCAGACCTCAAGCTTAAGCATCTAAAATCTAAATGATTTCTACATAAAATCTAAATGATTTTTTTATACATAAAACGAAAAAGAATAATATTGCACTCAGTTTATTTAAAAGAAATATAAAGCTGATTCCATTATAAAACTGAAAAACACTGAGCTTATCCCGAGTTGTTTATCAACTTGTCTTAGATCAACTAATAACCAAGTTCTTGTACTTGAGACTTTTAGGGCTTTTGCATATTTAGCAAAAAGAAGAAGGCAGCAAGAATACCTTGTTCATGTTGTTCCTTGCGAACCACACCGTCCATTCTGTCACCCTCAGAGTCCTTCGCAGTCACCGATACCAAAACAGACTACTGTGAAGCCATTGCTTGTTGATGGTGATACTGTAGTTTCCTTAAAAATCGGGCGTTCGTCTATGTTCACTGTAACGATGGTTTCTGTTAATCAACGGTGGTGCTGCCTCCACGAAAAGGGTATAGTCCAACAATAAAAACTATGTTCTGCACTTGTCATAAATTGTGGTCCATGCCACGAGTCTTGAGGGATTCATTAGTTTGGCCAACGTTATTCAGTCTTACCAATAATCTTTACACGAACAACTGCCGACTTTGAAATGATGAAAGCGATATGAATCTCTCACTATGATCACTCGGTCTGATATCTGAGAGACATGCTTAATCCAGTTGTGGCAATCCCCACAAACACGGAGATTTTTAAAAACGTGTATAGGAGTGGAGCTAGATAAACTAAGCAATCCAAAAGCGATTGCCAGTTTCTCACTGTGAATGATTTCGGTTGGATGCTTTTGACGTATTTCTGCATCACTGAGAAGGCTGTTGCACTGTGGTACATAACCATTTTCAGCTGCTCGAAAACTCAGATCGCTGATATATTCATATATCATATCAGCAAGTGGGTGATTCTGATCACCAGCAAAAAATGCATGAACAGAATTCTTAACTTCTATCCAGCTACGGCCAGGCTCTTTCTTAACACCCCGATCTTTCATCATTTGCCTCGTCCGATCCCTACATCCCCATTTCCCAGACACTGCATACATATTTGAAAGAAGAACATATGTTGCTGAATCTTTCGGTTCCAGCTCCAGAAGATGACTCGCAGCAAACTCTCCAATATCAATATTCTTATGAACATTACAAGCACTTAAAAGGGTCCTCCACACCATTGCATCTGGTTGAATTGGCATCTCCTCAATAAACCTCCTTGCGCGACTTAAGAGACCAGACCGCCCAAGAAGATCCACAACACATGCATAATGTTCGGGTTTTGGCACCAAGTTATGAACTTCACTCATTGATCGGAAGTAGCTAATTCCCTCATCCACCAAACCCACATGACTGCATGCCGATAAAACTCCCACAAATGTGACATGGTTTGGCAATACATCAAGCTGTTTCATATCCTCAAAAAGGCTAAGCGCTTCGAATCCACAACCATGTTGGGAATAACCAGTAATCATAGCATTCCAAGAAACCTCATTTTTGTCGGGCATTTCAAAGAAGTGTCTCTCGGCATCATCAATACAACCGCATTTTGCGTATAATGTGATCAAAGCATTAGAAACCTCAATTTCTGAATCATAGCCAGTTTTCTTAATCATGGCACGAATCTGATTCCCTATTCTAACATTAGTAGCATTGGCAGCAGCACAAACTGCAGAGCCAAATGTGAAGGAATTAATTTCTAGTCCAGCTTTATTCATTTGAGCGAATATATTCAGTGCTTCCTCGAAATATCCACTTTGTGCGAAACCAGATATCAATGAGTTCCATGACACATTGTCTTTGATAAATATTTGATCAAAAGCCAAGTGTGCTTCTCGCACTTTCCCGCACCTAGCATAAAGACTAACAAGTGCATTACCAATTGAAAGATCGTCTGAATAACCAAATAGACATGACTGTGCATGAATCTGCCTTCCTTGATCAAGTGCTTGGATACCTGCACATGCACTTATTGCACTTGCAAATCCAATATTATCGGCTTGTATCCCTTGATCTTGCATTTCTTTAAAGAGATTAAGAGCTTCAACGAACTTATTATGCTGTGTGTACCCAGCAATCATAGCTGTCCACGAAACAATGTCATTTTCTTTTAGTCTTCTAAATATTTTCAAGGCAGTATCTAGTTTTCCGTGTTTAGCATACATGTCAATAAGCACACTAGAAACATACACATTGGACTGAAAGCCGGTTTTCAGTACTTGAGTATGAATCTGTTCTCCTAGATCAATATCTCCCAAAGTAGTGCAAGTTTTCAAAATACTTGGATATGTGAATTGATTAGGTACAATGCCCTCTATCTGCATCTGCGTAAATATTTGAAATGATTCGTTCAGATTATCTAACTGGCCATAAGCTACAAGCATCATATTCCACATCACCACGTTTTCAGTTTCAGATGCAATGAAAAAATCATGGGCGGTTTTTATATCAGAGCATTTTACATAAAGATCGAGCAATGAACCTTCCACGACAATGTCAGAAATCATTCCAGCCTTCATCGCATACGAGTGGAATTGTTTTCCAATCGGAAGAGCCCCAGCTGATGCACAGGCACTCAAAAGACTTGCAACTGTAACACAGTCAGGCTTTAGGCAATCAAGATGCATTTTCTTAAACAACGCTAAAGCTCTATCACTATATCCTTGTTGTGCAAGACCCGAGATGAGTGAGTTATACGAAACCCTATCCCTCTGTAACATTGCATTAAAAACCTGATATGCAGATATCAAATTCCCTGAACGGGAATATAACGTTACAAGGGCATTGCAAACATATGTTTCGAAAGAGAATCCCTGCTTCAAAACAAGGCCGTGGAGCTGTTTCCCGAGCTCAAAAAATTTTACTTTTGTACAGGCACTTAGCACACTCGAAAAAATATACGGGGTGGGGCAGATTCCTGATGTGTGCATCTGAGAAAACAAAAGCATCGCCTCTTCTTCATACCCATTTTGCGATAAACCGGATATCATAGCCACCCAAGAAACACTGTCCCTCACCTTTAAACTTTCAAAAACTTTCTTAGCAGAATTCAGTAAACCATTTTTAAAGTAGAGATCAATCAAAGGATTACATATAAAAGGACTACTTTCAAAACCATGTGTTATAGTCATAGCATGTATTTGCTCCACAAAATGAAAAGGAACTACATTACCACTACAACCCCTCAAAACCACAGCAAGAGTTTTCTCATCAATCTCGACGTTTTCTTTCATCATCCGCCGCAACAAAGTCGGAATCCCACTCGTCATCCTGTCCACAACAAACCTCTGAAAAATCTTATTCCAACAAGCCAAAGACCTAACAGGCATTTCATCAAACACCTTAAGTGCACCATTCAAATCACCAAATGCAAGATAAAAATCCATAATACGTTCACACAAAACCACTTCATCAACAAAACCCATCTTCAGAATCTTCCCATGAAGCTTCAAACCATCCAAAAACGATCCAGAACTTAAACAACCTTCTAATAACCACAAAAAAGTTTGAGAATTAGCACGAACACCACGTTGTTCCATGAGATGCAAGAAGCCAATTCCACTGGCATTTGCATCATCCCTTTCCTTTTCCTTCTCAGGAAGTTCATCATCACTGTGCGCATAGCTTAATGCAGTGTTGCTGAATGCTGCAAAACTCAAATTTCCAGAAAGTAACTGCACAAAAATGAATAAGAAAAAAAAAAAAACACAAATTTGTTTTGTCAGTGGAACAAGAAGCATGAAGGTAACAACATAGTAGTTGGTGTTTTGGAAGTACCTTGTAATTGTTGAAAATGGGTTTGGTGGTAAAATAGGGGTGGTTGAATTTGAAAGGTAGTTGAGAATAGAAGAAGAAGGAACGGAGAGAAAATGGAGAAGAAGAAAGCATATTGTTAACATCTATCTAATCTGTATTGGAAGCTTTTACTTACGCTTCTATTTTGTCATAATTAAAAGCTCAAAAAAAAAAAAAAAACACTTTCAAAAATATTACATCATAACTCTCCCCAAATTCTATAATCAATGTTCATTAGAGACCATTTTAAGTGATTCTTCCTAATTAGAATGATTTTAATTGTAATTAGCAATCAGACTTAATTGTCAAATCATGTACATAATCTTATCAATCGGTCATAAATGTATTATCTCTTGTATCTGTAATTCAAATATTTGTTATGTATTAGTTTTAAGATGATATGATTAACCTGACCCATCAGATGTCTTAGTTCGACCTTATCTTGCAGGACGAGTTATAATTTGAGGTATGGGCGGTTCCAAGGCCCAGGAAGTCCAGGCATCCGTCCGGGCTCAACCCCTATTTTCTTTGTATTTTCCCCAATTTAATAGCCGGTTTTTAGACAAAACCAAGGGCAAAATTAGGGACAAAATTAATAAAAATAAGGTGTGAAAATTAAAACAGATGAATATTAAATTTTTTGCCTAGATTGCCTGAAATTCCTGGCTCCGCCACTGATTTAAGGTGTGCTATATCGCATTGGGCTACAACCTGACTCACTCTCAATGACCTGACACAATAGATTGAACATGCACACATCCCCTATAGCATGAGTTGAGTGGGAGCAAAATTCTTTCTTAAGACATATCCAGAGACTGGACATGTACGCAACCCCTTAAGTAGGATCGCACAGGGTTGAAACCTATCGAAAGACCGAACAAGTACACAACCCATCAAGCATGAGTTACGTAAGGTCGAAAGACCTACTGAGAGATCGGGCATGTACACTCCCCATCAAACATAAGTTGCATAGGGGAGAAAATATTGCCTAGGATCAGTTAATGATTGTCAGACGTGCCTTAACAGACGATCTTTTTTGGGATAGCTTTTATCTTATTTTTTTGTGTGTGGAGACCTTTGACTGTGATCGGCTAATGTTGGTTTCTTTACTATTCCATTTACACTAGTTATGATGATTGTCAAATGCCTTGGAAATAGTAGTAACTCATGACATATTCATACTTTTAATAGTCCTAAGAGGATAGTATTAAATGTAGTCTTCCTTTTGTTTATCAATCAACCCTATAAATAGGGTCGATGGTTTTTCATTTCCTTCCTATGTTGTATTAAGTATTTCTTGTATTTTTCTCCCTTCCTTGTCTTTCATCCCTAACAATTGCTCATAACCAGGTAACCTTTTATTCCCCTTTTATTCCCCTTTGTGCTTCTCATTTCTTATATCATGGTGCTTATTTGATAGTGTGAGTCCACTAAGAGGGTCATAGATCCCCCAAACGACGTCGAGAGGTGTGAGTTGTGGTCTCGGTGCTTGAAAAGCTTAAAACAAGGTACAAAGAAAGTAGATTAGAAGTTTGTAGAGATTGAGCTTTTCAGTAGCTATGAGAGTGAGAATTCAATGTTATATACACAAAATTGATTTGATTTACACGCAATGGAATCGAAATGTCGCACCACAAAAATCAAATAAGAAATTGCTAGCACGAGACGCGATCATGGCAACCAAATCGAAATATGATACATAAACTCAACGCAAAGGAAACAATAACGAAAGGTAACGTGCCAGCAAAGGAAAATAACAATAACATATTATAACGATAAAATCAAATAACCTCAATGCGAAGAAATGCTGCGTTGCATAGGTACCGGTACGTACCCAGTACCCGGTACGGGTACTGGTACGGGGTATGTCATTTTTAGAAAAACTAAGGTACGGGTACGTTAGTATAATGCTTTAAAAATACAATTATAAAAATAACTAAACAGTTATATTATTTAAATATCAATAAAATAATAAAAAAAATAGTTTGCTTAAATAAATCATACTTAAAAGTATTAATAAATCATAAAATCATGGTTGAATATCAATATTTTCTTCTCCAATAAATGCAGCTTCTAGTTCAGGTTCATCGAGAGAAAGAGTCGCAACTTCAAGAATACCAGCTCCATCAAATAGATCCAATTCATCTCCACATATATCCCACATTGTTACTCCTTCATTATAAATCTTACTCTTTCTTGAAAGAAGACGAAGATTTGTAGGAACAAAAACTAAAAAAATTTGGGTACGTGTACCAAATGTGTACCGGTTGGTGTACCAAAGCAAAAAAAAAATAAAAAATTTTTGGTACGGCTTCGGTGCGTACCGTACGAGTACCGTACGCGTACCGATTCCCGGTACGTGCCCGGTACCGGTACTTTACCTAAAACGTAGTACCCGTGCTTCACAGAATGCGATGCAAGACCTTTAACATAATACTTAAAACCGAATGACACGTAACGACAAGTCGACAACGAAAGAAAAATGGCGCACACATGTACAAGAAAATCCAGCAAGTTGCTAATGCACAAAACTCTCATCACAATCGAATAAAAAAGTATACAGTACATGCAACATTAAAGATTGAGCTTTTCAGTAGCTATGAGAGTTTATGTAATGGTAGTTCGGGGAGTGATTTGCCTTTTGTGAAGATGATTAGGTACAAGCTTTCTGATAATATCTAGAGTTATCCATATGAGAATGAGGTCGGAGTGATATTGGAGTTATGCTTGGCATACTAGAAGATCTGCTTGTGGCGGCCACAAAAGGTTGAGAATGAATATTTGTACTTCTATATATGGTTTATCAAGGACTTTGGGGTCGATATCCCCTTCAATCGTTAGTGTTCAACATCTTAAAGACATGATCAATTCAAGACAAAAATATGTGAGTGATAAATCATATTCACTAAGCATAAAAAAGACCACTTGCCAAATAATTTCCTCCGAATTTTCCGATTCATATTTCAATCAAGTGACTTACCTCAAAATCTCAAGAAGCCTTAAGAAAATCCTCCTCAAGAGTGAATGACAAAATATTGTCAAACTTCCATCTCTATGGTTGGCTTGAACTCTAAGATACTTTTAATCAGGTTAGTGGAGATACACTTTGGATCCTCTCCTTCATTTTTCTCTCCTTCCCTCTACATCCTCTCTATCTCTCTCTTAATTTCATTCTCTCTCTTGATTAAATATTGTTTTTTTATTGATGAGTGAGAGTGAGATTAAGAGAGAGATAGAGATGATGGAGAGGGAAGGAGAGAAAAATGAAGGAGAGGATCCAAGTCCGTGGAGATATTTAAGTTAGGATTTTCAAGGACTTTACTACAATAAAGATTACATTAATTTCGCTAACCTAGAAGATGTTTTGAGCCATTTGTATGTTAGTTAGTTTTTGAATTCAATGTGTTTTGTGGTTTAGGTTAATGTTAATTGGTGAGTTTTGATTTGTGATTTTGTTGTTTATTTTTGAGTTATGATTATGAAATACGATGTGCACTGAACAAGTGATAGAAAAGGCTGGGATTATTCTAGTTAGAAAGAATACTGGGTTAATAAAGTATATAGTTCACTATATGGTGTCTAAAATTTATGTTATGGCTCTAAGATGATTTACAAAGTAAGCAGTTTATGCTTTGGTTTGGAATATATTATTTCTTTTCTGTTATCCTTAACTATATGTCCAATTCATATTGTGTAGGTTCGTGAGTCATTTCCCAGTGTATTACGTACTTGATGTATCAATGAATTATGTTTAAACTCTGCAGCTTGCAGGGCCATAAGTCAGTTTCAATCATGGAAATAAGCTTGATGAAACGGTGCAAGAGAATCGGAAAGTGTGAACATACAATCTTATGGATATGGAAGCTCATGGCAGCCATTGATGAATAATGAGAAAGCATAAGATGTATGAAGAAGAAGAAGAAGAAGAGAAAAGTGCAAGTTCAGTATTATTCATCTCAAAGAATAGTGAAGATTACAAGAGCTCTTATATAGCTTAGCTAGTCTAATGCAACTAACTGTACTAACTGAATAACAAACTAATAACTAACTAACTAACTCTGCATGGTTAGTTAGAATTAGTGTGCATGGACTCTTCTTCTATAACTGTCTCATTCACAGCCCCCCTCAAGCTGGAATGAATGTCGAAAATTCCAAGCTTGGAACAAAGATGATTGAATGGACCAGGATGGAGAGATTTAGTGAAGATGTCAGCCACTTGTTCTTGTGTCGTGACAGGCATCAAATGAATGGTTCCATCAAGAACGCGTTCACGTACAACGTGACAGTCGATTTCAATATGCTTCGTACGTTCATGGAACACAGGGTTCGCAGCAATGTGCATAGCGGATTTATTGTCACAGTAGAGTACAATAGGTGCAGTGGAGGATAAATGGAAATCACGAAGGAGCGAGTTCAGCCATATGCCTTCACATGTTGCAAGTGCTAATGCCCGATATTCAGCCTCAGAAGAGGATCGAGAAATGACTGCCTGTTTCTTGCTCTTCCAGCTAATGAGAGAGTCACCAAGGAAGAAACAAATGCCGGAGGTGGAACGACGTGTGTCAGGACAAGCCCCCCAGTCTGAATCAGAAAAACCAGTTAACCGTAGGGTAGAGTTGGATCTGAACATAAGCCCTTGACCAGGATGGTTCTTGAGATACTTTAGGACATGAATAGCAGCGAGCATATGTTTGTCAGTGGGAGTAGCAAGAAATTGGGAAAGCTTGCTCACAGTATACGCGATTTCTGGACGTGTGTGTGTAAGATATAACAGTCGACCAATCAGCCTTCTATAGGTAGAAGGTTCAGAAATAGATTTGCCAAAAGATTGATGAAGTTGTAATTGAGGTTGCATGGGTGTGGCACAAGGCTTGGCACCAAGAAGACCAGCATCAGATATGAGATCAAGAGCATATTTTCTTTGGCAGATGAAGATGCCTTGCGAGCTACGAGCTACTTCGAATCCGAGAAAATATTTAAGTACTCCTAAATCCTTGATGCTAAATTTCGTATCGAGTAGGATTTTGGTGCGTGTGATTTCCTCAGGATCAGTCCCTCCAATGACTAAATCATCAACATAAACTAAAATCACAGTGAACCCTTGAAGAGATTGCTTGGTGAAGAGGGAATAGTCTGCCTTGGATTGTAAGTAACCAGAGTTGATGAGAGTTTCAGATAGCTTGGTATTCCATTGACGACTAGCTTGTTTCAAGCCGTAAAGAGAACGCTGTAGCTTGCAAACAAGGTCAGGTTGAGGTAGATTCAAACCTGGAGGAGCCTTCATATACACCTCTTCATGGAGATCCCCATGAAGAAAAGCTGTGTTGACATCAAGTTGGAATAATGGCCAGTGATTAACGGCAACAATAGCTAAAAGAACTCGAATGGTTGTCATCTTCACTACTGGGCTAAAAGTATCTGTGTAATCAAGGCCTTCAGTTTGTGTAAAACCCTTAGCAACCAATCGAGCTTTGTACCGTTCAATGGTTCCATTGGCATGCAGTTTAACCTTGAACACCCATCTGCAACCGATGGCTCTTTTCTGAGGAGGCAGATGTACAAGATCCCAAGTCTTGGTTTTAATCAGAGCAGCTAACTCAGCCTGAATAGCCTTTTTCCAATTTGCATCACAAATAGCATTCTCATAGGTTTGAGGTTCATGGATAGAAGAGATACTTAAAATGAAATGCTTATGCATGGGAGACAAAAATTCATAATTGATGGCATTAGAGAGAGGATACTTACAATTAGAGGAGGATGAGCCAGCTGAATTGAGAGGAGTGGATGTATCTGCTAATAGTGTGCAGTGATAGTCCTTAAGATAAGTGGGTGGTTGAACATGTCGTGATGATTTTCTAATGGGATTAGGATCAGGTTGGGATATAATGGTGTGTGCTGGTGAACTTTCAGTAGTGGAAATATCAAGGGAGGAAGGATTAGAACTAGTGAGTGTAGGAGGATCACCAATATCAGAATTGGACTGAGAAATTGGGGAAGGTACAGTCATGAACTGATTATCAAATAAGTCATCAAAGGAATTAGAATGAGGAGCAGAAGGAGAGTCATGAAGGGTGGTTTGATGTTTTGGTTTGTAGGGAAAGATAGTTTCAAAGAAACTGACATCTCGAGATAGGAACAATTCTTTGCAGTGGAGGTCAAACAAAAGATGACCTTTCACACCAGTTTTGTAACCTAGGTAAATACACTTCCTGGATCTGGAATCTAACTTCTTTCTATTGGCTTGGAGGGTAGAAGCAAAACATAATGAACCAAACACCTTAAGATGGGACATGTCAGGTAGAACATTATGCAAAATATGATAGGGTGACTTGTGGTCCAAGAAAGGTGTGGGCAATCTATTTATAATGTGGACAGAGTAACTAACTGCATGAGCCCAAAAGATATGTGGCAGGTGAGATTGAAACAGGAGAGCTCTAGCAGTGCCAAGGATATGTTGGTGTTTCCTCTCAACAATGCCATTTTGTTGAGGGGTTCCTACACAAGAAGTTTGATGGGTGATGCCACAATTTTGGTAAAATGAAGGAAGTTTAAACTCATGGCCATTGTCTGTTCTTATACATTTAATTTGACAATTGAATTGAGTTTTAACTAAAGCTACAAAGGACTGAACAAGATTAGCAGCCTCAGATTTTTGTTTCATCAGGAATAGCCATGTAAATCTGCTCTTGTCATCCACAACAGTGAGGAAATACCTAAAACCCATCATAGATGGAGTAGCCAATGGACCCCAAATATCCATATGAATGAGATCAAAAACAGAATTAGACACATGATTACTAAGAGAAAATGGTAGTCTTTTTTGTTTTGCATAGAAGCATACATCACAAGGTAAATCAGATTTGACACTTTTGATGAAAGGAAAAGTCTTATTTAGTTCAAGAAGTTTGGCATGTGAAGCATGCCCTAGTCTAAGATGCCATATGCTACAAGTAGATGAATCAATTTTTGGCTTGTTAACTAAGGAATTAACAGAATGGCTAGGTGGATCAGGTAAAAGTGACATGATAGGAGTCTTGAGCAAATACAATCCACCATGCAATTCAGCTGTGCCAATCATCCTCTTGGAAGATAGATCCTGTATGACACAAGCAACAGTAGTGAACATGAGTTGACAGTTTAGACTTTGAGTTAATTTTGGAACTGAAATAAGATTGAAGGAGAATTCAGGCATATATAGAACATTAGTTAGGTAGAAGGAGTCATTGAACTTAACAGTTCCTGCAAGAGATGTAGAAACAAGGCTACCATTGGGAAGTTTAATAGTCATGGGTTTGATACGATTTAAACATTGAAAATATTTATGAGTGTAACATACATGATCTGTTGCACCCGTGTCAAGAATGAAAGTATCAGGATGGAATGAGGTGGGAAGAGTGCAGATAATACCTGAATTGGGAGTGTTATGAGAGGTGAGTTGGTTAATGCTATGAGATTGTATTTGTGATGCATCTTGGAGCAATGCTAACAGGGCTTTGTGCTGCTCAGGAGTAAAAGCCAAACCAGAAGATGCTTGAACATTTGTTTCAGAATCATCCCTGTGCTGAACTTCATGCTTGTCTTGTGAAGAAACATAATTGTTAACTGCACCAGCTGCACCATCAGTTTTCCAATTGGGAGGGTAACCGTGCTTTTTGAAACAGGTGTCAATGGTATGATTTGTCATACCACAGTGTGTGCAGACACGATTTCCTCTACCTCTACCACCAGCAGTCCTGCCACCTCTAACATTACCTCTTCCCCGAGTGTAATTGTTTCCTCTAGGCACAGAATCACGATTTGTATTGGGAGCAGTCAATAGTTTGGATTCATCAATAGGAATAGAAACTTGTCGTTCTTGCTGAACAAGTAAAGAATAAACTTTGCATATGCTTGGTAAAGGATCCATTAACATAATCTGGGATCTAATGGCAGCATATTGATCATTCAATCCTTTTAAAAAACGAATTACTTGATCACTGTCTCTATAGGTTCGAATCTTAACAAGAGCACAACAGGATGGATCACATTCACAGCTAGGGATGGGACAAAAATTGTCTAACTCTTGCCATAAAATTTTCAGTTTGGTGTAATAAGAAGATATAGAAGAATCACCTTGCTTAAGGGTGCAAATCTCTTCTTGCAAATCCGAGATACGAAAGACGTCACCTTGGTAAAAACGTTCCTTCAATTCATTCCACATGTCAGCTGCGTTATCCATCCATAGAATGCTTTGAGCTATCTCTTGTTCCACAGAATTCTTGATCCATGACATGATCATGGTGTTGCACCTATCCCAAGCAATGGAATTGAAATCGAGGTCTGCAGGTCGAGGCAATACGCCATTGATGAAGTGCAGTTTATTCTTGGACCGGAGAGCCATCGTCATTGAACGGGACCAAGAGTGATAGTTACTGCTTGTGAGAAGAGGTGTAACAAGGATCAGTGCAGGATTTTCGTTTGGATGCATGAAGTAAGGGTTGAGAGTATCAGTTTGATACCCTTTCGGTTGGTTGCGAGGAGTGGATTCTCCATGAACGCTACCCTCGGTGTAATTCGACATGATGAACGAAAAAGATCAAGAACGAAAGAAAAGAATGAAGCAGAGAAAAGAAGGAGACGATGATGGAGATGAAGAAACTTGCGTTTAGAAAGCAGCGGAAGAAACGGATCACAGGCTCTGATACCATGTGAACATACAATCTTATGGATATGGAAGCTCATGGCAGCCATTGATGAATAATGAGAAAGCATAAGATGTATGAAGAAGAAGAAGAAGAAGAGAAAAGTGCAAGTTCAGTATTATTCATCTCAAAGAATAGTGAAGATTACAAGAGCTCTTATATAGCTTAGCTAGTCTAATGCAACTAACTGTACTAACTGAATAACAAACTAATAACTAACTAACTAACTCTGCATGGTTAGTTAGAATTAGTGTGCATGGACTCTTCTTCTATAACTGTCTCATTCACAGAAAGTAAAGCAAGATATGAAATGTAACCGAAAGCGGTACACCAACATGCAATAAAGTAAACAGGTGGAATAATGTCACACGCGAATTGTCACGTAAGGACACATATTGATTTCACATAACACGAGGGCACAAATTGGGTTCACCTAATGGGAGGGTGAGAATTCAATGTTATATACACAAAATTGATTTGATTTACACGCAATGGAATCGAAATGTCGCACCGACAAAAATCAAATAAGAAATTGCTAGCGTGAGACGCGATCATGGCAACCAAATCGAAATATGATACATAAACTCAACGCAAAGGAAACAATAACGAAACGTAACGTGCCAGCAAAGGAAAATAACAATAACATATTATAACGATAAAATCAAATAACCTCAATGCAAAGAAATGCGACGCGAGACCTTTAACATAATACTTAAAACCGAATGACACGTAACGACAACGAAAGAAAAATGGCGCACACATGTACAAGAAAATCCAGCAAGTTGCTAATGCACAAAACTCTCATCGCAATCGAATAAAAAAGTATACAGTACATGCAACATTAAATTAACATATGAAACAACATCACACGTAAATCATCGCGCAAAGGCTTAACGCATAGCAAACAGTCATACGATGTTGCTAACATGTTTTCGAATCTTAGCTTGGTTTCAACATGTCGAAAGAAAAAGTAAACCAACGTAACCACACATAATATTTATATTATTACAACGATATTACAACATCATCAAAAAACAGTCCATCATATAATTGCAGCTAAAAAACAAACGTAATCAAAATAACAACATATACACAGTGAAACGCGAAAAAATATCAGAACCAAAATGTTACAGACTGAGTCAAAATTCTGCTGTTGCATTGTTGATGACTCGATGTTTTGAGCTAAGACAACAGGATCAACTTGATTTCTATACCTAAGACAACAGGATCGTGGCGGTTAGACGCATAGGTCATGGGAGGCCTAGAACTCTAGTAGCAACAACATCAGTTTATGTTGTAGATGATGCAGTAGATGCTAAGGCAATCCCAACCTCAGAGCACTCCATAGAATGTTGGAAGTGGGGGCTTCATTAAATTAGCTTTAAAAACTTGATTATGTTTAATAATAGTTAAAAATATATCGATTTATGTTTAAATAAGTCCACAAAAGTGAATTGACTAATATATTTAGTTATAGAAATCACTTTAGTTTAAGTTAGAATCATTTCTGCTCAAAAGCACTAAAACATTTGACCCTCCAAAAATAAAACTAGAGTGAGTTGGGTGCTACACATTAGAAGGTTTAATGGCTCCCATATGTCTAATCCAATGATCACACTGAACCATTGGTTTCTCAGATCTCAGTGTTCAACATTCAGTAATTAATTTTTTCCACCTGAGAAATGTAAGTAAAAGACCATTCAAGAAAAGTGAACTAAACTAGTAATTAAAAAACATGAAACTTGTCATTTAAACATTCATGAATCATCATCATCCGAAATTCTAAAATCAGCCAATAAACAACCAAAATAGAAAGTTAACATTTCTCCTGATTCAAAAACTATTACAAACCATAAAAAAAAAATATCCCAAACACAATTTGACTACTAAAGTCAGCCAAGCCAGCATACAATGCATCCACTGTCACCACATCCCCCAAATACTCTCATTCCCTTATCATAAGGGATCCATATTCTCTCCTTTTGTTGTTTCTCTCGTGCAGTTTGTTCAGCTGCAATCTCCACCATCGGTTTCTTTTCAATACGGTTTTCTTACTTTTATTTTCTCCCTTTTAAAATTTCAAGGCAGTTGGATTCGAGGCATGATGGATGGCAGAAATCAATAGTGTCCATAAGTAGAGTGAATGAAATTAACCTGTGCTCCTGGTGATGCTCTTTTCATCCATAACAAGTTTTGTGAAATTTTTAACAACATACGTGCATCTAATTTATCATATCTGCATACAGTAAGAATCTTTAACAAAGGAGAATTTGCAAGTATGGACATTATCAAACTCATTGCATGCTGAGAGCAAGCTCTAGTGTAGACTTTCACTATCTTAAGTTTAAGGCAACAGCTATGGCTTTCTAACTCCTTTGAAAGGTCCGACACTTGTGTGGCATCAACATCTTTTAATCTCTGAAATATAAAAATGAAAGAGTCAAAATACAACAATAAGAAACAAACAAAGAAGCATAGGTTTTCATGTTCACCTGTTTAATAACAAGTTCAATCAACCTAGGAGCACTTTTTAGAACATTGACAAAATACAAAATGTCTTCTTTATCATTCAAATTGAATTGATCCAATTTCAAATACTCTAAAGAGCTGAATGAACTTGCTAGCAGCGTGGTAGGAATATCAGCATATGGATACTATACATACAAACAACAAATCTATGAGATTATCTATACAGAAGTAGCAATAACAAAACTTTCATTAAGAACATTGGATTGGATCAACGAAAAAAATTAGTGATGTTTTCTAACCTTTATGCATCTTTCCACAGAAAACCTCTTAATTTTTGGCAAACTTTTGATAAAACATCTGCCCTGATATCCCTCAAGTGTAAAATCAATCAGATTATTTGCTTTCTTGAGACAAATTGACATTGTTTCGCACATTTCAAGCGCCAAGACTTTGAGAGAAGGAGAAGATATGACAAGATGATCACAACCAATACATTCATCAATGGTGAGCTTTTCAAGAACTGGACAACCAGACATAAAACTCTCTAATACACTAGACTTGACTACAATTCTAACTAAGTGAAGTTCAAGCAACTTTTTAAAGACGCAGAAATTATGTGGAATTGACAAGTTAAATGAGCTAAATTTGAAGTCAATTCCTTACAAGAGAAGAGAATATCCGGCATTGTTTTATTTTCATCTTCAGGAATACAGTAGGTCAAAAGCTCGAGATGTTTAATGTCCTTTGACATAAAAGGGATCAACATATTGAGTTTTTCCATTGAGATATCAAATTTGAAGTCTCCAGATAAGTCAACAGAAAACTTGTGTATTGGCCCATTGTGGAGCATAAGAACATCCATGATGATTTTATGAGCTTCAGGGTAAGGGTCATCAAGATACGAATACCACATAGAAAAGTCGCTGTCAAAACAAATTTGAGGGACTGAAGTCCACATATACCTCCACTTTTTAGACAAAATACTAGTTCTAACTTGGTTTCGGATTCTCAAGCTTGCTAGGATGACATCAATGACATTACTTGGTAAGTCGCTGATTCGATCATTTTGATTGGCCTTCTTGTTCAGCAAAGTCATGACAAAACTACAAATTCAAAAGTGTAAATATTATAAATAAAATAGTATATTAAGTTTATTTTGTTCACATTTTTTTATGTTTATTTTCTTATTTTGCATAGAGTTGTAAACCACCTGCAGCAACAATTAAGTACTAAAAAGATCTGAGAGTAAATTCAAATGCTCAAAAGCTTGAGAATTGATTGGAACTGAAAACATATAATCTAACAATGAATAATGAAGTGCCCTAATAAATAAACAATCACAGTTTTGAAAACAAAAGAATGGATGATGATGATAATAAGTAAATGAAAGAGTTGTTACCGTTGAGAGTGAGACGCGGTGGCTTGTAAGAATTGCTTAAATGTTCACAGAAAAGTCGCTACAGTGAAGGAGTGGGTAGAGGCGCAGAGCACATTTTATCTGTGTTGCATGATGGAGTACATCCATTTTACCATTTCTTGTATTTGGACCCTATAAATTTATAATATCTACTATCTACTCTACTATCTACTATCTACTATCTATTCATTAATAATAGATCGACCAAATTGTCTAAATTACCCTTTCACCAAAATTTATTTGCACTAACAAAAGGTTATTTTTGTAACTAACAAATTAAGTATTCACTCTTTCAACTTTATTGAATGGATACACCAAGTGTTAGCTTTTCATTGGTCCGAATTAAATAACATTTCCCTACAACTTTATTGCATGAATGATGACATCACATGTAAGCCATGGATGATGGAAGTCATATTTAAATTTCTTTTACATTTCATTTTCCCACACTTTCTTACTTTCATTTTAATTTTTCTTAATTTATTTATTATCACAAAAAATATTAATAATCTATTTTTAAATTTTAATCTTACTATAAATTTCAAATTTCTTTCGCATTTCATTTTTCCATACTTTCATTTTAATTTTTCAACATTTATCTATTATCACAAAAAATATTAATAATCGATCATTTAATTATTATTCCCAAAAATATTTAATTATTTCACGGGCCACTATCAACTCAATATTTAATTTTTTTTAATCGATCATTACACATTTTCTCTATCTTAATTAAAATTTCAAATTTCTCTCACATTTTTTCACACTTTCTTACTTTCATTTTAATTTTTTTCTCTATTTATTTATTTATTATCTCACGGGTCACTATCAACATAATGTCTATTTTATTTTAATCAATCATTGTCTTTATTTGAGAGATAATATCTTTATTTTTATTTTTTTCTCCATCTCACGATTTTTTATCATTATTTAATACAATTAATCTACTATCTATTCATTAATAATAGATTGACCAAATTCCCTAAATTACCCTTTCACCAAAATTTATTTGCACCAAATTCTCCATCTCACGATTTTTTATCATTATTTAATACAATTAAATTTCAATGATTATTGTTTATTTTACATTTGTTTTTAAATCTATTTTATATCGCATCAAATTATTTTTTTATTTCACGGGTCATTATCAACATAGTAGCTATTTTATTTTAATCAACAATTACTATTAATTGAGAGATAATTTTTATTTTTAAATGTTAATATTTCATTTTTATTATCTCCATCTTATTGTATTTTTATATGATTATTTACTATAATTGAATTTATATGATCATTTTTCATTTATAATTAAACCATAGTGATCTATATCATTTTCTTTTAATTGTTGTTGGACCGTCAATTATTAAATTACTTGACCCAATTTTGCTATTGTGTTCTTAACATATCTTAAACATTTTTTTGTGGATCATTGTTTTCTATATAATTATTGTTAAATTCACAATTAAGTAAATTATTTCATATTTTTCATTTATATTTAAAATTTCACATTTGCATTTGTTAAAATTTTATTTTTTTTCTCCAACTCACATGTTCTTTTTTATATGGTTCTTTATTACACACAAAATTAGCACATGAATACGATAATAATGTTTAATCTTAAGGGTCACTTTCAATACAATGCCTATTTTATTTTAAACAATAATGACTTTTATTTTGGGTAGGAGGGTTTTGGAGGATTTGATTTTATTCATAACACCAAAAATCCCATAAAATGGGGGAACTCAAAAATTGTATTGAAAGAGGGTTTTAGAGGGTTTTGGAGGGCTTACATAAATTTTTCAAATATCTTTTAGGTTGTTATACTATTTTGAAAATTAAAATTTTTGTAATTATAATGACTCTTTTATCATTCTAAACAAAACTATTTTTTCAAAAAATGTCAAATATTTTTCTATATTTTTTTAAAAATTCGATTTCGGAAGCCTTCCCCTTCCCTCCCCTCCAAACTCCCAAACATAGTCTAAAGGATGAAAAATACATATTTCTGTTAAATACATTGCAATCTTTAACCCGACTCTCATATCATATTAAATATGTATGGATCTCAATCTCAAAAGCTAACTCAAAGAGTAAGGTTGTCCTCACATATTTATACACCCAACAGTCCGGAAACTTAAAACAACGTGGAACTTCAAATAAATTCTAACAATCACAAATACAAACTTCAACAATTTCAATCTAAATAGAATCGATAGATGATAAAGCAAACTTTCTTTTATATCAATAAACTATTATAAACAGAAAGTTTACAAACTATTACAAGTAGGTACCATTGTGCAACCAGCCTCTTCATCTCACAAGTGAGTACAATCTGGCTACATGAGTACAAGTTCATTATACAATCTATAACTATAACTAAAACTAATTACCACAATGAAGGAACTTTGTTTTTTATGGAAAGGTGGAAAGAAGAAACTTAACATGTGCCTTTGGTGACGTCCGTTCCATCCATAACAAGTCTTGTGAAATTCTATACAATGTACGTGCATTTAATTTCTTAGAATTGCAATTAAAAGTAAGAATCTTTAACGAAGGAGAATTTGCAAGTATGAACTGTATCAAACTCATTGCATATTGAGGGTTAGCTCTAACGTAGATATCCACTGTCTGAAGTTTAAGGCAACAGTTACAGCACTCTAACTCCTTTGAAAGGTCCAACACTTGTGAGGTATCATTATCGTTGTGACTCTAAAGTATAAAAATTAAAGAGTCAAAATACAACAATAATAAACAAGCTAAAAAAATAGGTTTTCATGTTCACCTTAATAACAACTTCAATCAACCCAGGAGCACTTTCGAGAACACTAACAAAAAACAAAATGTCTCCTTTATCGTTCAAATTCAAGTCATCCAATTGCAAATACTCTAAAGAGTTGAATGAGCTTGTTAGCAGAGTGGGAGGAATGCTTTCTGCATATGGGTCCTATATATACAAACAACAAATCTATTAGATTATCTGTACAACACTTAGAATAAGTAGCAATAACACAGTTTATCTTATAAATATATACAATAAAAGAATAAGATAACGTTTTTAAAATATCTAACCATGACGTCAATTGAATAATAATGAAAATTACTAAAACTAGTGATGTTTCCTAACCTTTTTTCCACGGACCAGAGAAAACCTCTTAAGTTTGGGCAAACTTTTAATCGAATCAGATATGCTGTTGTGATTAGCATCAAGTGTAAAATCGATCAAATTCTTTGCTTTCTTGAGACAAATTGACTTCATATCGTCACTTAATTGTAGTAATAAGACTTTGAGAGTAGTAGAAGAAATATCAAGATACTCAAAACCTTCACATAATTCAATGCTGAGCTTTTCAAGTAATGGACAACCAGACATAAGACTCTCAAGTGCACCGGACTCGAATCTTACACAAACTAGGTGAATTTCAAGCAATTTTTTAAAGCCGCAGAAATTAGGTGGAATTGACAATTTAAATCCGCCGACTTTAAAGTAAGTCAATTCCTTACAAGAGAGGACAATATATGGCATTTGATCAACTTGACCGTAGTCGTTCACAAGATCAAGATATTTAATGTCCTTCCTTGACAAAATCGGAATCCACATATTGAGGTATTCCACTGTGATCTTGAAATAGGAGTTATATGGTATGAAAAGAGTAAACTTGTGTATTGGACCATTGTGACCCATAAGAAGATCCGTGATGATTTTAGAAATAACGGTATTAGGGTCATCAAGATGTTGAAAAATTTCAAAGAGGTCTTGGTCAAAACAAAGTTGAGGGGCCGAAGTCCAGATATACCTCCACTTTGTTGACAAAATACTAGTCCTAATTTGGTCTCGAATTTTCAAGTTTCCTAAGATGACATCAATGACATTACCTGGTAAATCACTGATTCGGTCATTTTGATATGTCTCCTCGTTGAGCAAAGTCATGACAGAACTACAATACAGAAGTATATTATATGTTAACTTTCAAAGGTTCAAAAAAGTTGAGAAATACAGTTAAAAACTACGTGCAGGTGATCTAATAAATCATCTTTAATAAGTAAACAAAAGAGTGATGATTTTGATGAATTCTTACAGTTTAGAGAGTGAGACGGTGGTGGGTTGTAGGAGTCTCCGAAACGCTCACAGAAATGTCGATACAGTGAGAGAGTGAGAGTTCATGGAACACATTTTGATATGTGGTGTAGCTGCTACTTTACCCTTATCATCATCAAACCAAACATACCTCAAAAGATAGTGTCCACGTCATCATTGTTGCAATAACATTAAAAATGATTTGCAACAACATTAAAAATGATTTCACTTCATTTAAATTAAAAATAAATAAATGAACAAAAATGCAAGTCTAGTAAAATTATGTCAACAAAAAAATTTCAAGGGGTAAGTGAAAATGATCATCAATTCACATATATTAGATTATTTTATCAAAACGAAAGGAATTTTAATCTAAAATTTTACTAGATTGAACTGCAAATGGTAAAACATCATTTCTACTCTCATTCAGTTTAGAAAATTTTGTTTTTACTATAGTTGGCCTTAGTGTTAAAATACTGAAAATTTTATTTTGGCAGTCACATTGTGTTTTGTGAATTTTTTTTTTTAATAACCAAGTTTAAAAAAATAAATACAAAATAAACTAATATTTTAAAAAAATTACCCATATCATGTTTGGAGATGTTTTCCACGTAGACACCATGTGGGATGGCGCCTCCTTTTTTTTTTTTTCATTTAACTGTGGATTTTCCTGCAGATTCAGTGTTACTGCAAATATACCAATGAAAATATTTAATGTTTAGTCTGCAAGTAAATTAACAGATAAATCTGCAAGTAACACCAAATTCGCAGATATCTAAAAAATTAAAAAAAAAAAAAAAAGGAGGCGCCAAGAAAAGACCCTCAAACATGGTTAGATGAGTAATTTTTTAAAAATATTAATTTGTTTTGTATATTTTTTTTAAAATTTGATTATTAAAAAAAAATCGTGCTTTGTGCTATCCTAAATTTGTTTTAGAATGTGCATCTTGGGTAATATTTATAAAAGATTCAAAGGTTGTATGTTAAATAAAAAAAATAGGATCAAGATTTTTGAGATAACTATGTGTAAAAGTTTGAGTGGTTGTTGAAGGTTTTTAGGTTGATCATGTGCAAAATATCATGTTGTAGTTGAATGTTATTTGGGTTGATCATGTAAGCTCAAAGTTGATATTGAATAGAAGGAAGCAGTTCAAATGACATTTACTGTTCTCTCATTAAATCATTTGTTATATATTACAATGCTACAATGTTGCAGAATTTTTCAAGAAAAACCATTAACTGTTCTCTCGTCAAATCAACTCCACGTTTCTTTAAAATCCTAAAACAAACAAAAACTATATTAGAAAATCAGAAGTTAAAATTGAAAATCAAATTCGTAGATATGCAGAACATAAATTTGGCATATAAAATATGATTTTGATTATAGAAACTCAGTTAGATCTAAGGCATCACAATTACATATTTGAGAAATATTGGTACCTTCAATTTATGTCTTCCTTTGTTGCTTTCTTTAAGATCTGGACTATTTTCCGGCGAGGTTTGGTGAAGCATTTTAGGTGCACACAACGTGTGTTTCCGATGAATTAAAAGGTGCTTCACGGCGTCATAGAGCAGTTCGGCGTCGTGGTTGAGGAAGTCTCACCGGAGAAATGGTTCGTGGCAGAGCTTTTAGGACCATCGACAACGACAAATGGAGATAGTTAGCATAGAAGGTCAAGATTTCAGAGAGAAAGTTTTTTACTGAGATGAAGGTGAACTTGTTTAGAAGTTGAGACATACTGAGAGAGTGAGTTGAAAGAAAATTAGATTTTTATTGAAAAGAAGCAGAATATAATCAAAAGAAGTAAAGGTGAGAAATAGAGTGTAGCATAGAGTGTTTTCAATGTGACCTTTCACTACTCAATGCATTGAGAAGAGTGAAAGGTTTATTGTGCCAAGAAATATAAAAGAAATCACGTTAGTATCTTGCATCATTATGTTTTGTAATTCTCAATGCATGCAATGTGGAAAAATAAAAAAACGAAATTTAAATGTGGGAAAAATTAATAGTACATTTTTTTTGTAGTGATGTCATGTCAGCAAATTTTAAATCACAATCAACCATATTGCAGTATTTAACAAAAGGACTAAGTTGTCCTTAATTATTAGATTAGATGAAGTTAAACTCAGTTAGGGTAATCGTGGAATTTCCAGATACTTTAACTTTTATATATTATTAATAATAGATTAAAAAAAACTCTTGACAATTGAAATACGCCAAGTGATTTAAGTCTAACTAGTATAACTTTCCGACGTAATCTTTCAGCCCCTTATCTCATTTATTTTCAATCTTTTATTATCTATTGTTAATGTCATTATGATTGTTGAGGGTTAGATACTGTTTTTTTTACATATTAATTTTTTTTTCTATTGTTAATGTCATTATGATTGTTGTTTGTTAAGTTCATAAAATAGGTAAAAGATAACCATGACTGGATTCCGGTAAACCTCAAAATTCAACTCACCTAAATTTTTTTATAACAAAAAAATAAAATAAAAATGACTATTGTTTAATGCAAACTTATCATAGATTTTATTTTTAATTTAACAAACAGGTTTATGAGAAAGTTAACTCAAATGGATTCGAGAGCATTTAGTTAAGATAATAAGAGTTTCTTTCATTTCAATCGGAGCTTCAGTAGAACTAATGATTAAAAGAGTTTGGAAGAATTCAAGTTCTATAAACATATACTACCAAATTACCATTAAAAAACAAGTTAATGACTTAGTTCTATACATTTGTAAGAATCGGTATCTCCGACAAAATAAAAATACAAAATCATTAATTGATGTATTCAACTAAAAAACATAAAGAAAAGGGAATAAGACAAGAAGACTAGAAAACATGAAAACTGTGATTTAAAACATTCTTGATTCATCATCCAAGAAGTAGCAGTCCATTGTGCAACCACCCTCTTCACCACACAAACTGCTATAAACAATGGCTACATGAGTACAAGTTCATTACATCAAACAATACATCCACTTGACCACATCCCCCAAATACTCTCATTCCCCTATCTTAACTTGTTTAGCTGCAATCTCCATCACTGGTTTCTGTTGAATACAACTTTCTTGTTTTTATTTTTTCCCTTTTAAAATTTCAAGGCAGTTGGATTCGAGGCATGATGGATGGCAGAATTCAATAGGGTCTATAAGTAGAGTGAATGAAATTAACATGTGCTCCCGGTGATGCTCGTTTCATCCATAACAAGTCTTGTGAAATTTTTAACAACATATGTGCATCTAATTTATCAAAATTGTAGAAATAAACGGTAAGAATCTTTAGCAAAGGAGAATTTACAAGTATGGATTTTATCAAACTCATTGCATGCTGAGAGCAAACTCCAGTGTAGACTTCCACTGTCTGAAGTTTAAGACAACATCTATGTCTTTCTAACTCCTTTGAAAGGTCCAACACTTGTGTGGTATCAACATTGTTACTCTGAAATATAAAAATGAAAGAGTCAAAATACAACAATAAGAAACAAACAAAGAAGCATAGGTTTTCATGTTCACCTGTTTAATAACAAGTTCAATCAACCTAGGAGCACTTTTGAGAAGACTAACAAAATACAAAATGTCTCCTTTAACCTTCAAATTCAAGCCATTCAATTCCAAAAACTCTAAAGAGCTTAATGAACTTGTTAGCAGCGTGGGAGGAATGATATCTGCATATGGATTCTATACATACAAACAAAAAATCTATGAGATTATCTGTACAACGCTTAGAAGTAGCAATAACATAAATTTCATTATAAATATTGGATTGGACAATAAGTCAAAATTCAATACTACAATTTGTGTTATTTTCTAACCTCTGTCAATATGCCGAGAGAAAACTTCTTAATTTTTGGCAAACTTTTGATCAAACTTCTAGTATGATATTCCTTGAGTGTAAAATCAATCAGATTCTTTGCTTCCTTGAGACAAATTGAAATTGTTTCGTACAATACTAGCACTAAGACTTTGAGAGAAGGAGAAGATATAACAAGATAATCAGAACAAGTACAATCTTCAATGCTGAGCTTTTCAAGAACCGGACAACCAGACATAAGACTCTCAAATGCACTGGACTCGAATGTAACCATAACTAAGTGAAGTTCAAGCAATTTTTTAAATGCGTAGAAATTAGGTGGAACTGACAAGTCAAATGAACTAAATTTGAGGAAAGTCAATTCCTTGCAAGAGAAGAGAGTATCCGGCATTTTTTTATTTTGATCTTCAGGAGTACAGTAGGTCACAAGCTCAAGATGTTTAATATCCTTTGACATAAAGGGGATCCACATATTGAGATTTTCCGTTGAGAACTCAAAGCCAAAGTACCCAGGTACGTCAATAGAAAACTAGCATACTGGCCCATTGCGGAGCATAAGAACATCCATGATGATTTTACAAACTATCGGGTCAAGGTCATCAAGACGCAGAAACCTTACAAAAAAGTCATAACCAAAACAAAGTTGTGGGGCTGAAGTCCACATATACCTCCACTTTTTAGACAAAATACTAGTCCTAACTTGGTCTCGGATTTTCAAGTTTGCTAGGATACCATCAATGACATTACTCGGTAAGTCACTAATTCGATCATTTGTATTGGCCTTCTTATTCTTCCGCGGAGTCCTCATCACAGAACTACGAATTCAAGATGAAGTGAAAATAATATAAACGTTTTTTTTCGTTTCAATAGAGTTGTAAAGCATTTGCATTGCAGGTGATGACTGTCCATTCAACAATACAGTAGTATATTATATGTTAATCAATATATTTATTAATTATTCACAAACAAAAAAACAGATTTTAAAAAAGGGAATGAATTGGGATCTGATTTCAAAATACATGGAATCATATCATAATAGAAAGATCTGAAAATGGATTTGAAAGCATCTAATCCAAGCATGAATAGTGAAGTGCCCTAATAAAAATCACAGGTATGAATCTTTAACATTACGATGAATGCTATGAAAACAAAAGAATGGATGATGATGATGATGATGATAGAGTAACTATTTTGATGAACACATTACCGTTGAGAGTGAGACGTCGGTTGCTTGTAGGAGTCCGAAATGTTCCCAGAAAGGTAGGTCAGGAAAGTGAGAGAGTCAGGGTGAAGTGATATGAATATTTTGGCAAGTTGTAAAGCATTTGCATTGTATTTATTAGATTTAATTAATATATAAAATATTAATTACAATTACTATAAATATTATTTATTTTATTTTAGATTTTTTTTTGTTATTTAGTAGTATTATTTTACTTCTAATTATTCAAATTCTTGAAATATTATGATTGTCAATTTAAATATATTTATATGAGAAAAAGGTTTATTTTACACTGTGAACCAATCACAACCTTGTATCAGAATAAATCACACTTTAAATTAAAAATTCTTTTAATGACAAGGCACTTTGTTAGTTTTCTATTGGATGACAGTGTAAAATAATTTTACACTGTCACTGGATATAAATTAAACTCTATTTATATTATTATTATGAGTTTAATGGATATGCACTGACAGTGTAAAATAGTATTACACTGTCATCCAATAAACAACCACCATTTTGTCATGTCATTAAATTTTTTTAAAATAAAAGAGTGTTTTAATAGGATACATGATTGTGATTGGTTGACAGTGTAAAACTATTTTATACTGTCAGTGTATCACCCATTTTCTCTATTATTATTGTTATGATACTTGGTTTTTTCTTTATATTTGTTTACAGGTAGTATTAATCGCCTTTGGTCCTCTATCAAGATATAAAGAGTAGCCACAAGATAAATATTTAAAAAAGTTGTAAAAAAGTTGTAAATTATATCATAATACTTAGAATCATATATTCTACGAAGATCTGAGAGTAACATCAAATACTGAAAAGGATGAGAAATAAATGGATCTGAAACCAACTAATCTAAGTATGAAGAGTGAGTATCCTAATAAATTATAGTTATGAATCCTTAATTATACGAAAAGTAAAGGATGGAGATACATTTTTCAATCTAAATAGAATCAAATAGATGATAAAGCAAACTTTATTTTATATCAATAAACTATTATAAACAGAAAGTTAACAAACTATTACAAGTAGGTACCAATACCATTGTTCAACCAACCTCTTCATCTCACAAGTGGGTACAATCTGGCTACATGAGTACAAGTTCATTATACAATCTATAACTATAACTGCAACTAATTACCACAACGAAGGAACTTTGTTTTTTTATGGAAAGGTGGAAAGAAGAAACTTAACATGTGCCCTTGGTGATGTTCGTTCCATCCATAACAAGTCTTGTGAAATTCTATACAATGTGCGTCCATTTAATTTTTTGGAATTGCAATTAAAAGTAAGAATCTTTAAAGAAGGAGAATTTGCAAGTATGAACTATATCAAACTCATTGCATATCGAGGGTTAGCTCTAACGTAGATATCCATTGTCTGAAGTTTAAGGCAACAATTATGACACTCTAACTCCTTTGAAAGGTCCGACACTTGTGACTTGTGAGGTATCATTATCGTTGTGACTCTAAAGTATAAAAATTAAAGAGTTAAAATACAACAATAATAAACAAGCTAAAACGAATAGGTTTTCATGTTCACCTGATTTCGGATATGCATCTCCGAAATTATTGAAAATGTGAAAATAGGTGATTTCGGAGATGCATCTCCGAATTATAGGGATATTTTGGGGTTTCCAACAAGGGTCTCTACGCTATGGGGGTGTACAAAGAAATTGTCAAAAAAATTATTGGGAGTCACGTTGTACTTTGTACTATTCAGAAATTTGTTTCATAATGTGATTATCTTGCGTAATATTTATAAAAGATTAGAAGGTTTGTAAGTTAAATGAGAAAAAAAATTAGGGTTACGATTTTTAAGATAAATCTGTGTAAAAAGTTTGAGTGGTTGTTAAAGATTTGTGGGTTGATCATGTGCACAATATCATGTTGTAGTTCAAGGTTATTTGAGTTGATTTTATAAAAGCTCAAGTTGATTTGTCAGTGATATGTTCTCAAGGAGTTAAAAAACAAGAAGTCGTCAATCAATCATCAGTTCAAGCTGGTATATTTCCTTCGCAGTAGCAATAATCAAACTAATCAAAAAAAATTGTAAGATGTGGGTCAATTCAAAGCAAAGTTATTGTCATGAGGGTGGATAATAAATATGATATTGTCGTGAAAAAAATCGAACCCAGCATGAAAAAATCAAACATTTTAATGTTAAATATCATGCTATTAGTGAAGCTAATAAGTCAAATAAAGTCAGTTTAAAACTTTGCAATTCAAAAAATTATATCGCATATATAAATGACCTAACCTCTTTCAGAGGAAAAGTATTCACTAATAAGTCAAAGAAAGTCAGTTTAAAACTTTACAATTCAAAAAATATATCGCACATATAATGACCTAACCTCTTTCAAAGGAAAAGTTTGAAGAATGAGATCAATGTTTGGAGTGTTCAAGAAATATTTCAAGGAGGAGTGTAAGATATTTTTCTTTTTTACATATTAATTACTTTTTTACTGTTGTTAATGTCATTATATTTGATTGTTACTGGTTAAGTTTGTAAAATAGGATAATGATGATTTGAATTTGGTGAACCCCAAAAGTAATCTGGTGAACCCCAAAAGTCTAACTCACCTAAATATTTTTACAATTTTATTTCAGTTTAACAAGTAAAGTTTATGACAAAGGTAACTTAACTGGATCCAAGAGCTGGTAGAAATAGTAAGTGTCTCTTCCAATTTAACCGGAGGTCTTGAAGTGGATCTCATGCCCGTAGAAGATACATGTTTTATACCAAAAAAGATAGCTCCACTGATTTAAATTAGTATAATTAATGATTAAAAAGAGTTGGAAGGCCATAATTCAAGTTCTATTAGTGAAGTTTATAAAATAAACATGTAAACGGAAACTTTTTCATTGAATATGAACTGAATGTAAGCTACACTTATATACAAAATGAGTTACTTCTATGATAAGCTTCCATGCACCACTCATACACATATTTTTCTTAGCACTCAAGTAACTAACTTTCAACCATTATAACTAACTCCTAACATATTGGAGTTAGTAAGTAAAGAAAAGGAAATAAGACAAGAAGGCAAGAAAACATGAAAACTGTGATTTAAACATTCTTGATTCATCATCCAAGAAGTAGCAGTCCATTGTGCAACCACCCTCTTCGCCTCACAAACTGTTATAAACAATGGCTACATGAGTACAAGTTCATTACATCAAACAATACATCCACTTGACCACATCCCGCAAATACTCTCATTCCCCTATTTTAACTTGTTTAGCTGCAATCTCCATCACTAGTTTCTTTTCAGTACAACTTTCTTGTTTTTATTTGAAGGCAGTTGGATTCGAGGGATGATGGATGGCAGAATTCAATAGTGTCAATAAGCAGAGTGAAGGAAATTAACCTGTGCTCCTGTTGATGCTCGTTTCATCATTAACAAGTCTTGTGAAATTTTTAACAACATACGTGAATCTAATCTATCATAACTGCAGAAATAAAAAGTAAGAATCTTTAACAAAGGAGAATTTGCAAGTATGGACTTTATCAAACTCATTGCATACTGAGAGCAATCTCCAGTGTAGACTTTCACAGTCTGAAGTTTAAGGCAACAACTAAGGCTTTTTAACTCCTTTGAAAGGTCAAACACTTGTGTGGTATCAACCTTGCTGAATCTCTGAAATATAAAAATGAAAGAGTCAAAATACAACAATAAGAAACAAACTAAGAAGCATAGGTTTTCATGTTCACCTGTTTAATAATAAGTTCAATCAACCTAGGAGCACTTTTGAGAACACTGACAACATACAAAATGTCTTCTTTATCATTGAAATTGAAGTCCTCCAATTTCAAATACTCTAAAGAGCTGAATGAACTTGTTAGCAGCGTGGGAGGAATATCAGCATATGGAGGAATAACAGGATTTAGAGGAATACCAGCATATGGATACTATACATACAAACAACAAATTAATGAGATTATCTTTACAACGCTTAGAAGTAGCAATAACACAACTTTCATAATAAATATTGGATTGGACAATCGGTCAAAATTCAATACTACAATTTGTGTTGTTTTCTAACCTGTTCTATCAATTTGCCCAGAGAAAACTTCTTAATATTTGGCAAAGTTTTGATCAAACTTCTAGTACGATATGCCTTGAGTGTAAAATCGATCAGATTCTTAGCTTCCTTGAGACAAATTGACTTTGTTTCGTACAATACTAGCACTAAGACTTTGAGAGAAGGAGAAGATATAACAAGATAATCAGAACAAGTACATTCTTCAAGGCCGAGCTTTTCAAGAAATGGACAACCAGACATAAGACTCTCAAGTGCACTGGGCTCGAATGTAACCATAACTAAGTGAAGTTCAAGCAATTTTTTAAAGGCGTAGAAATTAGGTGGAACTGACAAGTCAAATGAACTAAATTTAAGGAAAGTCAATTCCTTACAAGAGAAGAGAATATCCGGCATTTTTTTATTTTCATCATCTTCAGGAATACAGTAGGTCTCAAGCTCGAGATGTTTAATATGCTCTGACATAAAGGGGATCCACATATTGATATTTTCCATTGAGAAGCCACAGTATAAAGATACGTCAATAGAAAACTTGCATATTGGCCCATTGCGGAGCATAAGAACATCCATGATGATTTTACAAACTACCGGGTCAGGGTCATCAAGATGCAGAAACCTTTCAAAAAAGTCATAATCAAAACAAAGATGTGGGGCTGAAGTCCACATATACCTCCACTTTTTAGACAAAATACTAGTCCTAACTAGGTCTCGGATTTTCAAGTTTGCTAGGATATCATCAATGACATGACTTGGTAAGTCACTAATTCGATCATTTTGTTTGGCCTTCTTCTTCTTCTTCCGCGAAGTCCTCATCACAGAACTACGAATTCAAGATGAAGTGTAAATAATATAAACATTTTTTATGTTTATTTTTCTCTTTTGCATAGAGTTGTAAAGCATTTGCATTGTTAATCAATATTTTTCTGAAAAATTCACAAACTAAAACACAAATTTAAAAAAGGGAATGAATTGGCATCTGATTTCAAAATACTTGGAACCATATCATACTACAAAAATCAGATCTGAGAGTGATTTCAAAATGAATAAATCTGAAAGTGAAATGCCCTAATAAATCACTGTTATGAATCTTTAACATTACGATGAATGCTATGAAAACAAAAGAATGGATGATGATGATGATGATGATGATGATAGATGAATGATAGAGTAGCGATTTTGATGAACACATTACCGTTGAGAGTGAGACGACTGTGGCTTGTAGGGATTGCCAAATCTTCACAAGAAAGGTCAGTAAAGTGGGAGTGGGTGGAGTCATTTGTATGATGGAGTCTCCTACTATTTTTATTCAGTTAAATTTTAAAAACTTTGTATAGAAAAATAATTTATTAAAAAACAGGAGTTTGACTTAAAACAAACTTACTTAAATGATTAGCTAACAACATTTTATGAATTTAAGTTGGTCTTTTAGTAAATAAAATTTAAGTTGGTCTTTTAGTAAATAAAATTTACATTTTATTATAAAGAAAAAAGGAATTACATTTAAGTTGTTACTTTCTCTCTCAACCCTAGCCATCGTCACTTTTCTTCTTCTTCTCGATCTCCTAAAGAGGGGTGATTTAGGATTGATTTTGATCCAAAATCACGGCTTTGGCTAATATGCATAAGGATTTTACTTATGCACCATGCATAAGCCTACATAAGTCATTGGATCATGTTTTTAATCCAGTATTTGAGTATTGAGTATTGAGTGGTGAGTATTGAGTATTGAGTAATAACAATTGATGTCTAGAATTTGATCCAATGATCCAAGGGTCCATTATAATCTATGCATGGTGTATAGATTTTTATCTATGCACGGTAACTGCACCCCAAAATCACCCTTCCAAATTGTTCTTGTTTCTCTATTAGTTTAATAAGTGATTTTCACATATATTTAGTGTTCTTTTTGTGATTTCGTCATTTTAGTGCGTTGTTTGTTTTGATTTCCCGTCTTTGTGCGGTGTATTTTGTTTTTCTATCTTTGTGCGCAATGTTCATTTGTTTCAGGTTGAAAGATGAGTTTCGATCTAGTGCAGATCCTATCTATGACTTTAATGTTGTTAACGCTACAGATCTGAAGGCATGAATATTTCGGAAATTTCAATATAGTCATAGTTATATTCGTAGGCATATGCAATTTGCCATTTTATGCTATTAACATGGATGCTGTGAGTTTGTTTGCAGATTCATCCTTTTTGTTTTTGTCGATTTTTAATTTGTATTGCAACAATGTACTCTATCGATTGAAATGAATGAATATTTTATTTAGTAAAAAAAAATATTTTATTTAGTAAAAAAAAAATTACATTTATGTTCTTCTTTGTTAGTCTATTAAATTAAATTTTGGCAACAAAAATGTTAAGGTAGGCTTAAATGACATTTAAATTGGCTTTATTTTAATATGAGTATAAGTAAGGTGTAAGGGTGTTCTCGGGTCGGTTTGATTCGGTTTTGAGATAATTTAATGTTTGAACCAATGAAAAATATATGGATTGGTTTGAATTGATTTGCACATTTTTGCAATAAAGCCCAAATCAAACCAAACTGAAAAACAACGGGTTGGTTTGGGTTGAATTGATCGGGCACACTATAAACAAATGTGTACTATGTTTAAAAACTATCTAATTTATATCAACAAAATTTCCATAATAATATAAATCTCTAATTTTTTCATTTCTCCATATAGATTGTGAATGTCACAAATGAAATTTCATTTTTTGTTCTTGAAGTTGAATATTTTTTACTAGTTTCTATGACAATTATGATATAAATTATACAAGTTAGTTAAGGTTGGTTCGGATAGACGGGCCCGCGGATAGAGTTTTGAAAATTCGATGTCTGAACCAACTAACATCGAATTTCATTGATTTGATTTGGTTTTTGTCCGAACTAAAAAAAATGTCCGAACCAAACTATAATTTAGTTTGGATTCAAATTTGTCTGAACCAACGAACACTCATATTTAATAGATTATTATAGTATTTATGCCATATTTAGGTTATGAAAAAAATCTTCATACCCAAGTTGCACTAACGTTTATGTATGTTCTTATATTCTATGGGTATTTTACACATAGTCATACTTGTTTTTACTCATATTTTTTTATAAAAAATAATTTATCAATTACTATAATTTGTTATATTATTTTAAGTTTTTGATAATATTAGGACAAAATTCAATAATATTAATGTCGAGTTGAAAAATAATCAAATATTTATCTTAAAATGCGTAAAAACTTAAGAGAAAATGGGTGATGCACTCACAGTGTAAAATAGTTTTACACTGTCAACCAATCACAACCATGTATCTAATTAAATTACCCTTTTATTTTTAAAAAAAATTAATGACATGGCAGATTTATGATTTTCTATTGGATGACAGTGTAAAACTATTTTACACTATCAGTGTATATTCATTAAATCCAAAACTTAATAATAATACATTTAATAAACTGAATTAACATGTAAATATAATAATAAAAAGGGTCATGCTAACGAGTGCCCCAGGGGCCCTAGTTAAGCATTTCAAATTAAGAAAATATTCTAGATTCAATACATTGAATACACCTAATCTTCTTTAAAAAAGTTAATTATTTATATTTTCAATGCATTTAATACATATATTTTGGGTAAAAACATAATTTTTTACTTTACTAAACAATTTTTAACTTACCTTTTTAATCTATTAACCATTGTCTGTACTTGTTAGTATTACCCTAATATATTCTCCGATATAACGAGAGGGGGATATTAAGATACACGTATTTACCTATCTGTTTATTTTAGTGGTATCAGTACCGTACCCATTTTGCAAATTCTTAACTATGCAATATAAGTAATTTTTATGGATAGCCATTAGAGATAACCTAATTTGTCATCCCAAATGACATTGGCTTTATTTTATTAACAATGTCATTTTTCTCTCAACAACAAAATATAGTTGTCATTTTCTGGATCAATCCATAGAAGTACCTGCGTCTTTAAGTATCTCAAAAAAAGACAGATTTTCTCTTAACAGAAACAATGTACTATTTTTTATGTAGAATAGACTAAACAGCTTCTAATTCTAAGGATCATAGACGATAAAATACCATTTATCTTATATTTTCTCGATAGTATATTTTTGATAAAATTGCACTGCGCCTTTTGCAACCCTGTAAATTCAAAGCTTGAAAAAAATAATTTAAACCAGAATCCTAAAATGGTTATCTTGTCTCTAATATGAACACCAAACAACACAAGGAAAATGAAATGCATATCTATCCGATTCAATTTAGACCTCATTTGGTTTGTCCCAAAAAAAAAAAAAAACACAAAACATCAACATTCAAATAGAGATAAAAACTTAGAAAAACAACCTTAGACTACAACGAGTCATTGATACTAAAATTCATTTGAAATAAGATTCAAATTAAAATCCATGAAGCTTATCTTAAAAATTAAACATGAAGCATTAACACTCAAATTCAAATACATTAAAAACCTAAAAAGAAAATAAACGAAGAAAAATGTCAACAATTTTCTTGAGGAAAAGATCGTATTCAAGAGTCCACGAGGAAAATGTAGCAAGAGCTCCCACGGTGAAACAACATCGTTTCTAACTCTCTTCTAAAACTCCAAAATCTCTTCGCATTATGGTTTGTGTCGTTAAGAGAAAAATGACAATGAGAAATAAAACAAAGTCGTGTCATATTAAAATAAAGCTCATTGAAATGTCACATATGTGAAACAAATTTAGTTTCACTATCGGTTAAGCAGTTGATTTAAGGATTCTTTAAAGTGGTATAAATTTTTTCTATTTTTTGTATCATTGCAGTCTGATGACAGTCGTATAATGTGATTTTTACGAGCAAATTAGATGAAAACGAAAGAATAATGAGCAGAAGTCGTCATATCGTTGGAGAAAAATTGATTGTAGACAAAGTTGGGAGTTGTCCAATTAACGTTTGGCTATGACAATCGCTTAGACAAAAGATAAGTGGAATCAAGTTGATTGCCACATATGAATACTTGGAGCAAAATTTATTGTGTAGCAAGGTTGTTGTATCAAGATCCTTAGTGATCTTGACTTTTTGTTAGCAGTTTAGTGTTTGCATCAATAGGGATAATTATCGTATGATAGTTTGTTGTAATCAAAATATTATAATCAAACTTATCAAAAAGTGGAAGATCGTGATTATTTTCTAATGGTTTTCAATACTTGATGAGTGGTAGACAATGCGAGGACGATAGCCGAACCACTATATATCGTTGTGTATCTTTTGTTTTTCCCTTACCTCCTTTACTTTTCTAGTACCCATTACCATGTTATTGCATTGATACATTTCTTTCATTGATTGTATACCACATAAGTTCGACTTTGCTTATAGCGATTTAATGTGTACGCTTAGGTATGTGGTGTATCAATCTTATTGAAGTATCATGACTTTAATTGTGTCTTGTTAGAATCTATGAGCTATGTGTGTTAAAATAGCTTTGTTGAAAAGCTACTTGAGTAGCCTTGTGATTGACTTACATTCCAAGAAATCAAACGCATATAGGACATCATGTACCATTTCATATGAATTGATTTATTAAGATGCTTCCAAGCTCTCTTGATTTGTGTTTTGCTTCTGTACCTCTTAAAATCTTTGATTTCATACATGGGACCTAAAATTGAATTTGTAAATGTTTAATTAGGAAAGGGTTTATTTAACCCACTTCTAGACTTATCATTGTACATATTTTCACCCAGTAATGGTTATTATATTGATTCCCATGATCAACCTCTTCCTCATAGTGTTCTTCTTCTTCAAAACTCGAATTTTCAACAATAATAATACAATTGTTTCCACCCCGCAGAACCCTAATGGGTTCCCTTCTCCTGTCTATTTACTGGTTCCCGTTGTTGTTGGTGTTGTTCATCTGAGTTGTTAAAATCGTCATTTGTTTGGTCAAAGTAGTTAGGGTTGTAGTAAAAGCCATAGTAATACCCTTAAGGTCTTCTCTAGTCATTAGTTGATCGCCTGTGGCTGATTAAGCTACACAAAGAAATATGAGATAACATGTTCTGATGCCACCTGACCCAAATAGAAACACTAGGAATTAACAAGTGTTAAACCTAGAATGAAAACACATGATTGCAAGTGCAAAACCTGTTAGATAAGCTCTAGAGTCCACTAAAAGAATAAAATACTGAATTTTATTATATGAAAAGATAACCTTGACGGCAAAACCTAAAGGCATTTAAATACAAAAAAAAGAAACCTGTTGTACCCCAATTTTTGACCAATGAGATCCCACCATATTTCCAAATATTAGGATCATCATCATGCATATATCATTTACTAACCAAAATATACGAAAAAATTATTGTTTGTTACTTGTGTCCTAAGACAGGAGACTGATCAAGAGAAGACTAGACAAATTAGGGTTTTGAGGCCCACAAGGAAATTCAAACATTCTCCTATGTTCAAAGGGTTCTCCCATCAATATCAAAGCCCAAGGATGGCCCAATTCAAAATCAACAACTTTCAAACTCACCTGATGCCCCAAATTTGGGTTTTGACCTAATTCCACTAGAGGTTTGACTTTTAATTAGGACATAGCTCCAAGACTCAAACTATGATTCAAAGGCATCCAAATAAACATTATAATCCAGTTACATAATTAATTTGAAGAGGAGAGCTTGATTCATGTGGAATCCACAAAACTGCAGTTCATCTAGAAAAGTCAAATGTGTGGGTCAATCTTTGACTTGTAAGAAAAATGGTCAACCATGAACTTTTGAGGATTCAAATCATCAACATATGATTATTTAAAACATTTGACCAAGAGAAATCAAGAAAATTCATCAAGAATAAAAAAGTCAACAAAAGTCAAAATTAGGTTTTTTAAGTAATTTTGACCTCATTTTGGAAACTTCAAATTTCACCTACACACTCAAAAATCTCCCAACATGAAAGTTGTATATCTTAATCAAATAAGCAATTTTGTCACTCATCTCATTTCAACAAAAATGATTATTTTGAGAGATGTGGAATTATGAAGATGTTACCCTAAGATTTTTACGAACAGAAAATAAAAAGTATACCCAGTTGGTGACCTTAGAAGTTAAGGGAGAAGGCTTACGAATAGAGGCGTTTTCAAGAAATTAGGGTTCACATGGAAAATGTACGAAAGGTATGTTGAAGACACACGCAGGTCGAACCGGCTGAAGTGGGGATCATATGAAATAGTCGAAAGGGTTTTTGTTGGCGACAGAGGCTTCTATTTTACTTAGTAGAAAATATCTACATTTACATTCTTAACAAGCGCCAGCGTCGAAACCAAGAGCGGTTGAACTTTGAAGAAACAATGGCGGGAAGTTTCAAATTCAAAATCTAAGGGTAGTTATTCCAAGAAATCATGCCTTGCAGGCGCCAAAGACATGGAAAAATCTCATGGAGCAGTTGCCATTTAGCTTCACTATCAGTCGTAGATCAATTTAGGCAGTTATCTTATGTATTACTATAAATAAGTCGTTTTTGTGTAAAATTAGGGTGGTTCGCTGATATACTCAAATTACTCACTAATACTCTGCCCAATTTTCTACTGTAGGAAAGAAAGAGTTGCTAAGTGCTTGATGTACGTGAATCACCACCATTATTTCAATGCATCTTTTATCTTTCAGTCATTTATCTTGACATTTTTACTTGTACTTTACTTGTTGATCAACATTCATTTTATACTTTCATGCGACCGCGATCGTTTTTCAAAAACCCAGCCAAATATTATGAGTCAAATTCTCTTACCCCTAGAACCAAACTCCAACAACTATAAAGAGATCTCTGAGAACCAATTCATCCACCAACCCTTCTTAGACGACCTCAACAAGGCTAAAGATAAAAAAGGGTATAATGAAACAAAAAATTTGCAGAAGAAATTTTAGGTAACCGATCACTCTCCACAGCTGACTTCGCCTTGAAACCCTTAAGATAGGGGGGGACAAGCTTCAAAGACCCACCATATTTGATTTCCTCAGCTGAATGTCCGAACTTGAAGATATTCAAGTAGCAAAAAGATCCTCTACGTCTCTAACACCCTTATTACTCAAAAAACCAAAATATTCCCCCTCTTATCTCTTTTAGCCAGAATAAATACATCCCAAACCACACAAAACTGACAGAATTTTTTTTCTCAAAGTGATCTCTTTCACTTCTTGAAGAAAATTATAGAAGAAAGGTGTTGTTGTATCAAGAAAAACTTTTTCTTCATAACTTCAAGCAGTATGAACAAGGCAATAATTTATAAACCACTGTTTTGTCACATATCCTCGAGTCCAGCATTCCTCACAATTGTTATCCCCATCCATATGACGAGTTCAATCTTCTCCAATTATTAAAATAAATAAATAAATAAATAAATTCCATATTCCAAACAAAGATGGCTTAAAGAAATTAAAAAAAGTTAATGATAATAAAATTCACTTAATGAGATTCAGCCCCCTTTTTTGAGCAACTAGCATACTGTCCCTTCAAGATTTAACAACATAACATGTTCAATAATTAACTTTTTTCACTTGAAAAATATATAAATTAACCAAAATAAAAGACCATTCAAGAAAATATAACTAGTCCCCTAATTAAAAAGTTTCACGATTTATCATCCAAAAATCTAACCTCATAAACAACCAGAATAGAAAGTTAAGTAGCTTACTGTATCACAAAGCATTACAAATAATGGCCACATGATACCAAATGGGTTGAAAGTAAATAAATTAAACAGTGGTCCAATGTGCAACGAATCTTTTCACCTCACTACTCAAATAGTGAATAGGTAGAACTAGAAGGATGAAACTTAACCTGTGCTCTTGGTGATGCTCGTTCCATCAATAACAGGTCTTGTGAAATTCTGAACAACATATCTGCCTTTAATTTATTATAACTACAATCTAAAGTAAGAGTCTTTAACAGTGTAGAATTCGCAAGTATAAACTTTATCAAACTCATTACATGCTGAGAGTTAGCTTCCATATAGATATTCACCGTCTGAAGTTTAAGGCAGCAACAACTACGACATTTTAACTCTTCTGAAAGGTCTGAAACTTGTGCGGTATCAACCATGTTGTAGTTCTGTAGTATAAAAATCAAAGAGTCAAAATACACAATAATAAGAAACAAGCTAAGTAGCATAGCTATTCATGTTCACCTACCTGTATATCGAGTTCAATCAACCTAGGAGCACTTTTGAGAACACTAACAAAATACAACAGTTCTCCTTTTTCATTCAAATTCATGTCACTCAATTTAAGATACTCTAAAGAGCTTAATGAGCTTGTTAGCAGCGTGGGTGGAATGATATCTGCTAATGGGATCTATGCAAACAAACAACAAATCTATGAGATTATCTGTACAATGATTAGAAGTAGCAACAACACAACTTCTCTTATAAATATACAATAAAATAGTAAGATAATGAAAGAATAATGAAAATACTACAACTACTAATGTTTGCTAACCTTTTCCATACCGAAAAGCGAAAGCGACTTAAGTTTTGGCAAACCTTTGATTGAACCAGATAAGTTGTTTTGTTGGGCATTGAGTGTAAAATCGATCAGATTCTTTGCTCTCTTGAGAGAAATTGACTTCATATCATCCCTTAATTCTAGCTCAAAGACTTTGAGAGAAGGGGAAGATATAACAAGACTATCACAACCAGTACATTGTTCAATGCTGAGCTTTTCAAGAATAGGACAACCAGACATAAGACTCTCAAGTGCACCAGACTCGAATCTAACACAAACTAGGTGAAGTTCAAGCAATCTTTTAAAGCTGCAGAAATTAGGTGGAACTGATAGGTTAAATCCACCAAACTCAAAGTAAGTCAGTTCCTTACAAGAGAGGACAATATATGGCATTTCATCAGGTACTGCGTCGTCGCAGTTCACAAGTTCAAGATATTTAATGTCCTTCTTTGACAAAATTGGAATCCACATATTGAGGTATTCCACTGTGATTTTGAAACAGGAGTCAAATGGTATGAAAAGAGTAAACTTGTGTATCGGCCCATTGTGAAGCATAAGAACTTTCGTGATGATTTTACAAACTACACGGTCACGGTCACGGTCATCAACATGCCAAAACCTTTCAAAAAAGCATTCATCGATACAAATTTGTGAGACTGAAGTCCACATATACCTCCAATTTTTGGACAAAATACTAGTTCTAACTTGGTCTCGGAGTGTCAAGTTTGCTAGGATGGCATCAACGACATTACTCGGTAAGTCATTGATTAGATCACTTCGGCTAGCCTTCTTGTTGAGCAAAGTCATCATGACAGAACTACAAAATGAAGAACAAGTGTAAATATTATGAATAAAATAGTAAAAGTAACTCAAGTATATGTATGCATCCTTATTCAAACGTGGAAGGGTGGGATCTTGGTTTTCTAACTCAGAATGTACATTTTCAAATCTGAATCCTGTTTTTCTTCAAATATTTGTTTATTTTATTTTTTTGCATAAAGTTTTTGAACCACTATGCGTATGTTTGGTGGAGCGTTGGATTTGCCGCAGATTTGATTTTAGAGAAGCTACTATGTGTAGCTTTTGCATCAAAGGTCCCAAATAACTACCAAAATGCCACTGCAGATGTGATTTTGCTAAAGAAAACGCGTTACCAAACATATACTATGTTAACTTTCAAATTCAAAAGAGTGAAGTGCCCTAATAAATCATGTTTAATAATAGGATGAAAACCTAAGGGTATGTTTGGATATCACGAAATGAACGGAGCGGAATGGAGCGGAGTGGGATGGAGCGGAGTGGAACGGAGCGAATGTACCATTCCATTGTTTGGAAATTTTAGAACGGAATAAGACAAATTATTCATTCCGCCCAAATTGGAGGGGAAGGAATATGGTGGTAAGTGATGGAATGGAATGGAATCCATACCACTCCTTTCCGCTCCGCTCCATCCGTTTTTAAATTATCCAAACAACAGAATATCATTTTATTCCATTCCATTCCGCTCCATCCGATTCCATCAATCCAAACAAAGCCTAAAGAATGGATGATGATAAAATAAGTGAAAGAAAGAGAAACCATTCTGATGAATTCTTACCGTTGAGAGAGTGAGACGGCAGTGGCTTGAGGGAATCGCCGAAATGTTCACACAAAGGTCGGTATGGGAGAATAAATAAAACCGGTTTTCTGAATCGGACTTGAAGAGAAAAGCTATGAATCCAAGTGTAGATTTTTTGGAGTGAGGTTTTCGTGCGGAGAGAGAGAGAGTGTAAAGGGGGAAATGGGAAATTGCAAACGACAGCGTTTCATGAAAATACAAATAGAAGGAAATTAATGGACTTGTTTTCTCTTTTTTTATTACTAAACTACTAAGAGACCCGTGCGAACCGCACGGGTCGCGCGAAGTCGATATAAAATATTAAGTAGTTATAGTTAAAATATGTATATTAATTTATACGAATTAACAGAAAAAAATTCAATGTTGATTGTCATATAAATATTAATTTAATTTATTAAGTTGTAGTTGTAGGGATATACATAGATTTGATAATTGCTATTAAATCAAATATATGGTGGAAAAAGCCCGTCGGGCATGCCTATAATTGTTATAAGTACAAAACTTATGTACAATTCTTTAGGTGTGATTTTTACTATTTTCTAATGAAAATATGACAAATGTATAATTTCCTATTACACGTATGCAAAATTCTCCTATTTTCACTCACTAAATGATATTTAAGTATATTTGTCATTTTTATTGAAAAATAGTAAGAACCACACCTAAAGAATTGTACCTAAGTTTTGTCCTTTTTATAATTGTTTATAATTTTAATTTTATAATTTTTATTAACAAATATTATTAAATAAAACATATTATACACCAAAAAATATATTAGTTTAATAATTTAATTAGATTTAATGAATTGAATAATATTATGCTTGTTAAATTTGTGTAGTAATTTAGAAGTTATATGCTATAGTAATTCAGAAGTCATTAAACATATTGTTCTGGACCGACCCAATCATTCTAATTGGGCCAATCCAGCCTTTGGCCCAAGGTGCCTTAGACCGCGCGTGACAGCCACCCCCACGCTGCTCCGGGCAAACGCCTAGGATAACCGACCACGAGAGAGCCTCGTGCCCGGTAAGCAGCCAGCTCGCGCGTCACCTAAATCCCCGCCTTAGAAGGAGGAGTCAATTCCGCATGAGAACACCCTATAAATGGCCCTCTCATTGTAGAGGGCAAGGTAATCTTTTCTTACCCCAAAATTCCCTCACTTTGTTGTATCTTGTGGAATACATACTTACTTTGGCATCAGAGTGCCTTGCAGGTACAACCCTTTTTCCCCTCTCAACCGCTCCGAACTTCAAGCCTTCATTGTTGCTGGCCGTCTGATCCCCCCGGTAAGATCAGTGGCACCGTCTGTGGGAAAATCCAGCTCCCCCGTTCCTCTTCTTGCACTTTCTTGATCCATTCTTGCCTCCTGCAAGAACCCGGGAACCAAAGCTCTAATCAACTATTACTCATGGCTGGCAATAACGAAGACTCCTCTTCATTAGACGCTACGATACTCAACAAAAACAACATCTCCGTCGTCATACCTCCATCCAGGAACACCGTCCCTAGCGACGGTGCCACAGCATCTCCTTCCCCAAGAGATCTCTGAAGGATAGAAAAACACTTAGAAAGGGGGGGTTTGAATAAGTGTAGCTTTAAAAACTTGACCGATAAAAATAAATTGCACAGTTATTTTTATCCTGGTTCGTTGTTAACTAAACTACTCCAGTCCACCCCCGCAGAGATGATTTACCTCAACTGAGGATTTAATCCACTAATCGCACGGATTACAATGGTTCTCCACTTAGTCAGCAACTAAGTCTTCCAGAGTCTTCTGATCACACACTGATCACTCCAGGAACAACTGCTTAGATACCCTCTAAGACTTCCTAGAGTATTCTGATCCACACGATCACTCTAGTTACTTACAACTTAATGTAATCAATTCTAAGAGTATTACAATTGCTTCTTAAAAGCTATAATCACAAACTGTGATATTTCTCTTAACGTTTAAGCTTATTCTCACTAATATATTACAACAGCAATGTAGTGAGCTTTGATGAAGATGAAGATTCTGAGCTTTGAATAGAACAGAGTTTCAGCAAGTTAATATGAGTTGTTTTGTTCAGAGTCGTTAACCTTGCTTCTCATCAGAACTTCATATTTATATGCGTTGGAGAAGATGACCGTTGAGTGCATTTAATGCTTTGCGTGTTCCGTACAGCATCGCATTTAATGTTATACGCTTTTGTCAACTACCTCGAGCCTTGTTCACGCTGTGTCTACTGACGTTGCCTTTAATAGCTTCTAACGTTCCTTTTGTCAGTCAGCGTAGCCTGCCACTTGTACTTCCTTCTGATCTGATGTTTGTGAATACAACGTTTGAATATCATCAGAGTCAAACAGCTTGGTGCAAAGCATCTTCTGATCTTCTGACCTTGAAGTGCTTCTGAGCGTGATACCATCAGAACTTCAGTGCTTCTGATCTCATGTTCTTCTGATGCTTCCATAGACCCATGTTCTGATTCTGCTTCGACCATCTTCTGATGTCTTGCCAGACCATGTTCTGATGTTGCATGCTGAACCCTTGAGAGACAAAGCTTCTGAGCGCTGAATTATGCATACTCTTTATATATTTCCTGAAAAGGAAATTGCATTGGATTAGAGTACCATATTATCTTAAGCAAAATTCATATTATTGTTATCATCAAAACTAAGATAATTGATCAGAACAAATCTTGTTCTAACAATCTCCCCCTTTTTGATGATGACAAAAACATATATAAATGATATGAATTTGCGATCAGAAAGAGCAGACGGCAAAAGACAAATTACACAGCTATAGCATAAGCATGTGAATATGTCTCCCCCTGAGATTAACAATCTCCCCCTGAGATAAATAATCTCCCCCTGAAATAAATACTCGAAGAACTTTAATAAAGGACTTCCCTGATTATTTCGGTAGAGACGATCACATAAGCTTCTGTCTTCAGAGAATTCATAGCTTCTGACTTCTGCTTCCATTGGACAGCTTCAGAACTAGAATTTCTTTAGATCCCTAGAACACTCACAGCTTCTGATTCCTGCTTCCGTTTAGGACAGCTTCAGAACTTGAATTTCTTTGATCATCAGAACATTCACAACTTCTGATTCCTGCTTCCATCTAGGACAGCTTCAAAACTTGAATTTCTTTGATCTTCAGAACATTCACAGCTTCTGATTTCTGCTTCCATTTAGGACAGCTTCAGAACTTGAGTTTTCTGGATCTTTAGAACATTCACAGCTTCTGATTTCTGCTTCCCTCGGATAGCTTCAGAGCTTTGAATTTCTACCAACATCACTTCATGCTAGATTTGTATCAGAACATTGTTGAATGTACCAGAGCATCATCAGAGCATCTCTACATCCTGAAATGTTACAGAACAAAACTAAACGACAAAAGTCAGCATGAACGAGTCAGAACATAAAATGTATATTAGAACACATGATATGTATCAGAGCCATATAAGCTAAAATAATGTATCAGAGCAAATAGAATTTTGTCAGAACAAATAGACAAATATGGATCAAATTCTATTATCAGTGCTTCTGATTCTGAAGCTTGACAGCACTCAGCTTGCTTCAGTTTCCATGAGCTTATTCTTTTTACAGAATAACACTTCTTATGGTTTTGCTTCTTGTGTTTGCTTTGAAGATTCTCTTTACTTCTTTATACCTGCAAAACACTTAAACCATATAGAACTTGCAGTTCTTGTTAGTAAATGTGTGGGAGCTTTACCCAGCAACTGATAGATTAATCAAATCATTTATCATTTATCTTCTCCCCCTTTTTGTCATAACATCAAAAAGAATATTTAAAAAAAATTCAGATGAATAAAACGACAAATAAAATCACTGGAATGTAAAACAAAGAAACTTTTCATTGATAATCAAAAGATATTACAAGAGAAGATGTTTAACAAGCAGATGCAACAAGGAAAGAAAACTACTAAGACCAAAGACTAAGACCCTAGCTAAGACACAATCTGCGCCATCATGTCTTGAACCCTGTCATAATTTGCAGTTTTCCTTGCCATGAAGGAGTGAAACGCATCATTGACTGCTTCTTGGGCTTCCAGGCGAGGGGTCAGGGAGACTTGATTCTGATGCAGATTTTCCACAATCTCTATCAGAAACAACATTCTAGCAGGTGAAGATGGAGAGATTGCTTTGGAATGGGTTGAGGGAGAGGAAAGGTTAGATGAAGAGGAAGTTGAGTCTTGAAGGTAAAAAGATGCGGAAGAAGATGGAGATGATGGAGGGCTTTCACCAGGGGGTTGAAACACACGTCTAGAATAGTTTCCAGACAACTTTGCTTCGAATGGATTCACCTTGAGAGGGTCATAGGTGATCTTTATCTTTTTGGGTTTGGAAGAAGATGTTTCAACAGCTTTTCTTTTTTTGTTTTGATCATTTTCATGGTTTCCTGGGCTTGATGAAGAGTTCATGATGGATTAGCAGATAATGAACAGCTAGGGTTTGATATGAATGCAAAGAGGTAGAGAAAGAAAACAGAGACAGAGTGTAATAGAGAAAATATAAGAGAGAAGGAGAAGCGTTTGAAGAGTATTTAAGAGAAAATAAAATGAAACAAATGATGGATAGCATTTAATGTTACGTGACATGAGGAGAGATAATAAAGACAAATGAGGTGACTAGCACAGTTACCTATGGTCGGCGTCCCTTCAACTGCACGCGCGCTTATCCATGAACAGTAACGACAGGTTTACCATCCCGAGATAAAACGTTACAGCTGTTTTGCTTTAAAAGAGGTTCTGAATCAACTTAGACAATGAAACGTTAGTAATAACCGAATCATAATTTCTAAAAGATTTCAATCAGAACTTCTGATTAAAAAATAATCCACTTTCATTTCAGAAGATACTCATACATAAGAACTTCTCATCTTCTCATTCTGGGCATAAATCCATACTGATGTTCTTCAGAATGAACTTAAACCTATCTTCAGCCAGGGGTTTTGTAAAGATATCAGCTCATTGATGGTCTGTATCCACAAAGTTTAAAGATAGAACACCCTTCTGAACATAGTCCCTTATGAAATGATGTTTAATCTCAATATGTTTAGCTTTTGAATGAAGAATAGGATTCTTAGATAAACATATAGCAGAAGTATTATCACAGAATATAGGAATGTTACTCTCATATATCTGATAATCTCCTAGCTGACTCTTCATCCAGAGCATCTGTGTACTGCAACCAGCAGCAGCGACATATTCTGCTTCTGTTGTTGATAGAGCAATAGTTGCTTGCTTCTTGCTATACCAGGAGATCAAATGACTTCCAAGAAATTGGCAACTTCCTGAAGTACTCTTTCTTTCAATTCTGTCTCCAGCATAGTCAGCATCGCAGAATCCTACTAAGTTGTATTCTTTAGATTTTCTGTAAACTAAGCCAACATTAGTAGTACCTTTCAGATACCTTAGAATTCTCTTAACAGCAGTTAAATGAGATTCTCTAGGATCTGATTGGAATCTAGCACACAAACAAACACTGAATAGAATGTCAGGTCTAGAAGCAGTCAAATATAGAAGAGATCCAATCATACCTCTGTATAACTTCTGATCTACCTTCTTACTTACCTCATCCTTACCTAGGATGCATGTTGGATGCATAGGAGTTTTGGCTTCTTTGCAGTCTAGAAGATTAAACTTCTTCAGAAGTTCCTTCACATACTTGGTTTGGTGAACATACGTTCCTTCTGATGTTTGATTTATTTGTATTCCAAGGAAATACTTGAGTTCTCCCATCATGCTCATTTCAAACTCAGCCTGCATAGACTCAGCAAACTCCTTTCCAAGTGTAGCATTAGATGTTCCAAAAATAATATCATCTACATATATTTGACAAATTAAAATATCGCTTTTAAAGGTTTTACAAAAGAGAGTAGTGTCCACTTTTCCTCTAGTGAAACCATTATCCAGAAGGAAAGAACTTAAGCGTTCATACCAAGCTCTGGGAGCTTGTTTCAATCCATACAACGATTTCTTTAGTTTAAAAACATGATTAGGAGACATAGAGTCTTCAAAACCAGGAGGTTGATGGACATAAACTTCTTCATCTATATAACCATTTAAGAAGGCACTCTTAACATCCATCTGATAGAGAGTGATGTTATGTTGAGTGGCAAATGAAATTAATAGACGAATAGATTCTAACCTGGCCACTGGTGCAAAGGTTTATGTATAGTCAATCCCTTCTTGCTGACTATAACCCTGAGCCACCAGTCTAGCTTTGTTCCTTACCACTTCACCTTTCTCACTGAGCTTGTTTCTGAAGACCCATTTTGTACCGATTATATTGAATCCATCTGGTCTAGGAACAAGATCCCAAACATCATTCCTTGTAAACTGATTCAGTTCTTCTTGCATAGCAATTATCCAGTCTGGATCTTCTAGAGCATGATCAACAGAAGTTGGCTCGATCAAAGATACAAGACCTAATTGACAGTCTGCATTGTTCTTAAGGAATGCTCTTGTTCTGATTGGATCATCCTTCTTTCCAAGAATGACATCTTCTGAATGACCAGAAATGAGTCTGGATGATCTTCTGACAGATGGTTCTTCAGAAATGCTTAGATTCTCCAGAGAAGCTGATACTTGATCTTCAGATTCTTTGCTTCTGAGAAGCTCTGCTTCTGATGCGTTGCTTCTTGGCTCAACAACTTCTGATATATCAATATCACAATCTGCAAAATTATCAAACTGCTTTGGTTTTTCAGAACCAAGCTTATCATCAAACCTGATATTGATTGATTCTTCTACAATCAATGTTTCAGTATTGTATACTCTGTAGCCTTTTGAGCGTTCAGAATATCCAAGAAGGAAACATTTTTGTGCTTTGGAATCAAACTTACCAAGATGATCTTTAGTGTTCAGAATAAAGCATACACATCCAAAAGGATGGAAATATGAAATGTTGGGCTTTATATTCTTCCACAATTCATAAGGAGTCTTATTTAGAATAGGTCTGATAGAGATTCTATTCTGAATATAGCATGCAGTGTTTATTGCTTCTGCCCAGAAATGCTTAGCCATATTGGTTTCATTGATCATGGTTCTGGCCATTTCTTGCAGAGTCCTATTCTTTCGTTCTACAACTCCATTTTGCTGTGGAGTTCTAGGACAAGAGAAATCATGGGCAATACCATTTTCTTTGAAGAACTCTTCAAAGGATCTGTTCTCAAATTCACCACCATGATCACTTCTGACCTTTATGATTTTACACTCTTTTTCAGATTGAATCTGAATGCAGAAATCAAAGAACACTGAATGAGACTCATCCTTGTGTTTCAAGAATTTTACCCACGTCCAGCGGCTATAATCATCTACGATGACTAATCCATATTTCTTCCCTCTGACAGATGCTGTTTTGACTGGGCCAAACAGATCAATGTGCAAGAGTTCTAATGGCCTTGAGGTAGAAACAACATTCTTGGACTTGAATGCAGGTTTGGAGAACTTGCCCTTCTGACATGCTTCACAAAGAGCATCTGATTTGAATTTCAGATTAGGGAGTCCTCTGACAAGATCCAGTTTGTTAATCTGAGAAATCTTTCTCAAACTAGCATGACCTAATCTTCTGTGCCAGACCCACTGCTCTTCAGAAACAGACATAACACAAGTCACCTTCTGACTCATAAGATCTTGCAGATCTGTCTTATAAATGTTATTCTTCCTCTTGCCTGTAAATAGGATTGAGCCATCCTTCTGATTTACAGCCTTGCAAGACTTTTGATTAAAGATTATATCATAACCATTGTCACTCAATTGACTGATAGATAAGAGGTTATGTGTTAATCCTTCTACAAGAAGTACATTAGAAATGGAAGGAGAGTTACCAGACTTTATAGTTCCAGAGCCAATTATCTTGCCCTTCTGATCTCCTCCAAACTTGACTTCTCCTCCAGACTTAAGCACCAGGTCTTGGAACATAGACCTTCTTCCTGTCATGTGTCGTGAGCATCCAGAGTCCAGGTACCACGACATGTTGTGCTTTGTCCTTTTTGCAGCCAAGGATATCTCTTCAGAATCTGATTCTGATGTAGATTCTGATCCGTCATCTTCTGTCGCCATCAGCGCACAGTTAGCCTGCTCATCTTCAGAGTCTGAATCATCTTCTGACTCATCCCAGGTTGCCATAAGACCTTTCTTCTTATGAAACTTCTTCTTGGGATTTTCCTTCTGAAGTTTTGGACATTCATTCTTGAAGTGTCCAGGCTCATTGCATTCATAGCACATGACCTTCTTCTTGTCAAATCTTCTGTCATCAGAAGATTCTCCACGTTCAAATTTCTTTGAACTTCTGACGCCTCTGAACTTCCTTTGCTTGTTCTTCCAGAGTTGATTTAGCCTTCTGGAGATCAAGGACAGTTCATCTTCTTCTTCATATTCTGATTCTTCAGGATCTTCTTCTCTAGCCTGAAAAGCGTTAGTGCATTTCTTGATATTGGATTTTAATGCAATAGACTTACCTTTCTTTTGAGGCTCGTTTGCATCCAGTTCAATTTCATGACTCCTCAGGGCACTGATCAGCTCTTCCAAAGAGACTTCATTTAGATTCTTCGCAATCTTAAATGCAGTCACCATAGGACCCCATCTTCTGGGTAAGCTTCTGATGATCTTCTTTACGTGATCAGCCTTGGTGTATCCCTTGTCAAGAACTCTCAATCCAGCAGTAAGAGTTTGAAATCTTGAAAACATCTTTTCAATGTCTTCATCATCCTCCATCTTGAAGGCTTCATATTTCTGGATTAGAGCAAGAGCTTTAGTCTCCTTGACTTGAGCATTTCCTTCATGAGTCATTTTCAAGGACTCATATATGTCATAGGCCGTTTCCCTGTTAGATATCTTCTCATACTCAGCATGAGAGATAGCATTCAGCAAAACAGTTCTGCATTTATGATGATTCCTGAAAAGCTTCTTCTGATCATCACTCATTTCTTGCCTTGTCAGCTTTACGCCACTGGCATTTACCGGATGTTTGTAACCATCCATCAGAAGATCCCATAGATCACCATCTAGACCAAGAAAGTAACTTTCCAGTTTATCTTTCCAGTATTCAAAGTTTTCACCATCAAATACCGGCGGTCTAGTATAACCATTGTTACCGTTGTGTTGCTCAGCAGAGCCAGATGTAGATGTAGACTTTGCAGTTTCATCAGCCATCTTTTACTGAAGCGTTTTTCTCTTCCTGAATCTTTTCTAAACACGGTTAAGTGCTTGCACCTTAGAACCGGCGCTCTGATGCCAATTGAAGGATAGAAAAACACTTAGAAAGGGGGGGTTTGAATAAGTGTAGCTTTAAAAACTTGACCGATAAAAATAAATTGCACAGTTATTTTTATCCTGGTTCGTTGTTAACTAAACTACTCCAGTCCACCCCCGCAGAGATGATTTACCTCAACTGAGGATTTAATCCACTAATCGCACGGATTACAATGGTTCTCCACTTAGTCAGCAACTAAGTCTTCCAGAGTCTTCTGATCACACACTGATCACTCCAGGAACAACTGCTTAGATACCCTCTAAGACTTCCTAGAGTATTCTGATCCACACGATCACTCTAGTTACTTACAACTTAATGTAATCAATTCTAAGAGTATTACAATTGCTTCTTAAAAGCTATAATCACAAACTGTGATATTTCTCTTAACGTTTAAGCTTATTCTCACTAATATATTACAACAGCAATGTAGTGAGCTTTGATGAAGATGAAGATTCTGAGCTTTGAATAGAACAGAGTTTCAGCAAGTTAATATGAGTTGTTTTGTTCAGAGTCGTTAACCTTGCTTCTCATCAGAACTTCATATTTATATGCGTTGGAGAAGATGACCGTTGAGTGCGTTTAATGCTTTGCGTGTTCCGTACAGCATCGCATTTAATGTTATACGCTTTTGTCAACTACCTCGAGCCTTGTTCACGCTGTGTCTACTGACGTTGCCTTTAATAGCTTCTAACGTTCCTTTTGTCAGTCAGCGTAGCCTGCCACTTGTACTTCCTTCTGATCTGATGTTTGTGAATACAACGTTTGAATATCATCAGAGTCAAACAGCTTGGTGCAAAGCATCTTCTGATCTTCTGACCTTGAAGTGCTTCTGAGCGTGATACCATCAGAACTTCAGTGCTTCTGATCTCATGTTCTTCTGATGCTTCCATAGACCCATGTTCTGATTCTGCTTCGACCATCTTCTGATGTCTTGCCAGACCATGTTCTGATGTTGCATGCTGAACCCTTGAGAGACAAAGCTTCTGAGCGTTGAATTATGCATACTCTTTATATATTTCCTGAAAAGGAAATTGCATTGGATTAGAGTACCATATTATCTTAAGCAAAATTCATATTATTGTTATCATCAAAACTAAGATAATTGATCAGAACAAATCTTGTTCTAACAATCTCCAAGACGATGCACTCTAGTGTCTCGAGAATACAGGCGGAAGGGACAACCACGAAGAGATTCTGGGCAACCCTTTCCCCTCCAAAGGTCAGACTCCCAAGGACCAGACCATGATCGTCGTTCTGGCTACTCTTGCCCAGACCAACGCGCTTATTCAACAGCAAAACGACAGGATCGGGGCACTCGAGCAAAAACGTCGTTCGAAGACTCCCCCCGGTCACAAACCTCGCTCTCAGCACGACATGGTTCCAAAGAAACGTCCTCGTTCACCCTCCCCCAGGGAGAACGCGGGTCCCGCCTCCAAGAAGCACATAAAGCAACAACAATATAGAAACCGAACTTCGACGAAGTAAAAAAAAGAGTTTCTAAAGACTATGGGCCTGATTATGCGACTTATGATATAGAAGAAGATCTAGTAAATCTTCAAGAAGCCTTGTCATCTATGGATGCAGATTTATGGCAAGAAGCTATGAACGGTGGGATAGAATCTCTAGAATCTAACAAGACCTAACACTTAGTAGACTTGCCTCATGGTTTCAAACCAATCTGTTGAAAATGGGTTTTGAAAAAGAAACTAAAACCAGATGGAACAATTGATAAATACAAGGTTCGCCTTGTAGCCAAGGGTTTTAGACAAAGAGAAAATATATATTTCTTCGATACCTTCTCTCCAGTCACCAGGATTACATCCATTTGGGTACTTATTTCAATAGTTGCTATTTATAACTTATAGTACACCAAATGGATGTTAAAACAACTTTCTTAAATGGTGACTTAGATGAAGAAATCTATATGGAACAACCGGAAGGATTTGTGATACACGAACAAAAAACAAGGTCTGTAAGTTAGACAATTCTCTGTATGAATTAAAACAAGCTCCTAAAACAATGGCATGGAAATTTTGATAACTTAATGATATCGAATGGGTATAAAGTGAATGAAAATGTCAAATGCGTTTATTACAAATTCGAGAATCGCATATGCACTATCATATGTCTTTATGTAGATGATTTACTCATATTTGGATCAAACATTCAAACCATTAATAATGTGAAATCATTATTGTGCTACAACTTTGATTTGAAAGATCACGAGATTCTTGGTATCAAGATTACGAGATCCGAGCAAGGAATTTCTTTGGATCAATCACACTATGTGGATAAAATCTTAAAGAAATATAAATACTTTGATTCTAAACCTGCGTGCACACCTTATGATCCAAGTGAGAAACTGTTTAAGAACACTGGTGAAAGTGTGTGACAAACCGAATACGCGAGCATCATTGGCAGTCTTAGGTATGCCACCGATTATACTAGACCCGACATTGCATATGTCGTAGGATTGTTATGCATATTTACAAGTAGGTCGAGCAACGAGCACTGACAAGCTATTGAGCGAGTCATGAGGTACCTTAAAAGGAACATGGATCTCGGCCTACATTATAAGAAATTTCCTGCTGTACTACAAGGGTACAATGATGCAGATTGGAACACCTTATTGAATGATTCCAAAGCTAATAGTGGCTATATATTTAGTATTGCTGGAGGAGTTGTATCTTGGAAATTAAAGAAACAGACTATCCTGACTCAGTCCACAATGGAGTCTAAGATGATAGCACTAGCCACAACTAGTAAAAAAGCAAGTTGGTTAAGATGCTTGCTAGTTGAGATCCCTTTATCGAAAAAACCTATGCCAGTTGTGTTGGTCCATTGCAATAGTACCACGACTATTGCAAAAATTGATAACCGTTATTATAATGGTAAAAGAAGTCAAATAAGAAGAAAGCACAACAGCGTTAGAGACTGTATCTCTAAAGGAGCTGTAAGAGTGGATCATGTACGCACTGATGAAAACTTAGCAGATCCTTTGACGAAAGGATTAGCTAGAGAAAAAATCCATAATACATCCAAGAAAATGAGACTAATGCCTATACAGAAATGAGTTGCTCATGATGGTAACCCGATCTAAATGACTGGAGATCTCAAGAAATAGCTTCAATGGGTAATAACAAGTTGTGAGTAATATGAGGCAATCATGCTAGAGTAAATAAGAGAAGCATGAATCCTGAAGCGATAAGAGGATGAGATAATATAAACTCTTAATGAGATCTATACTCTGTATGAGGGAGTACCTTAGCTACATGAGTACTCTTGATAGACTCACCTATGTGATTGTGGAACCGAGGCCGGTTCCTATGGAATTTCGAGGCAGAATTCCTAGAGCCTTCACTAAATTAGGATACACGTGCAAGGCCATTAAAGCATGGGCTATTAGAATACACCTTAAGAAAAGGTTGTGTGCGAGTTTGATGTCTGAGATAGAGTTCAAGTCATTTGTGTCACTCTTGTTGAATCTAAATCCTACTTGCTACGCAAAGGTTCAAGTCGTAGACACCTCTGCTTATGCACAATTTTAGAAACGTTTGACGTTACTTCTAAAACACTTTTTAAATTCAAGTGGGGGATTGTTGGAACATTATGTCAATATTCCAAAATAGGGAAATGAATTGAAAAAGTTCCTAAGTCAAGTCTCACACTGTGTGTTAGTTGAAAAAACTCTTTAGTCCCACATTGCTTAGATTAGAAATCTTGGCTAGTTTACTTCATTATATAAGGAAGTCACTTGTTTCATTCCAAAATATACCAAATACTTATTTTGAGTTTTTCCTTCCTCACTCTCAGAACTCCGCGTCTTTTGAATTGTCGAAGCGCCAACTTCTACCAATTTCTTTTTACTCGTTGAATTTTCCAAGTACTCTCTTGAATTCTCTTTAGAAATAATGTAAATCTCTTCTCGTTTGAGTTGAGAAATTATCAAGTATAATTTTTCTTGGATTCTCTTTAGAGAATTATTCGAATTTCTCTTTGTTTGAGAAATTATTGTGATTGGTCAAATGACCATTATTAAATTCTCTTTGGAGAAATATTGAAATTTCTCTTGGTTTGAGAAATTACTATGACTGGGTGTATTTCTGGATCGATTATCTATCGTGCAAATAGTAATTGCTTTGCATAATTTTGGACAGAACCGTGAAACGTCTTAAAGAGAGCGATTTAGTCCGGGACTCGACCCAATGATTTCTTTGGTGACAAACTTTTTAAAACTGTGACATGATAAAAGCTTAAAATAAAAATAAAATGAAAAAAATCTGATTTCTCACGAGTTGTTTTTTTATCCAACACTCATTTAATATCAATAGCTTGATGTCTATCTTCCCAAGTTAAAGAGTGTGTTTCATGTCTGTCATAACATCATAATTTTCCTCGGCCGCCACGTCAATTTTGTGTTCAACTTTACTTTTTAGTAGGGGTGACAATAAAATCCATTAATAGAATATCCATCCAATTCATCCTATAATTTATCCATCCAATCCATCCATTAATAAAAAAACAAATTTAATGGATTGATCCAATCCATCCATCTCATTTTATAAATCCAATGGATTTTAGTTTATTACTTATTAAATAATATTTTTATTAAAAAACATGAAAAATCTAAAATTAAACCTTTTCTTGACATTTTTGTTTCTTTTAATATTTACCCATAGTTTTTCTTGTATCATAATGTAAAAAAAAATGTAAATATTTATTGTTTGTGACGTAAACATGAAATTGATATATATCAGTACATGAAATCAAATAGTGTGTATGGACAAAATATAACCAGGACATAAAAATCAACAATATCTTGCTTCTTTATGAACAATTTTCTTATTTTAGATAATATATTGCAGTACCTAGTATATCTAATTTAATATCCAGAGAGTGGGAATTGTTTTCTCCTTGGAAAAAATTAATGATGCTATTCACGTTAAAATTGCTTAATTGGTTCGCAATGAATTTATTTAATTTAACATATTAACGTTAAAATGACTTAATTGACATGTATTGAATTTTAATTTTCTTTGGATGAATTGGATATCCATCCATTTGAAATACCTTAATGGATAGATTGGATGGATTATATTCCTTAGTGGATGGATTGGATTGGATTTTTAAAACAAAGTTTAGTGGATTATTAATGGATTAATAGATTGTTTTGATCCATCCATTAACAATCCAATCCAAATCCATCCAATCCATCCATTTTGCCACCCCTACTTTTTAGTACAACTGATGATATCTTCATGCTCTTCCTTGATTGATCTTTATTTGGTAAGTAGAAACCGCCAACATGTTTTTCCCGCACCTTTGTTCTCGTTGGAAGTGGTAACGATTGGTTTTCTTCACAAAACTTCATGCCATCATACACTTTGATGATAACCTTCTCCTTTAAAAATTTGAGCTTGAGTTCACTTGTGTCTAAGTCAATATTAGCCCTGGTAGTTAGTAGGAATGATCTACACAAAATTATAGGGGCCTTTGCTTCTTTCTCAATATCAAGCACTACAAAATCAATTGGAAAAGTAAAGTTTTTGATCTTTACCAACACATTTTCCATTATCACATAAGGTAATACATAAGACATGTTTGCCAATGTTAGTGTCGTGTTAGCTGGTTTTGCTTCTCCGTCTAATTTCTTCATTATTGAGAGTGACATCAAACAGATAGTTGCCTACAATTCACAAAGTACACTTAAAATCCGTGGGCTTCATATAGCACAAGAAATGGGCCAATGAGATAGCCTATCTCTCCAATAAAGACTTGAAAAATATATAAATTAACCACAATAAAAGACCATTCAAGAAAATATAACTAGTCCCCTAACTAAAAAGTTTCATGATTTACCATCCAAAAATCTAAACTCAGACAACAAACAACCAGAATTGAAAGTTAAATAGCCTACTGAATCACAAAGTATTACAAACAATGGCCACATGATACCAAATGAATTGAAAATACATAAATTAAACAGTGGTCCAATGCGCAACCAGTCTTTTCGTCTCATCACAGAAATGTAGAATGATTGAACTCAACCTGTGCTTTTGGCGATACTCGTTCCATCAATAACAATTCTTGTGAAATTTTTAACAACATAGGTGCATCTAATTCCTTATAACAATAATTGAAAGTAAGAGTCTCTAACAAAGGAGAATTTAAAAGTATGAACTGTGTCAAACTCATTGCATGGTGAGGGCTACCTCCAAGGTAGATATCTACTATCTGAAGTCCAAGCCAGCAATATTCTTCTAACTCTAGTCTAAGCCACCAACATTCTTGTAACTCTTCGAAATAGTCTGAGGTATCATCATTGTTGCAACTCTAAAGTATAAAATTAAAGAGTCAAAACTCAAAATACAACAATAAGAAACAAGCTAAGTAGCATAGGTTTTCATGCATGTTCACCTGGTATATAGCAAATTCAGTCAACCTAGGAGCACTTTTGAGAACACTAACAACATACAAAAGTTCTCCTTTTTCATTCAAACTCATGTCATGCAATTGCAGATACTCTAAAGAGTTGAATGAGCTTGCTAGCAGCGTGAGAGGAATGATATCTGCATATGGATACTTTGCATACAAACAGAAAATCTATGAGATTATCTGTACAACGCTTGGAAATAGCAATAACACACGGTTTTCATTATAAATATTGGATTCAACCACCAATCAAAATTCAACATTACTTCTCATATAAAAATATCCAATAAAATAGTAAGAAACAGTCTTAAAAATATCAACCCTTAAGGCCAAGCTAGATAGATATGGCAATAAAAACAATAAAATGTAAAAAATATATATATTTTAACATGTCCATATGGCAACTAACTGTCACGCTCTTCCCCATTTCAGATTGAATTTACCAAGCAAACACATGGGCCAGAATCTCATTATCCAACTGAACAGTAATTAAAATAATAGAATCAGTGATGTTTTCTAACCTTCTCCTTCTTGCCATACATACTTTTTCGCACAGAAAGCCTCTTGATTTTTGGCAAACTTTTGATCAAACCATATACCCTGATACCATTAACATCAAGTGTAAAATCGACCAAATTCGTTGCTTTCTCAAGAGAAATTGACTTCATATCATCCCTTAATACTATCTCTAAGACTTTGAGAGTAGGAGATGAAATATCAAGATACTCATAACCATCACATGATTCAATTATGAGCTTCTCAAGAAACGGACAACCAGACACAAGAGTCTCAAGTGCACCGGGCTCGAATACAAGCATATCTAAGTGAAGTTCAAGCAATTTTTTAAAGCCGCAGAAATCAGGTGGAATTGACATGTTAAATCCGCCAAATTTTAAGTAAGTCAATTCCTTACAAGAGAAGATAATATATGGGATTTCATCCGGAACTGAGTTGAAGTTCACAAAATCAAGATATTTAATGCCCTTCCTTGACAAAATCGGAATCCAAATATTGAGGTATTCCACTTCCATATCGAAATAGGCGGAGTCATATGGTAAGTAAAGAGTAAACTTGTGTATCGGCCCGCTGTGGAGCATAAGAACATCGGTGATGATTTTAGAAATGACAGGGTTAGGGTCATCAAGATGCATGAAAGTATTAAAAAAGTCTTGGTCAAAATGAAGTTGTGGGGCTGAAGTCCACATATACCTCCAGTTTTTAGATAAAATACTAGTCCTAACTTGGTCTTTGATTTCCAAGTTCCCTAGGATGGCATCAATGACATTACCTGGTAAGTAACTTATTTGATCATTTTCATTGGCCTTCTTATTGAGCAGAGTCATGACAGACCTACAAATTAAAAATTAAAAAGGGAATCAAATCGCTTTTGATTTCAAAACACTTGGAATCATATCATACTAAAAAGATCTGAGAGTAATTTTCAAAATGAATGGATCTGAAAGCAAGCATGTAATCTAAGCATGAAAAGTGAAGTGCCCTAATAAATCATCACAGTTATGAATCATTTTTATGATACGGGGAAAACCTAATGAATGGATGATGCTGATAACTATAGGATAAAGTATCGATTTTTGATGAATTCTTACCGTTAAGCGAGACTGCGATGGCTTGTGGGAGTCGCTGAAATGTTCACAGAGGTTGCAGACCTACGGTGAGAGAGTGAGTGTGTGGTTTATGGTGGGGTACATCCATTTCTTCCTATATCATCAAACCAAACATATTTCAAGATCTAGTGTCCACGTCATCTTTGTATAGATGGCAATTTCTCCTATAATTTATATTTTTTTTTTAACAATCCGGTACCCTTGAGTTTAGTTGGGTACCAGTACCCTCAACCAATCAAATAGTAAAATTCAATGTCACATCACTTTTGTATTTTATTTTATTTTAAAATAAATTAAAATTAAAATTCATTTTATACTAAAGTACTGGTATCCAACTTAAACTCATGGGTACCAAAGAATTTATATTATTTTTAATGGAATGGAGAGGAATACATAATTATTTTATATTATTAAAAAATTATTTCATAATTATTAAAAAAAATTATTTTTAAATGTAAAGAAAATTTATTATCAATAAAGTATTTATTTTATTTTAATTAACAATTATCTTTATTTTAGATACAAAATTCTTATTTATAAAGGGTTAAATATGTCTGTGGTCCTTATAAATATCTCAATTTTCAGTTTTAGTCCCTCTAATATTTTTCTTCAAACAATGGTCCTCATAAAATTTTCCATCCACAATTTTGGTCCCCGCCGTCAACTTTCATTAACGGAAGCTGACGTAGCACGCCACGTGAAAGACAGCTTGGCAAAAATATGAAAACACTTGAAATTGCGGGGGTTTTAAACCTCCTCTAAACAAATCCAAAAAAAAAAGAAAAATATTGGTTCTGGACTTTTCTCAAACAACTTGCGAGCAAGTTTTGCAACAACATTATATCACACGAATTCATCACTTGATACATGCATATATTGATTCAACCTCTCCACTCAGATTATATAATTTGCTATATTGCATTGGTGTTGAATTGAAAATACTAAGGAAGCATTAAGTGAAAGACCATAAGAGAAAGCCATGCCTATAACTCCTGAAATACACACCATATGTTGAAAATTTTAATACCTCCATAAGACAGAAATTAAAGGGACATTCTAAATCTTACCAGAGGAGAATGTTCCGGTTAGAAGTACAACCATGCAAAGTGCAGCAGATGCAAGAACAACTACACTTACTGTTTCTAACCGCTGAATCAACCACTCATTTGCAGCAAAACTATGAAAGAAATGAGTATCATTGATGTCAATTTAGCGGTGCTATTGTTACTTAAAGGGTTGATTTGAAAGCTTAGTCCTATGATGAGAAAAAGCTGAAGATTGTGTTCTGATCTGAATATGAATGTGAAGGTGAATGTGATTCATACACATTTCTTCACATACCAAATATTAATTAGTCTCAAGGATTAACACTAACAAATAACTATTTTTTAAATAATCATTCATTATTATAACCTGTGATTAGGTTTCTTCCTTAAAATTTCAACAACCCACCATAGATTATTAAAGGATTACCAATATTCAAATGTTCATGCAGACATGAGGATATCACCTTCTTTGGTTATTAGTTGCATAAATAAGTTCTCTGTTGCATATTGTAATTTAGATAATTGAATTTAAAGACATGAAAAAGGAAATTAAACTTAATAGGTTGTAACTTGTATACAATCTTCCTCATAATTACACCTCTTTTGTCACATCTAATATATATATATATATATATATATATATATATATATATATATATATATATATATATATATATATATATATATATATATATATATGATACTATTGGGGTTTAGTGCAAGTGGTTAGTTCATTATTGTAATGAATTAGCTAACATAATTTAATTGATTAACTAGCTAACATAATTATTACATTCAATGACTTGTGAAGTAATTTCATCTTTTAAGAACTAGTATGAATAGATGTGGTGGATGCATTTAACTGTTTACATAACATCAACCGCACCTGTCATAGTATCTAAGCAAAGATATTATACAAAATATTAAAATATTTAGCAGTAATAGAGTAATTTTTACAGCAGTATGAACATAATGTATAGTTTATGAAGCATGAGCCGCCAGTACAGTATCAACAAGCTCAACCACCATTGAGATTTGCTGGCTATTAGTGACATTCTCTTCTACCTCTCTTATTTATGTGCAGCTGCTAACTCTTATGATTTAAATTTGAGTTTAACTTCTAGTAGCACTACATCAAAGTAAGATTCGAAACTCGTGATATTGGAATTTGGTTTCCCAGCATTGGCGTCAGAGGAGGAATTCAGAAAACCAGCGGGGAGATTAAGGTGTTTTACTTTCTCCCATAACTCAGTGACGGTGATGATGATTTTTCAGTTTTGAATCTTTAGGTTGTTTGCAACGTGAAAAGGAAAAAGAAGACCATTTGTTGTGTTAGTTGATCTAGGCGTTGAGTATTGTCCCATCCATTTTCTGTTGGCTGTAGTTCATTCCCTCTGGATATTTCGTCACTGTTGGTTTCAAAATAACCTAGAAGAAGAGTTTGCAACTAGAAAGCACTTGAAAGATTGCCCGGATTAAATGTTTTAGAGAAATTAGGCATTTAAGGAGGTTTGTAACCCCCACAATCTAACTAGTTTTTTTTAAGTTTACTTTAAGTTAAGTGGCATGACATGTGGCATGTCACGTCAGCTTCCGTTAGAGCAAATAGACGGCAGGGACCAAAATTAGAGACCGAAAATTTTATGAGGACCATTCTTTAAAGGAAAATTTTATAGGGATTAAAATTGAATGTTGGGTTATTTATAGGGACTAAAAACATATTTAACCCATTTATAAATGTTAAAATTTCTATTTTTTTCACGGGCTAATATCAATAAAATATCTATTTTATTATAATTAACAATTATTTTTATTTGAAGAAAAAAAATTTATTTTTAAATGTTAAAATTTGTATTTCTCTCACATGCCACTATCAGTAAAATACATATTTTATTTTTATTAACAAATATCTTTATTTGAGAAACAAAATTATTATTTTTAAATGTCAAAATTGAATTTATATTATTTTATTATTGATTTTATAATTAAATAATTCATTTTAAATATATATATATATAAGATTTATATTGTATTAAATAAGATTTCATCATTTATTAAAAACTCACATGGTTAACGAATTCAAGAGAAAGATTTAATCAAATGTTACTTCAAACATTAATTGAAGGAAAAAAAGTTAATGATGTACAACTCTAATATGATGAAGATGAAATTTTTGATGATCTGAATTGTTACACTCATAATGTTGACTGTGTCAGTTGTATCAAATGTAATAAAATAGTTGAATAGACATTGTTTATGAGTTTATGTTTTAAGCCATGTTTTGATGTTGTTGTTTAAGAGTTTAGGTTTGTGTAAATAGTTGTTAATTAAGTTGTAACAAATATTGATTATCAATGACACCAAAAATCAAAGAATTTAAAATTTCTCTCATACTCCATAGAATGTACTTGTTACTATTATTTCTTTAAATTTTGTAAATTGGTCCTCATATTTTCCAAAATTATAAAATTGACCCCAAAAAATTGCAAATTGATTGTTAATAATTTTTAAAATTTACAATTTGGTCCTTCAAATTTTTTAAAATAGAAAATTGGTCGTTACTTTTCAATTTTTTAATTTGGTCAAAAAAATTTAAATTTTATAAAAAATAATCCCAAAAATCTAACAATGAATTATCTTAATACTCCATTCAAACAAAATAATTTAAAAATGAATGGATTTCAATTGAATCATTTAAATTGCTTTGAATTTTAAATTTCTTTAAAATTTCCAATTACCCCATCCAAACACACTCTAAAAGAGGCTTTATATAATTTGAAACAAGTCCCTAAAGTTTGATATGATCGTTTGAGTAAGTTTATGTTTGAAAATAATTGTTAAAGAAGAAAGATTGATAAAACTCTTTTTACTAAGAAATTTTAGCATGACGTTAGCGGTGCATGCTGTAGTTTGGGTACGTTTAGATCATTTTGAGGTCCCCCTTTCAGACTTCTCCTGAGAGTATTGTCCGCAGACAGCTAGATAATATTCTGGAGGATTTTGAGAGTCGTATAGTACCATAGGAGTATTGGAGTCAGGAAGCCACATCTGAGTGACATTATGCTGAGGGTTACATGACTTGGTTCTATTCTGTTTCACACCTATACATGACACTAGACGCTTTTGGAAGTCCACCTAAGTCTGCTCACGAGGAGATCACAGAGAATGAGCAGGCCAGGGATGATCATGTCGTCGTTGTGTTGCCGATTTGCCAGAATATTATGTGGATGCTAGAAGAGGACATCGAGTTTAGGCTGTTTGAGAGAGGTGGCGATGAAGCGGTTGACATAGCACATTGCATTCTTACCGTGGCACAGAATGTCTCGGGTTACCGTAGACAGAGGAGGAGCCGGGGTGTTAGGATTAGACATACTCAGTAGATTATGAATTTGATTGTATTTTGTATATTTTTCTATATTTTGAGAATAATTTTTGCACTATGATTGTCTTTTTGATTAATTAAATCATTAATCTATTATATGATATTCGTGTTTATTAATCTTTGAAACAAATAATGACAATGTTAATCAAATTAAAATTACTTTGAATTGAAAAAAACTACAAATTTACTACTTCATAACCAGTAAAATATATAACATTAAATAAGTTCTGACATTAAATATATGAAATATAATAATAAATCTTTACACTCCATTAACCGGTTTTATTTGTTATATTTAAATGTGAGAACTTGGTTAATGTTATCTTTTGTATTAGTTAATAAATCATAAATAAAATATATGGTTAATATCATATATTTTTGTGGTTAATGCAATGGTAAAATTGGTTAATGATACAACTTTTTATATTTGTGTTATAAAATAAAAAATATATAATTTTTTATTTTAAAAAAATCGAAAAAAAAACACTGTTCACCATGCATGATTAGAGCTGTCAAAATGGACTCGGTCCATTGGGACGGTCCACGAGCCCTATATTTTATCGTGAGTTGGGCCGCGAAAAACCTTTAAAAAACACAACCCTATCTTTTTGGGCCAGCTTACCGGGCTTATGTTTTTGATGGGCCTGGTCGGGCCGGCCATGCGGGCTTCAGGCTGACCCATTAAAAATACAATTTTAAAATAATTTTAGTTAATTTTGGAGAAAAAATATTGAGCTAAGGTATAATTGCATAAGAGTATTTCAATTGAAAAAGAAAAGTTAAAGAGGATGAAGATATCCTTCAAGATGATATGGTTAAAAAAATAGTTGCGAGATAAAGAGAAATTTTGATAAGTATTAGAGATGATATTCAGTTTCTCTCTACTTTTACATAGATATCTTCGTGGGAATTGTATATATGGATGTTGATTTGATGAGTATTTTAAATATCACCTAACTAAGTTTATTATTACTCTCTATTTATATTATGTAGCTTTTATCTATTACATCTTTTTATAAATTTAAAACTATAATATCGAAATAAAGGACTGACTGGCCCATCGGGCTAGCCCACCGGGCCACATGACCTATTAGTAACTGGGTCTGACTCATTTTTGACAGTTCATGAAGTAATCGGGCCGACCCACTTCAGTCTCTTTATATGGTTTGGTCCCCCGGACCGAAGCAGACTGGATCGGGCCAACCTATTTGACAATTCTATGCATGATGTCAAATTTAGGTGTACAAGTTGGTGTCAGGATAGCATATTTGATAAAATTAATAAACTTGGATTTTTCGGAAAAAAAAACTATCACAAAATGAAAGTATATTATATAAAAGGATTTTTCAACTTTTGTGAAAAAATAGAAATTATTTAAAGAGACTAATATATCAAAGAAAACATTAAAAGACTTTAACACATAGTTCATGATTAAAAACATAATTCATTACAAACTCAAATGTTTTCTATTTTTCATCAACCTTAGAAAGCTAAATTTTGAACCCTATTCATATAGTATCCATTAACCTCGCACTCTGTTTAGATTATATGAACTTATATCTTCATTAGCATTTCTTTCTTTTATGCAGTATATCATACATCTAACAATATTGTCACATTTTCTAAATTCTTCATCTTTTATACCACATATTTGAATAAGATTATATAGTGATGTAACAGCTATGATCTTTTGTTGTTTGATTAGTGAAAATGATCATATGACACTTGTTGTGTTTTTAAGTATGATGACTGTATGAGTCATGATGCTTTTGATTTTCCATTGAATGAATATCACAAACTGATTTTAAGTTCTATCCAAAGGATTTAAACTTGTCAGAAAACTATGTAGAGACACTAAGATTCAAGGAGACAAGAATGTAACAATTTAGCTTCATTCAATTGTAACTGCATATTTCATATACTTTAATAATACCAGTACTAATGTACTGAATCATTGATCACCATAAAAATATTTCTTAATCTTACAAAGACCAATATACCATAAACCCATCTGATGAATGTAACAAAGAAGTAAAAGGCCATAGTTCTTACTATATGATAGAATATCTCACATATATAACACCTAGATAACAAACATATATCCTCAGCTACTTTGACAAAACTGAGACTTTAGCAGCTTCACAGGACTTTCTTGCAATCCAAGGAATTTACCATGCACTGGGACTAGCTACCTTGGCCACATAACTATAATGTCCTCTCCTTCCTCCTCCTCCTCCTCCTCCTCCTCCTCCTCCTCCTCCTCCTCCTCCTCCTCCATTTCTTCTTCCTCGATTCATCTGATATTCATTATTATCATTGTGATATGCAGGGTTCTTAGACCACGACGTACTATTCTCTCTCCTTCTGTTATTTCCTTCCCATGTTCTCCAATTTGTATTCCCACCATTACTTGTTTGATACTTGTTATCCAAGTCACCACCATATTGCTCCTTTGGAATCCACCTTTGAGAAACATTCTGTTCCCAAGAGTTGGTTTCATTATTTTCATGATTGTTTGATCCCCATCCATCAGCAGCATAGCTTGGTTCGGGAGGCTTCGTTACTTCTTCCTCGGCGCCCCATCCCCATCCACAGGCTGGATTTGGTTCAGGGGGCTTTGTTACTTCTTCATCGTCCCCCCATCCAGTAGGTTCTATTCCCCATCCAGGACCGGATAATGACTGATTTAATAGAAGAGAACTTCCTAAAATCACAGTCTCCTGGCTCTTTTCTATCATGTTCCGACTGGCCTCTACTTCTCTATCCAAATCCAGATAGAGTTCAGGATCGACACTCGCATCCCAATCTACATCATCGATGTACATGTCCGGATCAGGCAACGGAATGTTGCAGGGAAATCCGTTGATCGCAGCCCAAAACCTGTTTTTTGCATTGTCAAATGTCTCTTTGACAGCAGAGTCTTCCCAGTTTACCACACTGGAATGCATATACATATACCTCTTGCATTCTATTATCTTTTTCCATGGAACTGAGCCAACCGAAGCACAAAATTTCTTTTCCCACGAAGGAACTGTTGGAAACCTATTATCTGTAAGCCAAAAGAATTAAATAGAATCAAATGATAATTCAAGTTGCATTGCTTGACACTAATATGTACTTCTAACTTAACGAAGAAAAAGAGCGAAAAACATGCAAAACTCGTGCAGAAGAATAAATATGCATTCATTGAATGGACAAATCTAGATAGTGTTAGTACAAAACCAGAAACAAACAGAATCTGTCCATAGCGGAAAGTACAAAAGATCAATCGCTAAGCTTTCCTATTCAACAATTGACTGACTTATGGATACTTTAAACATGCCTCCAAAAGATCTAATTAGTAGATTCACATACAACTTCAGTTTTAAACACGATACGTCGAGTTTGCATAAAGAAGAATATAGTTAAATAAACACGAAATTGAGTTATCTTTGGAATGGGTTGCTCTATTTTAATTCAATGATGTTACATATCATCCGAGCGATCCGAGCCTAACCAATAGATACCTACTTGCCAAAATCAATATATTCTCAGATCATATATAACCAAATCAAAACAGTTAAATAGATTTGATTTCCAAGTGTTCAATTTGAAATAGTACAATCATAGCCAGCATGAATTCAAAGCAGAACACAGACAAGTGATTACAAAACACAATCTGCAGAAGATCCAATACAAACAGAAACGTAGTTATTTATCACCACTGTCCATTTCAATAATTGAACAACGTAGGGACCAACCAAACAACCAACCTGATGAAAATGAAAAACACCAACAACAACCTAGCTACCTACCAACCTACCAACCAAATAAATGACAACATTCCATATCCTTCGAGACACTTCCTTCAATTATTGAAACTTTTAGTCTAATTATCTTTACACGAAAATTGAACCTAAACTAAACCCTCCATCATCATAGTCACACACACAAACAGGTAAAGTACAAAATACAAGCTCTAAGTCTCATCTCACAAAAGGGTTTTCTGTTTTCATAATACCAAAATTTCTGATTCAAAACCAGCAAATGAAAAAAAAAATCCCAAATTTAAAACCCAAAAAAAAACCCAATTGAAAGTAATCCATGCAAAAACTGAAGAAAGAAAGGGAAAAGAAAAAGCCACTTACCCAAAGGTGGTTTTCCATTATAAGATGAGGATCTCCAGTGACCCACTTGATGATTACTGATCTCTTGGTTTTTTCTCCAATTAGCCATTTCAATAAGCAACAGAGAGAAAGACCCAAAAGAGAAAAAATGGAAAAGATTTATCGATTGCAGGGAAGAAACACAATTGAAGAAAAAATTAACGAACTTTGAGAAATTTAGGAGAAAATGATTAAAGAATTGGAGAAAGAAGACGATGATTGTGACTATGATTTTGACACAGACAGAAGAAGTTTTACGAGGTTTCTTGTTTCTTGTTGCTTCCACAAGACATATCCTTTGGGTTTGTACTTGATTGCGTATTTATAGCAACACGTTTGCTCTTTTGTTTCATTCACATTTACTTTTCGAGGCTAAATTAGGAAATTGCTTTATCAATTTATAAGATTTACTATAATCGAATCTAAAATCTGAAAATTAAATGTATTTAGAAAATTATTTTTATCTACTAAGTTTGACCAAAGTCGAATCTAAATTTTAAAAACTAATAAATAAATGTATTTTGGAAATTATTTTTTTAATTAATAAGATTGACTAAAATCCAATTTAAAAATTGAAAATTAATAAATAATTGTATTTTGAAAATCCATTTTTAATTAATAAGATTTACTAAAATTGAATTTAAAATTTAAAAATTAAATGTATTTAGATTTTTTTTTAAAAAAATTAATAAGATTGATCAAAATTAAATCTGCAGTATGTGTTGAGGTACAAAGTGAATTTTGACTGGTTGATAACTTGGACAATGACATGCCACACACTATGATTTTTTTTAAAAGGCTGATACGAATGGAGAATGGTTATGTATTTTTTTTTTAAAAAAAGGAATCAGTTTTTGCAGTGTTGACGTTGATGGGTTATTCATGGTTTTCGTTTGATTTTTTCGCGCGGTTTTAAGAAAGTTCAACTCTATATTGGTTTGATGATAATGATAAATGCACTAACTACGTCTACAAAAGGGATATGGGCTTGTATGTTGCTTCATAGTATAAGGTGTTAGGTCTCTTCATTGCATTATGTATCTATACCGATATAGAAATCAAGAACAGAAAACTTTATGAGTTAATACCCCATCAACTCGTATCGCTTAAACCCATGCCAGAACTCAATAAAAGAATGAAAGCAGAAGCGTACTTGAGTTTGTCAATGTAATCTTTCGATTCGTAGAGTTCCTCAGGGTTTCTTGAATCTCTCCTGATGGAGACGAAGAGAGAATTCTGATAAACTGTGTATTTCAATCACTCTACAAATTGGGACCATAACCCATATAAATAATTGTCGGGTTATTTTTTACTCTCTCCGTCTCATAATAAATGTCTTATTTGAGCTCTGCGCGGTTCTTAAGAAAATGATTAGATGTGTTGATTTTAATGATAAAATTAATACTACCTCCGGTCCCATTTATAAGAAAAGAATTTCTTTTTCGATACATTGAATAAATAATGTATCTAGATAGTATGTTGTCTAGATACATTATTTATTCAATGTATCTAAAAAGAGAATCTTTTCTTATAAATGTGACCAGAGAGAGTATCATTTACTAAAATATCCCTATTTATTATAAATAAATGTTGTATTAATATTCTAAAAAGACATTTATTTTAAGACATGAAAATTGCAAATAATACACTTTTTATGAGACGGAGGGAGTAGTTTTCAATATTCTAATTTGGCTCTTCATCAAATTAGATATTGACTTATTGTATCTACACAACAACCTTACCTTTCATGACATGTATGCTTTTAGCCACATACTTAATATTAATTAGACCACTATAGTTTTAGCTAATTAAATAATGACCCTAACACATGTAATATTACATTTGTAACTCAAAATTATAACAATCTTTCACTAGTCACATAAGTAACTTTACATATGTGTTAGATTTTATGAGCGCAAAATTTGTCATTATATACTTCTAGCATATCCAAATTATCTCGTCCATTAGTTATGCCAGTACTAAGAACCAAAGTAATTTTTGTTATATCAATCATAACTAAAACACATCAGTGATTAGTAATAGTGACACAACTAAATGACATCAATTCATTATGAAATGTGTTGCATAAAAATCACTAGAATTTGACATGTACATGTCGAATTTCAATTGGTCATACTTTACTTTAGGGAGATTATTCAATAACCTGTACAAAGTATAAATAGTTGAATATCAAACTTTATAAACAAAAAATATTCAAAATCATAATATGCATACATAATACCAAACAAATAACACAAAAATCACAAATGAGTAACTCCCACTTAACTAAAGATTCCTTAAACTGTAAAACACTCATATGAGCAGTGTGCTCATGAAAGACCTTGGATGGAAGACCTTTTGTAAGAAGATCTGCTATCATGGTGTTTGTCCTTAAGTGGTCTATGGAAATCTGTCCACTTTATACCCATTCCTTAATAACTAGGAACTTGATGTCAATATATTTTGACTTAGTCGAACTTCTATTATTGTTAGAATATATGACGGTTGATTTATCATCACAATATAACTTAAGCGGTCTTTCAATTCCTTCCATAATTCACATGCTAGTGACAATGTTCCTCAACTAAATCCCATGGTTAGATGCCTCATAACATGCTATAAATTCCGCTGCCATACTGGATGAAGCTATAAGAGTTTATTTGGAAATGCGCCAAGAAACTGCACCACCGGTCAATATGTAGATATAACCAGAAGTGGATCTTTTACATTTTGGCATCCATCAAAATATGAGTCAGAGTATATGAGTCAGAGTATCTCTCATTGGTTTGACCTTGTATACGTGAGCATATAATCTTTTATTCTCTTTAAATACCTCATTAACCTTTTGGTTTGTTTTCAAATGATCCACTCCTGGATTGCTCAAATATCGTCCTAACATCCCAAATATGAACGTAATATTGGATGTGTACATAATTGGGCATACATCAAACTCCCTACAGCTAACGCATAAGGAATCTTTTGCATTTATTGAATTTCTAAATTTCCTTTTGGGCATGACTAAGACTAAATTTGTCTCTCTTAGAACTCGAGTTTCCCTTGGTTTAGATTCCGCATGCCAAATCTTTTAAGCACCTTTTCGATATAGTTCCTTTGTGATAATCCTAAAATACCATGAGATCGGTCTTAGTGTATCTGAATTCCTAATACAAAGGAGGCACTACCAAGATCTTTCATTTCAAACTTTCTTGATAAATTTATTAGTTTCGTGTGTCATGCTTATATCATTTATGGTTAGTAGTGTGTCATCAACATACAAGACCAGTAAAATATACTTGCTCCCATTGAGTTTTTGATACGCACAATCTTTAACAACATTCACCTCAAAAACAAATGAGAGAATTATTTCATGGAACTTGTGGTATCACTGACGAGACACCTACTTTAGTCCATAAATGGATTTTGTCAATTTGGAAACCATATTCTTTGAGTCTCTTGACACAAAGTTTTTTGGCTGCACCATATAGATTGTTTCATCAATGTTGACATTGAGAAATGTCGTGTTGACATCCATTTGATGGAGTTCTAAATCATAGTGTGCAACAAGAACCATGATTTTTCTCAAAGAGTCTTTCGATTAAACTGGATAGTTGATGGGGACATCTTCCATCATACCCATTATTTTCCTCATATTCTGGGAGAAAGATTATGTAATCATCCATATTAGGATTTCTCCTTTCTCTAGTGGATCTCACAAATGTATTGGTTCTTGTAACACTTGTTATCTTGAGTTTGTTCTTCTTGAGAAAATTCAACAATTTCTTGTGGAGGCTCCATACTTTGAAAATCGATTCTCTATTATACGCTCCCATTGGATCGTCATTAACCACCATAATCTCAAAAAATTTAGAATCAATTAGACTTAATCAAAAGACCAACTCTTGATGCCAATTGCTATGTGATAGTATGGTGTAAGAAAATAGTCTAGAGGCGCGGGGTGGGGGAGGGGGGTGAATAGATTTTTAAAATTGAATTATCTAAGGTTTTCTGAGTTTGCACGCGGAAGATTTAGAGCAAAAATATGAGAATTATACTTGTATAAAAATTGTCTCATGTAAGCACTTAATACATTTACAAATATCACATATGATCAAATGATGATGCACAAGGAATTGAATTCTATACTTCATGAGGTGTATTTATACAATGATTTAATTTGTGAATTCTTAACTCAACAAATTTTTTAGATTTTAATCACCACTGAAGCTCGATTAGGTACCAATTCCAACACAAAACAAATCTTAAGCAATAAATTTCTACCAATTGAACAAACGATAAACTACTCTAAGAATTGAAAACCTAAGCATGCAATGTCCTACGAAAATTGAAAAGACACCAGGATTTATAGTGCTTCGGCGTTCGTCCTTACTTTGCCTACGAGCACTCTTCAATGGTTTCTCATTGGAACCCGCATAGCTCCATTTTGTTTTGACAAATATTGCAAGAGTTCATACAGTCTATAGCCCACAATAATGTTGAAGAAAATAAATATTCTATATGGATCTTGACTTTTATACAACTTCACGCCAAAGTCTTAGGCTTAATCTTTACTTGATTCACATTTCTAAATCTTCCAATATCATCAATCTGCTCCAAGCCTTCGTGTGTAGCAATCACCCTTTGATCTTACCGATTCCTTTAACGAAGAACTATTTGGAGATCTGAGAATAACTCCGCCTTATCAGTAGTCTTCCATACAAACACTACTAAAGCAATATGGAGAGAAGAACGTCCTTCATTTCACTGGAATTTGTCAGCACCAAAGTCTTTGCCGAATCTTCAAGAATGATTAGTTTCAAGACAACGTCTCCCCCAATCAATCACAAATCTCTCATTATCAAGATCAAAAGTCAAAAGAAAGGTTGAAGAAGAAAGAAATTCGAAAGCAAGCATTTTGAACTTTTTCAAAGTGAGAGTGAGAGTTGATTTCAAATAAAATCACAAAATAATTATGAGATTCACTACATGAAAAGTGTTGACAAAATGTTTTATATGTGCTCGAGATTAAGTACAAAAATGAGTGGTAAAAGTTGGTTAGATTCGAATAAAGAACAATATATGGTTTAAGTTAAATGATGAGCAAGTGTGGAATAAAAAATAACAAGATTTTCGACTCATTTCGCGCTTGATTCAAATCATGAACAATGTCCCATTCGGATAAAAAACCCCGTGAATCGAAACAACTACAACAAGCCTTAATGGAAAATGTAAAAAAATGATCTAATTTGAATCAAGTGTAAAGTTTGATTCAAATCAAATCCAATAGGGGTGACCAGGAGGAGCTTGATTCAAATCAAGTGTAAATTGTGATTAAAATTAAAGTGTTAGAAAATTCCTAGTTTGGCCCTATTCAATTTGATTTGAAGCATAATGTGTGTTTGATTTGTTTGATTCGAATCATAACATACAAAATCTCAAATTTTTATTGTTTTAAAAGTACTTTGAGGTTTTTCTTTGCAACAAACTTGAATAAGAACAAAAATAGTTTTTATTCCACTGACTTTTGCAATTGACTAAAAGCATCTTGATTACGTTCAAATATATCCACTTTTTATGCATACTAAAACGAATAACGAATCAATTTCAACCTTGATCAAAAGATGTGCAATCTGTTGGATGATAATATGACAACAAAAAAATAGTCTAGAGGGGATGAATAGAATTTTGAAAACAAAATCAACCTATTCTTCAAATGAGAATAACCGAAAATTTTTCAGAGTTTACGCGTAGACGTTTATAGGCGAAAATATAAAATTATACTTAATTGCCAATTATTTAGTAACAACTCAAATTACTTTATAAATATCATAATGTCTAGATGAAGAAACACAAATATCCAATTGAATTAATTTGATAAGTCTCGAGATTGATTAATCAATCAACCAACCAGGCAAATTCTAAAAACACCATATTTCTCACCACTAAAGCTCTTGATAGGTTCCGAAACAAATATCTTTTAACTTCTTACCATTTCTAAAATTTATCCGATTTTTAAGTATTTCTATAAATTAAGTTTTTTCTTGTTGTTGTGTTATAGATTATATATAACTGAAGGATGCTATGTATTTTTAACAAAAAAATTTAAAACACATACAGAAATCAAAATGATTGTAATTAACCAAATTAAAATGACCTGCATGCAAACAAATATCTTTTGACTTCTTACCATTGCTAGAATATACCGTACTTCTCGGCATTCCTAAAAATTAAGTTTTATAAAGATTATAGACAATAACAAAAACTATAGAGTTTGGAAGAAAAATAGGGCAACTTAAATATCCATAATTTCTTACTAAATAGTGAAGTAGTTAAAGGATAATAATTGTATATCAAAACCTATATATATCTCTTAATTTCATAAGACTTTATTGACGTCCAAGGAATTTATCATGAACTGGGAGTAGCTGCTACCTTGGCTGCATAACTATAATTTCCCCTCTTCCTTCTTCCTCCTCTTCCATTTCTTCTTCCTTGATTCATTTGAATTTGATAGTCACTATTACCATGGTTCTTAGACCATGACATGTTATTCTTTCTTCTGTCATATCCATCATTTCTTGCTTGATACATGTTGGGAAAATCAGCAACATAGTGCTCCTTTGGAGTCCATCTTTGAGAATCATTCTCTTCCCAAGAGTTGATTTCATTATTTTCATCAGCACCATAACTTGGTTCCCGAGGCTTTGTTACTTCTTCGTCATCGTCCCCCCATCCAGTAGGTTCAATTCCTTCTATTCCCAGAATCACACTCTCCTCCTCGCTCTTTGCTATCATGTTTCGTCTGGCCTCGTCTTCTCTATCCAAATCCAGATAGAGTTCAGGATCAACACTTGCACCCCAATCAACATCATCGATGTACATGTCCGGATCAGGCAACGGAATGTCCCAGCGATAGCCGTTGATCGCAGCGCAATACCTGAATTTTGCATCGTAAAAAGCCTGTTTGACAGCATAGTCTTCCCACTTCATCACTTTGGCATGCGATTCCATATACCTCTTATCCCATAAAGGAAGCACGGTCGAAAACCTATTATCTGTGAACCAAAAGAATTAAACAGAATCAAAAGAAAGAACAAAACCAAACAAAAGAGAAAAAGGGAAAACAAAAAGGATACTTACTCAAAGGCGGTTTTCCGTAATAAGATGAGGATCTCCGGTGACCCACTTCACGACTACTGATCGTTTGGTTTTTTCTCCAATTCGCCATTTCAACAATCAACGGATTACAAGGAACAAACACAATTCAAGATAGAAGAAGTTTTCGGAGCTTTGTTGTTGCTTCCACAAGACATGTACTTTGGGTTTGTATTTATATCAACACTTTTGCTCTTTGGTTTCATTCATATTTAATTTTTGAGGTTAAATAAGGATATTGATTTTTTAATTAATAAGATTTACTATAATCGAATCTAAAATTTTAAAATTAAATGTATTTAGATTTTTTTTAATTAGTAAGATTGACCAAAATCAAATATAAAATTTGAAAATTAATAAATTCATTTTGGAAATTATTTTTTAACTAATAAAATGTACTAAAATTGAATCTAAAATTTGAAAATTAAATGTATTTGTAAAGTTACCTTTTTAAATAATAATAATTACTAAAATGGAATCAAAATTTGAAAATTAAATGTATTTAGAACATTATTTTTTTAATTAATAAGATTGACTAAAAAGCGGAATGATATGCAAAGTTTATATTATGTTAGAGAGAGAAAGTCCAACATCTCTCTAAAACATCTTTAGAAAGTATGCAGTCAAACAGACGTGGAAGGGAGCAAGGAGGATGGACTAAGATCATATTAAGAGAAGATAGTAGAAGGATGAAGGGGAAGTGGGACGCAACTATTACAAGAGGCATGAAGGAAGGAGGACCTGCATTTACAACCATTTACTTTACAGAGTTTGCTGAAAGATGGAATGCTAGAGGTTTATATAACGAGTTTAAAGCCTTGGGGGATATATAAGAGGTTATCACACCGAAGAAAAGAGATATTAGGGGAAGAAGATACATTTTTATTCCATTTCTTAATGTAAGGGACTCAAGTCTATTGGCTACGAAAATGGACAATACTTTCCTTGACTGCTGGAAGATTTTTGCGAATCTTCCTAGGTATTCTAGGGGAGAAGTGAAGATAAATAGATTTAAAGGGAACACCGTTAGAAACTCATCAAAAACTAAGGTAGGAGGAGGGGGTTGCCTATGAATAAGTTACATCAAGGGAAGAGGAATCCAGTTATGGGTGATCAGAGGAGGCATGTAGGGAACCCATATGCGGAGGTGACGAGAGGTCTTGTTCAGGGGACAATTAATCTAGGTAACGGGGTTCGAGGAATTCTTCCTAACTTGGTTTTCAAAACTGATGTTGAAGAGAACTCTAGATTTGAGAAAGCTTATATGGGTATAGTGGAGAATTCAGGGTTAACGTATTCCATGCAAGAACTTTTCCATGGAGAGGGTTACTTCTCGGTGAAGGTCACACTTTTGGGTGCTAACCTTTGTCTGCTTGAAGACTTAGTTGAAGGTGAAATGGAAGCTCTTGTAGAAGAGGGTTATGATTGCTTAACTAGTGGTTCAAGGAAGTAAGAAGATGAAGAAAAACATACGTGGATCCAAAAAGGGTAACTTGGTTGAGGTGTTATGGAATACCTTGTCAACTTTGGAACATAAGATTCTTTGAGTTCTTAGCGGTAACACTGGGTCTTTTTATTTGTGGCGATGATTCTACGTCTGGAGGCTGAAAATATGGATGTAGCTAAATTGATGATACGGACCAAGTGTGCATCGATGATAAACGAAGTGTTTAATATTGGTGCTGATGGGGTTACCTTTCAGATTAAAATCATGGAGGAAGCTCAAGTTCCAGTAATTTCTTATAAATCTTAACAGAAAAATAAGGATTCATATACAAGTCCCGAGGACTTGATGCCGAAGTTAAGTGGAGGTGAATCAACGGTGGGAAAAGGGGGCGAAGCTAGTGAGGTACTGGAAATGGTTCTTTTGAACGATGATGGTGAGGTGCCTAGGGGGAGGGAGGCATTTTCTAGGAGACACAAAGAAGGTAATATTTCTTCTTTTGAGGAAGGAGAACATTTTCCTATCTTAGCTTGCAGAAAAGAGTTACACATTTCGGGAGGTTTTGAGGGAAATCCAAAAGGATTGATGTTGACACATCATGCTCAAAAGAATAAAGGCTATGTTGTGTCGCTTTCCAAGGATGTGGAGTCAGAAGAGGGAAGAATGATCAGTCCTAGGTACTTTACTTGTCCCGTAGTGAGTGGGGACTACAACCTCAATGAATTTTCTGGGGCAAATGTTGGGCTGGAGTTTTTGGGCCAGAATTTAGGCCCAATGTCTTTTGACAAGGCGTGTTTATGGCTAAAATGGTTAAAGAAAAAAGAAGAAAAAGATTCGTGAAGTAAAAGATTTGGTTGCAAAGGCGTTTGGTCAACCTTTGTTCTATGCATGTCTCATCAGTAAACCCATTTCCAACAATTTGAATGGTGTTCAAGATCAGACGAGGGAAGTAGAAGGTGGCTTTTCAGGGGAAGCAGTGCTATGTTGTGATTCTATGACGAATTCAGACGTGATGCAATGTAACTCCAGATTGAGAGTAAATTTAGAATCTTTGGTAGGAGGTTATGTTGGAGATACAATTCTCAAGTTGGGGCTTGTTAGTAAAGAGAGTGAAGATACAATTTTGAAGGAGATTGAAGATATGGAAGTAAGAGATATAGAAGGATTATTATCTAGGAAGGTGGGAAAAATTTCAGTTCAATGATTATCCTCACGCTTAACATCAAGGGTGGAGGCTGCAAAACAAAGAGAAATAGAACAGGTTATTTGATTCAAAGGGGCAAGGTAGATATTTGTTATCTGTAGGAAACGAAATTGATAGAGTTTGATAACAAAGTGGAAGCAGAGTTTTGGGGGTCAAAAGATGTCGATTGGTCTTCTTGCGCTTCGATTGGGGCATCGGGGGGGGGGGGGGAGGGTGTTATTTCTTTGAAGAAGGAACTTATTCAGTCCAATATGCAGTTTCATAGGAGAAGGTTTCATGAGACTCAAATCTTTAAAGAAAGGTGAGTTGATTAATTTTATCAATGTTTACACTTTTTGTTCTTACACTTCCAGGAGGGTTCTATGGGCTGATTTAATGGTGAAGAATGGTAGATTTGTGGGAGAGAAATGGTGCATAGAAGGAGACTTCAACACTGTTTTAGAGAAGGGGGAAAGAATCAGTAAGGGTAGAGGAGGAATATACAAGGGGAGTGAGGAGTTTGTGGAGTTTGTAGAGGTGATAGAGCTGGTTGATCTTCCGTCGGTGGGAGGGAAATTCACTTGGTATAATGGTAATGGGGAAGCTATAGGAAGGTGGGATAGGTTTTTGTTGTCTGATAAGTTAGTAGTTTATTAGGAGGTGACGGGTCAGAAGGTGGGTAGAAGGGAGTTATCAGATAATTGTATGGTTTGGTTGATAGTAGGAGGGAGTGACTGGGGGCCTAAATCGTTTATATTCAACAATTCATGGTTTAAGCACGCAAAGTTTAGCAAGTTTGTGGAATAAGAATGGAAGACTATTAAAATCACAGGTAGATGGGACCTTTGTTTATATGAGAAATTGAAGAGGCTTAAAACTAAATTAAGGGTGTGGAATATAAAGGTTTTTGGGTGGATAGACTTGAAGGTGGAGGATAAGATCGATGATTTGAATGAATTGGACCAATACTTGATAAACAATTTGGGAGGTGCGAATGTGGAGGAAGTGGAAAGTAGGAGAGTTGTCAGTGAAGAGATCAGGAGACTCATTGTTATGAAGGAAGATATGCTCAGATTGAAATCAAGAGTTAATTGGTTGGTAAAGGGGGTCGTAATACCAGGTAATTTCAAAATTCTTTGAAAGAGAGAATTAGGAAGAATTACATTTGTATAGTGGAAATTTCTAGTTGTATGGTGGAGGGTGTGAAGGAAGTCAAACTTGAGATCAAGAGGCATTTTGAGAAGTTCTTTAAGGAATCCAGCAATATGAGACCAACTCCAGAAGGTCTTCCTTTCAGCAAATTAGAGGAAGTGGTTAGGATTAAATTGGAGGAACCTTTCATGGAGGAGGAGGTGAGAGAGGTGATTTGGGACTGTGATGGGGATAAAAGTCCCGGACCTGATGGTTTTACTTTGGAATTTTTTTAAAATATTTGGAGTATTGCAAAGGAAGACGTTATGCGGTTTATTAGAGACTTTCACGAAAAGGCTAGACTTACTAAGGCTTGTACTTCTTCTTTTATTACTTTAATTCCGAAGGTTCCTAATCCTCAATTCTTATCGGAGTATAGACCGATTTGTCTAGTCGGCAGTTTATACAAGATTTTATCTAAGCTCTTAGCTATGAGATTAAAAAGTGTGATAGGGAATCTTTTCTTCATAAAACAATCTACGTTTATTAAATGTAGGAACATTTTGGATGGAATTCTCACGGTAAACAAAATTCTCGATTTGGCCAAAAGGGAGAAGAGAAGTTGCTTGGTGTCGAAGGTTGATTATGATAAGGCCTACGATAGTGTGAGTTGGAACTATTTGAGGTTTATGCTTATAAGGACTGGTTTTGGTTCTAAGTGGTTGGATTGGATGGAGGCTTGTGTGTTCTTAAGCTCTATGGAGGTGCTCGTTAATGACAATAACACATAGGACTTCAAAGTGGTAAGAGGTCTTCGCCAAGGGGATCCCTTGTCCACTTTTTTGTTTGTCATTGTAATGGAAGGTTTAACTAGATAGGTGGAGAAGGCGGTGGATTTGGGGGAGTTCAAGGGATTCAGTTTTGGTGTTGGTGAATCCGTGGATATTCTCCAATTCACGGATGATACCGTAATCATAGGTGATGGTAGCAATGATAATTTATGGAGTTTGAAGACCGTGCTTAGAGCTTTCGAAATCATGTCGGGTTTGAAAGTGAATTTTTACAAGAGTAATATTTATGGTGTTAACTTAAGCGATAGGATGCTAAATATGGAATCGTTTTTGGCTTGTGGAGTGAGATATCTCCCGTTTAAAATTTTAGGGGTGATGGTGGCCGATAGTCCAAGAAAGGAGGTCATGTGGAAGGAGGTAATAAATATAATGAGGAATAGATTATCAATATGGAGTAGTAGGTTTCTATCAATAGGAGGGAAGGTGGTGCTAATAAATTCAATGTTCAATTCTTTACCATTATATTCCTTGTCATTCTATCGGGCTCCTAAAAGTCATTCAAGAGATAAGAAGAATCCAAGGAAGGTTACTTTGGAGGGGGTGGAAGGAAGTAGAGGTATTCAATGGCTGAGTTGGAGTAAGGTTTGTAAGGAGAAGAATCAAGGTGGTTTGGGTATAAGGGATGTGGAAAGCTTTAATACAACTCTTCTGATGAAATGGAAGTGGAGAATAATCAAGGAAGATATTGCTGTTTGGAGAAAGCTGCTAATTTATAGATACGTAAATCCGACGACAAAGATGTTTGTTAATGATAAGAGGGTTATTTCGACCAACACGATTCAATTCGGTGGCATGATTTACTATTGGTAAATGATTGCGAATGCTCGAGAGGGTTATCTTTTCCTAACTTAGTTACTTGCAGGTTAAAAAAAGGTGACGCTATCTCATTCTGATTCAGCAGTTGGTTGGGAGATCAAGGCTTAGCGGAAGAGTGTCTAGAGTTGTATGATATAGCAGTGAATCCTTTTATGACAGTAGCAGTCGCAGTGGTTTGGGAAGATGGAGTTTGGTGGTGGAATCTGGCGGGTCTGATGTAATCACACATTCTTGCAACCTTGCAGACATGTGTCTTGTTCTCTGAGGTCTATTTGGGTCAGCATCACCTCTGACTTCTTCTTGTTGAACTTCTTCTATTTCGAATTCAGTGGATGGTTCTTCAAAAAATATTTTCACTAAATCCTTCTTGACATTCTTAGTCCAATCCCATTCTTTAAGCTCATCTTTGAAAAAGTTGGCGATTACGATTCAGTGAAACAAGCTTGGGAGATCTTGAAGAAAACTTATGAAGGGGATGATAAAGAAAAGGTGGTGAGGTTATAAAGTCACAAGCGATAGTTCGAATTGGTTCAAATGGAAGAGAAGGAAACTATCAACGAATATGTAACACGCATTACACGTTTGGTGAATCAAATCAAATCTTGCAAAGAAATCGTTGTGGAGTAGAATGTTGTGTCGAGAAGAGTGATTGTGGCACTACCGTTTTGGACATCTCAATTTTCGAGACATTGAGGCATTACAAAGGGATGGTATGGTAACCAGGTTGCCGAAAATCAATATTCCAACTGCGATGTGTGAAGAGTGTGTGCAAGGGAAATTGCACAAGACTTGTTTCAGCAAGGATGCGGGTCATAGGACCAAGCATCACCTTGAGGTGGTGTACTCCGATGTGTGTGGTCCAATGCCAGTGAACTCGTATGGTGGAAATAGGTACTTTGTCACTTTTATTGACGATTTTAGTAGGAAACTATTAACATACCTAATCAAGAGAAAAGATGAGGTATTTGATGTGTTCAAAAGATTTAAGTCCATGGTTGAGCGGCAAAATGGTCACAAGCTTAAAATTTTCAAAACGGATGGTGGAGGTGAATATACCTCGATTGAGTTTGGGAAGTATTGTAACAATGAGGGCATATTGCGTGAAATTGTGCCACCCTACACGCCCCATCAGAATGGTGTTGCAGAGAGGAAGAATCGTTTAATAACGAACATGGTTCGTAACATGTTAAAGGGAAAAGACTTGTTGAAGGAGTTGTGGGGTGAAGTCATTTCTACAACCGACTATTTTTTGAATAATTGCCTTATAATAAAGCTTGATAAGGTGACTCTAGAAGAGGTGTGGTCTTGATTTAAACCAAGCTTGAGTCATTTGAGAGTTTTCAGTCTGATAGAATTTTGACACGTTCTAGGTCAGATTCAAAAGAAGTTGGATGACAAGGGTGAAATGATGTTGCTCGTTGGTTATCACCCTACCGGAGGTTATAATTTGTTTGATGTTGCAAAAAAGATAATCATGATTAGTCAAGACATTATGGTCGACAAGATGAAGCATTTTGATAGCAGAAAAATGACTTTGAATGGTCTAGTAACCGGTCACCAGAATGGTGTAACCGATTACGGGCGTGATTTCCTACTACTAGAGGCTGTTGGGACTGGTGTAGTAGAAGGCATAATCGATTACGAGAATCCTGTAACTGGTTACGACAATGAATATACTGAAAATTTGGTTGATGTAGATACTAAACAACTACCCGTCGAAACCGAAATCGGGGAACACATTAGACGACCAACTAGGCAAAAAGGTTTTCCTCGTAGACTCCAAGAATGTGAAATATTTCGGGACAATGAAATCAATGATGATGGCGATTTCGTTGAATTTGCGCTTATGGCCGAACCCGAGCCTGTTAGCACGGAAGAGACATTAAGTGATCCAAAGTGGGTGTGTGCAATGAAAGAGGAACTAAAATCAATCGAGAAGAACTATACTTGGGAATTGTTTGATCTACAAGAACGAAAGAAGTCAATCGGTGTGAGATGGGTCTATAAAGTGAAGGAAAATCTCAAAGGTGAAATTGTCAAACATAAGGCTCGATTAGTTGCGAAGGGATTTTTGTAAAGAGAAGGTAGAATTGTTGGTATTGTGAATTCCAACAATTGGTCGATGTATCAAATGAATGTGAAATCTGTGTTTTTGAATGGTCCAATTGGGGAGGAAGTGTATGTAGAACAACCCTTTGGTTTTGTTGTGACAAATCAAGAGGGAAGGGTCTACAAATTAAAGAAAGCGCTTTATGGTTTGAAACGAAGCTCCAAGACCTTGGAACAAACTCATAGATGGATTTCTAGTCGATGTTGGTTTCAAGAAATATGTTTGCGAACATGGTGTCTATGTAAAGACGGATACGAGCAAATATGTGATAATACTTTGCTTGTATGTGGATGACTTGTTGATCACAAAAAGCAACGAGTTTAGTATTTATAAGTTCAAAAGTGAACTTATGGAAGAGTTTGAAATGAGTGACCTTGGGATTATGACTTACATTCTTGGCATAGAGTTCCACAAGTCAAAATTGTGACTGCTCATGCACCAAAGGAATTATGCACTTGAGATATTAAAGAGGTGTGATATGGAGCATTATAATGTTTCCAATACACCAGCTGAAGCGAGGTTGCAGCTGTCCAAAAGTGATGATGAGCAGAATGTGGATCCAACGCAATATAGAAGATTGATTGGATCATTGCGTTACTTATGCAATACGCGGCCAAATTTGGCATTTAGTGTCGGTATTGCGAGTAGATTCATGGAGTGACCGAAGTTGTCTCACTTGTCAGTAATTAAGAGGATCCTACGATACGTCAAAGGTATTCTTGGCTGCAAAATTCTCTTTCGCGCAAAAGACACAGGCAGAAAATGCGATTTGCTCAGTTATACCGATTTCAATTTGTGCGAAGATAAAGCTGATCGAAAGTCTACGACTGGTTATGTCTTTATGTTCGAAGGAGTACCAATCTCTAGGTGTTCTAAAAAGGAACCAATGGTTGCACTCTCTTCTTGTGATGCCGAGTATATCGCTACATCGTTATGTGCGTGCCAGACTGTGTGTCTTATGAATCTGTTGGGAGAGTTGGGCAGCAATGTTGGAGAAGTTGTCACACTTTTGGTTGATAACGTTTCAAACCTTTCTAAGAATCCCATTGCACATGGGAGGAGCAATTATATTGAGATGAAGTTTCATTACTTGAGGGATCTTGTGTATGAAAGCAAGCTGAGATTGAGATATAGACGAAGCGAAGAACAAGTTGCGGATTTGATGATGATATGAGTCACAAATGTTGTGTTCAAGAAGTTAGTGATGAGCTTGGACATGAAGAACTTGGAGCATTTGAAGTAAGGTGGTGTATTGGATGTGCATAATAATTCAAACACATTGTATAAGCTTCTAGATGCAAATTGGTGTAAACAACTTATCTAATAAGCACTTTTAGAAGCTGGAATTCGGTTACAACAGGCGTTTTCAGCTTCTGGGTTTTTGTTTGAGTAGGCGTAACCGGATACGAACGAGTCTGAGTTTGGGCTGTTTAGCTTTTGTTTAAGTTGTTGTGTGTTCCACTTGTTTTTAATAGCTTGTATAAATATCTCTCTATTGTAACATTTGTTGTTAATGCCAATTTTACATCTCATCTCAATTACTCTCTCTCCCTCTATTATTTTCTCACATCGTCTTCTTCAATTGTCATTCTTTCTCGATTGATTCACTAAAATACTTTGTGTATATTCCAACAATTTTGACATTCAAGAGGAGTTTTTCAACCTCAAATAAGGAGATAAAAAATTAACCAATTCTTCACCAACATGAAGAAACTTAGGAAAGAACTGGACTATTTTCAACCTCTCCCCCATGTTTGCAATATCAAGTGTACATACAACCTTCTTTCTATCTATTTTCAACCTCTCCCCCATGTTTGCAATATCAAGTGTACATACAACCTTCTTTCTAACGTAAAGTCCTACCATGAAATCAATTATGGTACATGCTCCCTCGAGTGTCTCAACAAGCAAATGCTCCATCTAGGTCCTAAATCATGCTCTTCAATCCTCTTTCTCACATCAATAAGGTATTTTTGTTGCTAATCCAATAAGAGCGCTAACTTTATTTTTTTTTCATTATTCAATTTTAAGTCAAATTTGTGGCTTTATCAAATATCAATATAATATACTTTTGTATTTATCTTAATAATATTTATTATCTTTTAAAACTTTTATAGTGATATTTTGTTATAAACTTAACAATTTAGTTCTTTACTCATATATATTTTATAAAAAACTTTTATTTTTTATAAACGTATCTGTACTTTGATTTTTTCAAACTCTGTATTTTGTCATCCTTATCGGCATCTAATGGAAGTGGCTGGAAAATGGCTGATCGTGGCCGGAATGGGCCAAGATCACACATAATCAATGTTTTAGCATTTTTTTACAATTTGACTACAATACACGATTCTATTTAAGAGTTTGGAGTGAGTGAGATTGCAAAATCGTAAAATTTTAAAATTTAAATTAAGATTTTGATAACCATGTTCACACCACTAGTTCTAACAATAGCTCTAGAACTACCAATATCAATAACCGTAATTTATGGCGTTATCACGTTGGACATCCTTCCCATAATACTTCTTCTCATATAAAATTTTACTTTGAATGATTTTACTAAACATACTATATCTTGTGATTCTTATTTTTGTATCAAACAAAAGTGCTTACCTTTTTCCTGTCAATCATTCTCATTCCAATAAATGTTGACATTATCCACATGGATATCTAGAGTCCCTGTTCAACTCCATCCATGTTAGGTCCTAAGTATTTTCTAATAGTGGTAGATGATTATAATAGATTCTTTAGGTCTACCTTAAAGAAATTTAAATCGGAAACTGTTAATCTTGTTAAATCATTCATTGCTCTAATTAAAACTCAATTTCCTACCACTGTCAAAACAATCAACTCTTATAATGGCCTTGAATATTTCTTAAAAGATTTGTTTTCATGTAACAGGCATCCTTCATCAAACCTCTAACACACCTAAATAAACCAACTTTTCTTACATTTACCATCACAGAAAGCATAGCAAATTTGTTAATTGTGTGTATCCAACTGTAGAAGGTGTTGTTGAAGTCAAATTGATGTAGAGCGTGGAGCAAAAATGATCATTCTAATGAGTCAAATGCTTTCTTGAAGTAAACTTTCAATGCCATATTTACCCTCAGAAATATTTTTGTCCAATTGATTAATGGCTTCATGTCCCACCATTATGTAATTTTATTATTGTATGCTCTTTATAAAATCTCTTTCATTGTTGCAAATAATTTTAGGGACAAGATGGTTAGTCTATCTGCTCTTATCTTAGTGATTATTTTTAATTGGAAATTTGTCAGGGAAATTGGCCTGAAAATTTTCAATTTATCCACTCCTTTTACTTTTTGTTTTGTTTGGTGATTTCAATCCAATAAACTTATATGACTGCAGTGAACTTATTCAATACAAGAATACAACATTTAAGTACTCTTTTGAAAGTGTCATAATTCTGTAACAACTAGATAAAAAAAACTAAGCTTTTAGCAGCTTCATAGGGTTTTCTTGCAGTCCAAGGAATTTACAATGCATTCTGAGTCAACTACATTAACCGCATAACTCTAATTTCTCCTCTTTCCTCCTCCATTCATCTCATCATCATTATTCTCTCTCCCTCTCTTACATCCTTCACAAGATTCCCAATTTCTTTTCTCATCATTTCTTGCTTGATGCTTGCCATCCAAGTCACCACCATATTGCTCCTTCGGAATCCACCTTCGAGAATTATCATCTTTGATCCCCCATCCCCATCCAGCAAGGTGTGGTTCAAATGACTTTATTACTTTTTTACCCTCCCATGCACTAGGTCCGGGTCCTCGTCCCGAACCAGAAGCCTGATTTAATAGGAAAGAATTTCCGAGAATCTCATTCTCCTTACGCTTTTCCTTCATGTTCCGACGGGCCTCTTCTACTCGATCCAATTCTAGATAGAGTTCAGGATCGGAACTAGCGTCCCAATCTACATCATCGATGTGCATGTCGGGATCAGGCAACGGAATATCGCAGGGAAAGCCGTTGATCTCAGCCCAAAACCTGTTTTTTGCATTATCAAACGCCTCTTTGACAGCAGAATCTTCCCAGTTTGCGACATTGGAATAGATAAACATATTATTCTTGCCTTCTATTAGCTTTTCCCATGGAACTGAACCAACCGAAGCACAAAACTTCTTTTCCCATGCAGGAACTGTTGAAAACCCATTATCTGTGAACCAAAAGAAATAAATATAATCAAAAGAAAGAACAAAACCAAACCAAAGAAAGTGGAAACGAAAAGACACTTACCAGAAGACGGTTTTCCGTTATAAGATGAGGCCATTTCAATTAGACAACAAAGACAGAATAAGTTCTCCGAGGTTTCTTGTTTCTTCTAGAACATATATCCTTAGATTTGTACTTGCTTGGTATTTATAGGAACAAGTTGGTTTCTTTGGCCATTATTTTTGAGACCAAATAGAAAAGTTGATTTTTTAATTAACCAGATTTTGAAAATTAATAAATGTATTCAAGAGACATTAAAGAGAAATGTATATTTATGGAACTTCTTTATGTTGATTCTATATCAGTTAATTAATTGTATTGCATCACATGTTGACTTGGTTTATGAAATTTCGGATATTTCCACGTGTGTGCATGTATGTGACACAATGAAGATTGTGGATATAGTAAAATGAAAGAAATTTAATTTTGAGATGTCAAGAAAAAACATAAGAGTTGATATATTAGAGAAGAAAATGTGCGATAAAAACCTAAGTTGAGATATTAGACCATGGTGACTTAGACAAAAACCTAATTTTGTTATGAATATTTATATTAGTGGATGTCCATCTTTCTTCTTATTTTTGTTGGTGCACAATGAATAAAGATGGTGACAAAGAGAATAATAGAATAACGGCGCAAAAGAGATGAGAGAATAAAATGTTGTATATTCTATTAATGATAGCTATTACAAGGCTATTTATAAGAAAAGAAAATCTTGCCACATAAGCCCTAAAACAGACTAAACTTAGTGAACAAGTCTAAGGTACAAACAGTACAGTACTACAAAATACTAAAGTACCCTTACTACTAAACAGCTAAGCTAATGGGACCCAGAAGATAACATCTTCTGGTCAACGACATCTTCTGAGTAACCATCAGAAGATCAGCCCACATCACAACTTTTGATGCTCATCTTCTGAATATTGAATTACTCTTCAATACCATCCCTTAATTCATATTCTTCACTCAAAGCTGACAACGCCAATTCCATCCCTCAAGAGCAGAAATTGATCCGTCTTGATCGCCTTCGTCAGAACATCAGCCATCTGCTTCTGGGTGCTACAATGCACAACTTCTAATGTTCCATTCTGGACTTGGCTTCTCAAGAAATGATACTTAGTCTCAATATGCTTGCTTCTTCCGTGTAACACCGGATTCTTGCCAAGATTGATTGCAGACTTGTTATCAATCATCAGCTTCAGAGGCTTCTTCACTCTAATCTTCAGATCTTCTAATAGATTCAGAAGCCACACAGCTTGACATGCAGCTACAGCGCCTGCGATGTACTCAGCTTCACAGGTTGATAGAGCAACAACAGGTTGCTTCTTGGAACTCCAAGAGATAGGGCCTCCCAGAAACATGAACAAATATCCAGAAGTACTCCTTCTATCAACTCTGTCTCCACACCAATCAGAATCAGAATAACTCATTAACTCTGATTCTTCCTTTCTACCAGAAGGAAACAATATGCCAAACTTCAGAGTTCCCTTGACATATCTCAAGACTCTGACAGCAGCTTGGTAATGGGACCACTTAGGTTTACTCATGAACCTACTAACCAATCCAACTGCGTAGCATATATCAGGCCTGGTATTACACAAATACCTTAGAGAACCAACCAGCTGTTTGAATACCGTAGCATCAACATCTTCACCTTCAGAATCAGAGTCCAACTTCTGATTCATTTTTGACGGTGTAACAGCAGCTTTGCAATTCTCCAGCTTGAATTTCTTCAGAAGTTCTAACTCATACTTCAACTGATGCAGAATGGTTCCATCTTCTGAGTACAGAATCTCCATCCCTAGAAAATATGACATTTTCCCAAGGTCTGTAATCTCAAACTCATTCATCAGCACCTTCTTGAACTTCATCAGATCTTCTGGACAACTCCCCGTAAGCAATATGTCATCAACATACAGAGACACAGCAGAATCATATTGCTTCCAGAATGTTGCACATAGACTCCATATTCCATCTCACACTTCTAAAACCCTTGCTTCTTGAAAAATGAATCAATCTTCAAATTCCAAGCTCCGGGCGCTTGCTTCAATCCATACAGAGCTTTGTGTAATTTGTACACCATCCCTTCCTTATTCTTTTTCACAAAGCCAGGGGGTTGTGACACATATACCTCCTCTTGTAATGGACCGTTCAGAAATGCAGACTTTACATCCAGATGCATCAAGGACCATCCTTTGTTCGCAGCTAACGCAATCACCAGCCTGATTGTTTCATGTCTAGCTACAGGAGCAAACACCTCAAAGTAATCTAGTCCAGGTTTCTGAAGAAAACCTCTAGCCACTAGCCTTGCTTTGTGTTTACCAACTGATCCATCTGGCTTCAGCTTTACTTTGAAAACCCATCTGACGCTGATGGCTTTCTTCTTCTTTGGAAGTTCTGTCAGCTTCCAAGTTTTGTTTCTTTCTATAGCCTCAAGTTCTTCTTTCATGGCATTCAGCCAGACCTTCTTCTTGAGCGCTTCTTCTATACTCACTGGTTCAGAATCTACTAACATGGCACACTGAATGACCTCTCCTTCTGAGTCAACTTCTGTGTCTTGCAACATGTCAAAATCTGCAAACCTTCTTGGTATAGTTCTGACTCTTTGTGGTCGCTGAGCTACTTCAGAGTCAGCTTCTCCAGAGTCACCACCTCCATGATCATCTCCAGAAGCTTGTCCTCCAGACCCTATGTCTTCAGAGTTTTCCCTTCCAGAATCATGACTACCACCAGACTCTGGATCATCATCAGAATCTGGATCAGAATCAGATTCTCCATCTGACTCATCTTCAGAAGATGCTTCATCTTCTGACTCGTCTTCAGAAGATTCTTCATCTTCTGACTCTAACTTTTCTTCAAAAGTTATCTCTACATCAGAAGTTGGTTGAGACTTTCTCCAATCCCAAACTTCTGATTCCTTCACAATGACGTCTCTGCTGACTTCAACTTTGTTAGTCTCTGGACAATAGAGCTTGTATGCACCTGTACTGTGGTACCCTACCAATAACATCACTTTGCTTCTATCATCCAGCTTCTTCCTTCTAGCTTCTGGAACGTGTTTGTAACACACATAACCAAAAACCTTCAGATGACTAACACTTTGCTTCTCTTTAGTCCACTTCTCTAAAGGAACAATTTCCTTCAGCCTCTTCGTTGGACACCTGTTGAGCACATATGCTGCAGTAGCAACAGCTTCTCCCCATAGATTATGAGGAAGCTTCTTCTCTTTAAGCACACTTCTCGTCATATCAAGCAAAGTACGGTTTCTACGTTCAGCAAGACCATTGTGTTGAGGAGTATAAGGAGCAGTAACTTCATGCTCAATTCCATTATCATCACAGAACTTCTGGAATTCTGTAGAGTTATACTCGCCTCCACCATCCGTTCTGAGAATCTTTATCTTCTGACCACTCTGCTTCTCAGCCTTCACCTTGAACTTCTGGAATTCTGTGAACACCTCAGTCTTAAACTTGATAAGTGTTACCCACGTCATTCTTGTGAACTCATCCACAAAAGACACAAAATACCTATTTCCTCCAAGTGAAGGTTCTGGAAATGGTCCACACACATCAGAGTGCACTACTCCCAGAGCATGCTTTGCTCTTGGAGCAACTTCTGATACAAATGGCAATCTGGGTTGCTTGCCTTTCATGCATACCTCACATGACTTCTCAGGCTTCACAATCTTAGGAATGCCACGTACGAGCTTCTTAGAACTTAGATGCCCCAGACTTCTATAGTTCAAGTTCCCCAACCTCTTGTGCCACAGCTTACTATCACCTTCTAAGCCTTCAGCACTCAGACACTCTGTTTCAGCTGTTTCTACATTCACCTTGAATGTTCTGTTGATTCCCTGTTCAGATTTCATAATCAACTTCTGATTGGAATCATACAACTTCAAGAGGTTGTTCTTCATAACAACTGAGAAACCTTTCTCAATGAGCTGACCCACACTCATCAGATTGCTTCTGATTCCAGGAACATACCAAACATCCTTGATCAGAACAGTCTTTCCATTCTTCACTTTGGCTTTGACATTTCCCATACCTTCTGCATAAAGATACTTATCATCAGCACATCTGATCTTTGTCCTCCTTTCAGAGTCAAAGTCTATCAGCCATTGTTTGTTTCCAGTCAAGTGATTTGAACACCTAGTGTCCATATACCACCATTCTGACGAACATCTTTTGTCCGACTCTGAAGCCATTAATAGCACAGGTTCATCATCTGATCCTCCTCTGGCTATATTTGCTTCTTCTGATCTCCTTCCTTTGTTTGCCAAACAGCCTCTAGCAAAATGGCCAAACTGTTTGCAACAGTAACATTGAACTTTCTTCTTATCCTTTCCCTTCTGATATCTCTTCTCATCAGAAGTTGAGGCTTCCTTCTGGAATCTATCACCACGTCTATGCTTCTGGTCCTTCTTGACAAAAGAAGCCTTCAGAGCTTGCTCAACTTCTCTCTCAGAAGTTCTCTCAGTCAGACGCAACTCTTGTTCTTCTAAACTGCTTTGCAACTCTTCTATTCTCATGGTTTCCAGATCTTTAGAATGTTCAATGGATACAACAATATAATCAAATTGAGGAGTAAGTGACCTTAATATCTTCTCTATGATTACTTGTTCAGAAAGAGTTTCTCCACAAGCCTTCATCTCATTAGTGATCACAATCACTCTAGAGATATACTCAGAGACTTTCTCATTGTTCTTCATGTTGAGATTCTCATATTGCTTTCTCAGGGATTGAAGCTTCACCTTCTTCACTGATACGTCACCACCGTAACACCTGACCAGTATATCCCACGCCTCCTTTGACGTCATAGAATCAGCAATCTTCTCAAACACATTCACATCCACACACTGATGGATGAAGAACAACGCCTTTTGGTCTCTCTTCTTCGTCTCTCTCCGCGCTTCTCTTTGTTCTTCCGTTGCATCCGCTGCAACCGGAATATATCCTCCAGTGACAAGATCTAGAACATCTTGAGCACCAAATAATACACGCATTTGAATCATCCATCTATTCCAGTTTTTACCATCAAGAACTGGAAGTTTGGTATTCAAGTTGCTTCCACTCATCTTTAAACTTGTGCAGACAAAAACAGATTTCACTCACACTCACACATTGTTTCCCAACCCACAAACAATCAAGAAAAATGTGATTCAACACAACTTTGTTTCCCAGAAACAAAATCAATCACACAGTCACACAAACTCACGTTCACTCGTGTTTCCCTGTGTTTGGAACCGGAGCTCTAGATACCAATTGTTGGTGCACAATGAATAAAGATGGTGACAAAGAGAATAATAGAATAACGGCGCAAAAGAGATGAGAGAATCAAATGTTGTATATTCTATTAATGATAGCTATTACAAGGCTATTTATAAGAAAAGAAAATCTTGCCACATAAGCCCTAAAACAGACTAAACTTAGTGAACAAGTCTAAGGTACAAACAGTACAGTACTACAAAATACTAAAGTACCCTTACTACTAAACAGCTAAGCTAATGGGACCCAGAAGATAACATTTTCTGGACAACGACATCTTCTGAGTAACCATCAGAAGATCAGCCCACATCACAACTTCTGATGCTCATCTTCTGAATATTGAATTACTCTTCAATAATTTTTCATCTTCCTATTCCATAATTAATGTGTGATTTTCCATCTCCCTTAGGTCCTATAAATAGAGACTCACATTACAATGTAAAGGACACTTGAAAGAAGATGATAATACAATATTATTTTTTCTCTTCTCTTTCTCTCATTCATCTCTCTTTCATCTCTATATTGTTTTGGTTAATTTCATAACACATTATCAGCACGAAGCTCTCAGGTATGTTTATCTTTGTTTGATTTAGTTTCAAGCTATTATATGTTATTTGATTAGGATAATATCAATTGTAATTTCCATACATCCTAGAAGGATTGCAGGAAGAATACTAAAATATCCCAAAAGAATTTCATAAAGATTTTTTGATTTATTGATCTAAAATTTTATAACTTGTAATATGCTCATTAAAAGATTGTCATTCCGGAAGAATGACACACATAATTTTAATGCATCCCAGAAGGATGATTATATTTTTGAGATCATTGTTTATAACAAATTATTTATATAGTTCTTGAAGAACTTATCAAGCATCCCTGAAGGATAGCAAAACAAATTATTTATATAGTTCCTGAAGAACTTATCAATCATTCCTGAAGGATAGTAAAACAAATTAATTATATGACGATATAATTTTAGTAATATGATTTTGTATGACTAAATATGTTTAATTTTATAAGGGATAATTTTTTGATAATTATATGATAATATGTTCATATGCATATGTATGATTAAAGTGTTTAATCATGAGGTACTATTATATTTGTTTTAAATTATATTGGAGGTATCGAATATCGTTGTATTACACAACATAATTTGGACAGAAAATGTGTAATAGAAAAGCTACCGTCTTTTTTCTTGGGCTCGTACTACACTTATATTAGTACAATTGAAGCACATATCATTGTAAACAAGTAGGTTACAAATTATACTTAAATGTGTCGTTGGTAAAACCGGTTGGGTCATCTCGGATATAATATGATGCGAATAATTTGTATTGAAGAACCATAAGTTTCTTCAATCCAATCAATTTTTGTGTGTTTCTAAAGGAAAATAAAAATTTGAGAAATTGCGTTTTTATGACATAAATTGTTGCATCGACTAAAATATCATGCATATGTCTCTACTCACAACCAGAAGTTTGTGAAATCATTTTCTCAACTAATTAGACTAAGATCTTGTTTTCTGAATTTTTTAGAAATTCCTGTATAAGTATCCCATATATTATTAAAATTGACATTGAATATCATGTAATATATGTTCATAAAAAGAAAATGGACCTGAAGATCCATTCTTTAGACGTCTAAAGTTAATTATATGGTTGATACTTATGAGATCATCAATTCTAAATTATATATTCGAAACATCCAAAGTATGATATTAAGATATTTATTTGCATTAAGCCAACAAGATACTATATATTAGTCCTCCTTAATTTATTCTAATACTTCTCATCTAAGTGAACATTTGGATGTGTTGTGTATATTCCAATTGCTCCAATATAATACATTAAGATGAGTCATGAAAGAATATTGGAAAATATAATTAATATGAATCTCAATTTTGAGGATATAATTTGAGAAAATAATCAAATACTTGATTGCAGCCCAGTAGGCTGATTATCACTTGATAAATTAATTTTCCCAATATTAGGGGGAGGGAATAAACAGTTGAAATCATGAACAAGAAATTCAAATGAACAGATGAAATCATGAACAAGAAGTTCAAATGAACAATTTAAAATAAATTGTTGTCTTGATCCTCGTACAAATCAATATGAACCAAAAAGTTCAAAATATTATTCATTTGCAAAGTTTATGAAATAATATCAGCTGATAATACTCCACTCAAAGTGGATTCTCCTATTGGATAATATAATATTGCAAATGAGTTGTTGTTGCGCCTGAAGCGTGGTATGAAAGTCGATTCCAATGTTAAAAGTCCTCTACTAAGAAAAGAAACTAAAGATGACCCAAGTGAGGATATGAAAATGTTAAGAGCACTTTGACCTAATTTAATTTTCAGTTCCAGAAGAACAAATCAAGTACTTGAAATCTGAAATAAAGAGATCTCGATAAATTATGTCATGGATGAAATGAAACCGAAATTGAGATAACCAAATAAAGTCAATATTGACAATATCTTTGTATACAATATAGCGCTAAAAGTGATCAATGATAACGAGGATCATGAGTCAAAATCTATTAAAGATTGTAGACTAAGTGAGAATTGGCCAAAATAAACATATTCAATTGAAGAATTAATTTCACTTAACAAGTGACTCACTTTTGGACCTGTAGTCCGAACACGTCAAGGTGTGAAACTAATTGGATATAAATGAGTTTCTGTGAAAAAGAAAAATTAGAATGATATAAAGTTTGATTTTTTGCTCAATGATTTTCACAAAGACCTAAGATTGATTTTGATAAAACATATTCACCTGTAGTGGATTCAATCGATTTTTGATATTTAATTAGCCTTGTAGCACATGAAGGGCTTAATTTGAATGTGATGAATGTTATGACATATTATTTATATGGTTCACTTAACAGTGACATTTACATGAAACTTCCTGAAGGATTCAATATACCAGAGGAACGTAATTTTGGATCTCGAGAAAACTACTCTATCAAATTAAAAAAGTTTCTCTATGGGTTGAAATAATTTGGATGCATGTGGTATAATTATCCCCAGTAAATATTTACTAAAGGATGGATATACAAATAACTCAAATTTCCCTTTTATTTTAATAAAATGATGTGGAAAAGGATTTTCAATAACAATTGTTTATGTGGATGCCATAAATATTATTGGAACTCCTGAATAGCTTCCAAAAGCTACAAATTGCTTAAATAAAGAGTTTGAGATGGAGGACCTAGAAAAGACAAAATATGTCTAGGTCTACAAATTGAGCATGTGGACAAAAGAATATTTGTACATCAAGAAGGCTATATAGAAAATTGTTGAAATGATTCTATATGGACAAAGGTCATATGTTGTCTACTTCAATATGGTTGTTAGATTATTAGATATGGAGAAAGATCTTTTTAGGCCTCAAGAAAAGGATGAAAATTGCTTGGTCCTGAAGTACCATATCTTAGTGCAATTGGAGTACTAATGCAACTTGCTAATTATACACATCATGATATATCATTTGCGTTCAATCTATAAGTAAGATAGAATTATTCACCAACACGAAGAAATTGGAAAGCGGTCAAACATATACTTCGTTATCTTAGAGATGCAGGTTACTTGTCAGATCCTCACAATGGTAGATCAGAAACAAGTTATTTATTTACATGTGATGGTACAACCATTTCATGGAGATCTATGAAAAAAATCATGGCAACAACTTCATAAAATCTTGCATAACTATTACCACTACATGAAGTCACTTCGAAGAAGACATTTTAAGCAACGACTACAAAGAATATCGTCTCACATGTAAATGTCTGCATGAGGGGGAGAAATATATATGTTTTGAACTCTTTTTTCCTTCACCATGGTTTTGTCCCATTGGGTTTTCCTGGTAAGGTTTTTAACGAGGCAATTCACAATCAAAGGATATTGTACTCTTTTTCCTTCACTAGAATTTTTCCCACTGGGTTTTTTTTCTAGTAAGGTTTTAATGAGGCATATCCTTAATGGACATCCAAGGGGGAGTGTTATGAATATTTATATTAGTGGATGTCCATCTTTCTTCTTGTTTTTCATCTTCCTATTCCATAATTAATGTGTGATTTTCCATCTCCCTTAGGTCCTATAAATAGAGACTCACATTACAATGTAAAGGACACTTGAAAGAAGATGATAATACAATATTATTTTTTCTCTTCTCTTTCTCTCGTTCATCTCTCTTTCATCTCTATATTGTTTTGGTTAATTTCATAACAAGAGTTGATATATTAGAGAAGAAAATGTGCGATAAAAACCTAAGTTGAGATATTAGACAATGGTGTCTTAGACATCTCAAAATTAAATTTCTTTCATTTTAATGGAATTTATACGATTTTCATTTTATTTGTATAATTATTTGTAGAAATATTTTGCTCACTTGATAATATAAATTATCAATTAAAACCGTTAGATTAAAAGAAAATATGAGATTAAAATTTAGAGCAAATCTTTAAACCTACTCTTAAAGACAGTATAATCGAGTTGACTCGTGAACCTAACGAGTCGAACTATGTATAGTTCAAGTTCAACTCATTTAGTTAACGAACTTAGTTTTTACCTCATATTCATCTCATTTGGTTCATGAACCTAGTTCAAAGATTTAATTTTCGAATCAAATTTCAAACTATTTTCGAGTTGGTTCGGTTCATTGCCAACCCTAAGAGGAATTAACCTACCGCGCCCAATTATGTCCAATTATACTCGACACTCTCGTTTTAGGTGTTTTTAATGTTAATGTCCTCACTTATTATCACAAAATTTGAAATTTCCTGATAATTATCAAAATTTTTGAACAATATCAGAAATTTTGTTAAAATTACTGTTTTTTATCGTGTGGGGTACCTAAAATTTTGAAAATTTGAAATTTTTGGTAGTACTGATGCTTTTTTTCCCTCCTGTTTTTTATAACTTTTTCTTGTATAATAAATTCGGTAAAATAAATATCCGACATAATATATATAAAATTGTCATACATATATGCATAAAAAATAAACTACAATGACTTTTTATACCTTCTATTCGGGTTCAAACCCTGATCTAGGTTAAATATATCCCATGACGCACATAACTATATAAAATATTTATAATATTGTCAGTCAATCGTGAACTCTAAATCATAATAAACATTTAACTTCAATTATAATGACACAAATGATTGGTTTAAATCCTTACAATATTTATTTGTTAAAGAAATTTAATCATTGATTTTAATAATTTCAATCCAATATGTTTGTCATTGCATTTATTCAACATAAGACACATTTTAAACTATCATACCTTTGAAAGCATCCCAATACAACACGTCAGCCAAACTTCCTGGGTCGATTAAGACTCGCTTCACGCTCCAATCACGTATCTTCACTTTGATAACCATTGGATAACTCTCATGAGCTAAAACCCCCTCCATATCCTTCTTGGAAAAACTAACGGTCACTGAGCCAACCTCTTTCTCAGTCACCAGCTCCTCTAAAACATGTATTACCACCCGAGCATACCTTTTCCTGGATGAACTTGTTTCCCCTCTCCCAGCGAAACCACCGACAATGGTGTTGAGTGTATGCCAGGCTACACGAGATTCACGTACCTCTTCGGGTCCTTGCCCTTCTTTTGTGAAGGCTTTCCGAGTTAGAGTCGTCACTGGAAGGACTCCTACAATGGAACATCGGTTCATAACATTCGTAATTCAGGGACACCTACTAGCATTGGGGGTGTTTAGCTACTCATAATATTCGAAAGGGTTACAAAATAAAGTGTAGACATTACAAAGATTAATCAATTCCGTTGATCTTCAATTGCGGTTGCCCTTGAAGATCGTTCTTCTTAGAAACCCTTGTTAGCTCCCTCTCTTGTGTAATTCTCTCTTCTCTATAATCTAAGATGCCTCCCTTTACCATAGAACAAATCTAACTAGAAATAGGTCTTTCAATTTGCAAGCGAAAGGTACAAAGTTCCCCTAGGATGTCAAAGCACTTAAACACTAAAAAAACACATTTGATGTCGCGCGTGCCAACACGGGCCGTGTCAGGTGACACGAGCACCCATGTTGGCCCTCTTCCTTTATTAAACAAAATTCTATGCTTCAGGCCTCTTGGCACGAGCCGTGTCAGGTGACACGGGCAACCGTGTCATGCTTCTGTTTTTTCTTCCCTTGCACCATTTAGCTACCATCCTGACACGGGCTGTGTCAGGTGACACGAGAACCCGTGCCAGGCTTCTGTTCTTGAGAAAATCACACTTTTAACTTCCGCAGAATGTACTTAGGCTTAGCATCAATTGCTCGGACTTGTTCTCTTATACCTGAAACATTAACACTACCAAACCAAGCATCAAAAACACCTTAATTGTTATGTAATTCAAAGCAATGAAATGCAAAATGACCAAACGCAAAAACTGAAAGATTAAACATTGTGTTACCGAAATGATAGAATTTTTCCGAATGATTGATGAAAACGAAGTACAAATGGTGACTGATCACTCCTATTTCCTATTTGTCCTCTAACATCCTTCACATTTGACAACAACCTGCCCCTCTGAATTAGAATTTCAATTTCCTTCTTGAACTGGTGGCAGTCTTCCATGTGATTTCCATGTAACCGGTGAAATGCTCACCTTGCTCCTTCATCTTTATCCATTACCGTATTGGCCCTGTACAGACGCCACGACTCACAAAACAAGTTGAGATAATACACTTCTTTAAAGATCTCCGCCCTACTGGTATTCAGTGGGGTGTAGTCCTCGTCTCTTCCCGAAGGGCGCCGGAGTGGTGGCCCCTGGACTGGGCACTCTCTCAGCCTAACTTTATGATAGTCCCTCCACTGCACCCCTGTCTCGTCTCTGCCCCTCACTCTTTCTATACCATCTTGAGATTTCTTCTCCATGTTACTTTATTCCCCTTGATATAACATTATTCCCTGGTGATCACCTCGTCCATGCTATACACCGGATTTTGCGCCAGGAACTCATTGAACTACCTGACTCTAAGACCATACTGAAAATCCCCGATAAACATTTCTTGATTCGGGTGAGAAACCTTAATGGTTTCTTCATTAAGCCGGGCCAGGAACTCCCTGAGTAACTCCGATTGTGCTTGTCGAACATTGAACAGGCTAGTAGTTGCCACCTTACGATGCTTACTTGCCGAGAAGTGTTGCACCATTTTCTTGGTTAGGTCTTGATAGCTAACGATGGAATGACGGGAGGCTCATGTACCACCTTAGAGATACATCTTTGAAGGTTCTATCCATAAGCTTGAACTTTAACAAGTCGAAGCCCCAACTATCGCAATTTGGGTGTTGATGGCAATGATGTGTTTAAGGATTGGTCTTGCCATCAAAGGAGGCCAACAATGGAAGTTTGAAACTCTCTGGAACTTGGTCGTCCCATATCGCCTTGGAGATTGGTTTAGTATCCAGAAGGGTTTCTTTTGGGTCTCCATCCCCTTGGCTTTGTGCATGCAAAGTATGAAATCTATCTTGTAGATTCTCATTTTGATATCGCAAGGCTTCAACCACGGCCAACAAGTGGGCCATGTCTGGTGGCGGATCTTTGCTGGTGGGTGATGCCCCAGACATTTATGAGAACGAAAGGAAAAAGAAATGGTGGTCAGACCTGGGAAAGTTTTACCAGGACCGCACGGTGGGCGCCAAATGTTCTTGCTAAAAACACTAAAAGGTTGACTTCCTTGCTATTGTTTAAGGAGAGGCGCAAATGTATGGATTTTACGTGTCTTTGTTATGCCTTTTTTTACATCCTTTTCTCCTTCAGACGAATGTCTTTATATTGGCCTAGAGCAACACCTTATAGCCACATTTAAGGAGTGCCTTTTAGCGTCCCTATTCATTCATTACCCTGTAACGTCCATCGTCACCATAATCATCTGTAATAATGCTATGTAATACTTTTTCCTCTCTATCATCGAGAGCGACAGTTACAACACTCAGGCTTCTACATGTTTCGGGTTCTCTGGCCAGCCCCCGAGTACCGGCTCTATACCCGGCTTTAGGGTGGCTTCTCCCGCGCTTGTGTTACTATTTGGCTCCCCAACTACCAGCCATCACCCTCCGACTACATACTCAATAGAGGCACAATTGTCTAATCGGATCCGGCTTTCCATATAATATTTATTAGTTAAATAAATTTTATCATTGATTTTAATCATTTCAATCCAGTATGTTTGTCATTGCATTTATTCAAGATAAGACACATTTTAAACTATATAATACTATAACACCTAGGTAACAAAACCTATATCTCAACTATTTTAAAAAAAAAGGAGCCTTTAGCAGCTCCATAAGACTTTTTTACAGTCCAAAATTTTTACCGTAAAGTAGGAGTATAGTTTCTCCTCATTCCTCTTCTTCTTCCTCATCCTCTTCTCCCCCTTCCTCCTCCTCCTTTATTTATTCTTTTTGGATTCGTCTTATACTCATTATTAACATGAGGGTTCTTAGATCATGACATGCTATTCTATGAACTTTTGTAATTTCCTTCCCATGTTCCCTAATTTATGCTCTCGAATTTTTTTCTTGATACTTGTCATGCAAGTCACCACCACAATACTCCTTTTGAATCCACCGCTGAGAATCATAGACCAGATGGTTTCTTTATCTCCATCCTTTAGCCATGATTTTAAATTGCGGTTGCGGTCATTGCGGTTGTTGCAATACAAATTACGATCGTTGCGGCGTGAATTCATATTTATGAAAAAAAATATATTATATTATTTATTTTTCGATTTCACATGTCTTCTATTTCTTCTCTAAATTTTCATATATTTCATTAATAGTTCGTCATCATTTTGAATATCACTCATCCTTTTAAAATATATCTTAAATCTACGATATAATCAGAAAAGAAGGTAGATGCGGCTGATGCAGTGTTATGATGCGGTGTTATGATACGATTTTCTTTGTGATTTGCAATCACACCACAATTACGGCCTGATGCGGATGCAGACATTTCCGCAACTGCAATATTACGGTAGCATCACGTGATGCGTACTGCAATTTAAAACCATGCCTTCAACAACATAGCTTGGTTCGGGTGCCTTTATTACTTCTTAGTCACCTTCCTTCCCATCCAGTAGGTTCGAGTCTCCATCCAAGATTGGAGAAAGACTGTTTCAAATTGAGAGAATTATCGATAATCAAAGCCTCATGGCCCCTTTCTTTTAGATTATGCTTTGCCTCTACATCTCTATCAAACTCTTGATAGATTTCTAAATCCACACTTGTATCCCTATCTACATCGTCGATGTACAATGTTGGAATCGGGCAATGGAATGTTGCAGGAAAAGTCGTTGTTCTCAGCCCAAAACCTGAATTTTGCATCACCAAATGCCTCTTTGTTAGCATTGCCTTCCCAATTCATCACATATATTGGCATGCATATTCATATATCGCTTATCTGTGAACCAAAAGAAGTAAAAAGATTCAAAAGAAAGAACCAAACCAAACGAAAGAATGGGAAAACAAAAATACGCTTTACCATTTCACGATGATGAGATGAGTTTGATATTTTAAAGATTTAATCTTCCAGTAATTAATTTATGTGTTATTGCTATTACTAATAAATTTATTTGAAAAATGTAAAATTTATTGATAAATTAGTTTTTAATCAACTGGCATTTAAGTGATACTGGCATGCAATGTAATATGTTCGATTAAAACATCACTCACTCAACGTCAAAATATTTTACTGACGTAGTTGTTGATTTGAAATTAAAAGTTGACTATAATTTAATAATAATGTTCTTTTAAAAAACATAATAATAAAAAAGTTTAAATAGTCTTTTGATTTTTATAAGGTGGCATATTTTTTATTTTCGTCTTTCTATCTTATTTTTTTTAGAAATAATCTCTGAAATGTTAAATGATAACACTTAAATGTATTTTTAGTTTGATTTACATTAATTATTTTTCTATTTTATTTTAATTGATTTATTTTAACTTGGTATTACGCTGGTATTTGTTTATTTTGCAGATATTTAATTAATGGAAGACTTTGTGAGGAAATGAAGAAATGGGGGTTTAAAAGTAGCAAAAATGCCAAAAGGAAAGAAAGCAGCCCAGCCCACGTGAGCCCTTGGCCCACTTACAAGAACCTTGTGACGAACGTCACAATGCAAACAACAAGGAGTGACGAACGGCAGGCAGAGAAATAAAAGAGAAGTGACCCATGTCACGCATGACGAGCGGCAAGCAGTATGATTTGGGCTTTTGACGAACGACAGGTGCAATTAGAAAGAGTGAGTGGAGACGCCCGTCCTTTGGTGCTGTAAGCAAAGTGGGCCAACCCACTACCATTGAGACCCACATCTCAAGTCTCTCAATTCCCACTCCCACGTATGAGACGCCCGTCATTGAGGGCCACGTCTCCAAGAATTATTCAAATTGAGACCCACGTCTCAAAAGACTTCTTCAAATCGTTTGCTGCATTTTAGGAACTTCATGACCACTACTTCAGAGAAGATTGGAAATGGAAGTTGCACTATGATCACTATAAATACAACGTACACACCAATGGAAAAGGGTCGGCATTTTTACCGAACAATTGCTTTCATTTTGTATTCGCATTTTCGCAGTTTTCTACCTTTAGTTTTATTTTCATTTTCGTTTCTTGCTTTGGGCATATTATTATTATTTTCTCACAACAATTTTTACACCGGAAATTGTTGTGTATTTTTCACTGATCTAACCTTACGTTAGATCTATGTGCTTTTTATTTCCTTGTTTTGTTTTCTCCATTCAAGAATTATTGTTCGAGTACTTGAAGATTCAAGGTTTAATTCCAATTTTTATTATTATCCAGGTTTCTTATTTACATCATTTATTTATTGATTACATGATTAATTATTATATGCTGATGAATATGCCTGAATATATTAATTACGATTGTTTATGCATGTTTAATTTAATAAGTATGTTTGACTAATTTAATTAAGATATCGGTATGTAGAGCAATTTAACCGTAGGGATCCGAAATAAGTTGGATTAAATATGTTTTATTAAAAATCACTCGTTTCTGGTTTTGTATTTAATTTAATTTACTAAAGTTCTAAAATCAACAGAGCGAGAGTTTGAGATTTTAGAACTGATAAAGGTTAAAATAAACAGAGCGAGAGTTTGAGATCTTTAACTGGATAGTAGACATAGAACATTAGTTTTAAGGACAGCGAGAGCGTATTAAAACTAATTAGAATTTATTTATTTTCAAAAGTGTTTTTAAACCCGACGCGGGACAACGAGAGCGTACGTTAGGGAATACTAGCATGATCCGAGTCAACAGAGCGAGAGTTTGAGACTAGGAGATTTAAGTAGATAACCTCTTCATGAAATGAGCATTTTATCAATTATGATGTTTTCAAAAAGCTTTTCTAAATCTGGGGGGATGGCGAAAGCGTACATTATGAGTTAGGATCGTAGTCTTAATCAATAGAGCGAGAGTTTGAGAGAAGGACTTTTAAATGACATATTTAGTAAAGGTTTTTTATTTAATAAGAATCTGGCCAATGGAACTTTGGATCACCTAAGTTAGACGAACTGCATACTGATATCCGCGCATTTATATTTTATTTAGATTCAAGATTTTAGTTTCCCCTTATAAACAACTCAAATATCATTAGCCTTAGCTTTACATAGTAACTTTAGATAATGGTAGATCGATTTATAGTCCCTGTGGATTCGATATCTTTTAAAACTACACAACACGACTGTGCACTTGCAGTCATTAGATTAATAGATACATAAAGTCGCGATCAAGTTTTTGGCGCTGTTGCCGGGGACTATTTAAGTCGATATCGTAACTCGGTGTTACACCGTAGAAACTAAGGCACTTTTTCATTAACTATTATGTATCACCCAAACTTTTTCTACAACCCCCACTCCCAGTACTTCGAGGAATCACCTGGACCCTATAAATCCGATCTCGAAATACTATTGGAGAATTTCAATGCTGCGCCACCAATTCATTCTCACCCAAATTACCTCTGCGACTCCCAATCTCAACATTTCGAGGAACCACAAGAATCCTATAATCCAAACCTCGAAACATTAATTGGGGATTACAATTCGACACTAGCTTATCCTCAACCGAATTCCCTCTACAATCACCAATCCCAACATTTTGAGGAAACACAAGAATTTTGTAATTCCAACCAATCCTATCCTCAACCGAATTTCCTCTACGATCACCACACCCAACATTTTGAGGAGTCGCAAGATTATCATAAATCCAACCTCAAAATCTTAATGGAGGAATTCATTGAATCACAAACTCTCTCTAGGCTAGAATCTATGATGACGAAGCACTTTGAGGCAACACAAAATGTAACGCTAACTCCCTTTGAAGAACCTCAAGAATCCCATAATTTTAACTTCGAAACATCAATGGAGGATCCCGACGAGACACTAACTCACTCTAGATTAGAAGCCATGATGGAGCACTTTGTAGAGACACAAACCATCCAAAACCAAGAGTTTATCAAACAAAATCTTCAAAACAACGAAACCCTTAGGCAACTGACCACTATGGTTGAGTCTCTCGCAACTCACAACATGGCATTAGAGACTCAAATCTCCCAACTTGAACAAAAGCCACTAGGACACTTACTTGAGGAGTATATGGATACAACCGTTATTGAAAAACAAATTGAAATTCCTGAGGAAATTGATTATAAGATTGAGGAGAGTGATTATGAGACTGAGGAGAGTGATAATGTGGTTGAAGAGGGTTCTAGTGAGAAAAGAGTGGAGATTGATAAAAATCCACCAACACCATTTGAAAGAGAGGTTGTAGAAGAGGTAGAGAAGGAAGCACCTATTGTTATTCCTCTTCCCTATACCCCACCAATTCCTTTCCCACAAAGTTTTATGGAAGCTAAGGTAGAATCCCAATCCAAAATGTATGTGGAGGTATTGGAAAATATTCACACGAATGCACTCTTGTTTGAAGTCTTGCATAAAAAGAGAAATTTAGAGGACCATGAAACTAAGGAGATCATTAGTGTTAAGAGGGTAAGGTTAACCTTTGAAGTGGTGGATGAAATCACTAAACCCAAACTTGAAAAGCTGATACTTATGATAGATCCAGAACCACCACCGCGAATTCAAAAGAATGAACCACCCCACAGAAGAAAGAAAAGAAAAGGTGAGGGACATGTGAGATGGCTTGCTAAGTGGCCATGGAAAACGAATACTACTAAAAGTTCAACCGAGGAGTCATTCTCGAGAGAACCACCTTGAGTGTTTGCACTCTTAAGCCATCGAGCTATCGACGTTAAACAAAGCGTTGTGTGGGAGGCAACCCGCGAGTTTTTATTTTTCATTCTTTTTTTTTTCTATTTTAGATTAATTCTATTTGATTATCTATGCACTCCCTATACTGATACGATTACACTTCTTTCACGAAATATCGATAATTGTACTGACACTCAATTTCACCTCGAATCAATTATTCGCGCTTACATTATTAATTTTATCGAGTATTGTATTATCCATATTTCCGGTCTCTTATCAGTATACCAAGCAAATATTTCCTATCCTTTCCTATTTGATGCTACACTTTAATACTATTTATATATATATATATATATATGCTAAGCTCTTATCCATTATTCAAATATATATATATATATATATATATATATATATATATATATATATATATATATATATATATATATATATATATATGTGATACACTAGATTCAAGGGCTCATTTTGGTCCAATAACGTTGCATGCACTAGTCAAATGAGACCTTATACTCTGTCTCCAATCACGCATACATGTTCCTACTCCACTCGTGATGCTGCCTCCTGCCATTCGCCAGACTTGTCTCATATCACACTGCTGTCTGTCACATGCAAGTATGCCTTCGTTAACACAGGCAAGTCAGGTCTGCCGTCCGTCACACACCCAATTCAGCACCCATGTCGTTCGTCAAAGGGTCAGTTCATGTGACATTCGTCACAGACCTTGTCCCACGCATGTTGTCCCAATTTTGTTTTCTCATGAGCATGTGACCATGAATTATCTTTTGACCTAAGACTTTGACCACCACCACTATTCATTCCATTTCTTTTATCTTTTCCATACACCACACTCTTCTATAATTTCCTCTATAAAATCCCCCTACCACACCTTTATTTTTCATAACTCCTATCACTTTCAACCTTCAAAATTCTAAACCATTAAACTCATAACATCTCTCTATTTAAACCCCTTCTTCCATCAACCTCATTTCATCCCACCTATTTTTCTTTCACTACATAAACACCATTTAATCCCCACTAATATCTTACACCTATTTAAACTATTCATTCGTCATTCTAAACCATTCTCATTCACCTTTTTTTCCTTTCATTTTCAAGAACCACCACACTCTTTTCATCAATCTTTGTCAGAAATTCTATCATGGCGAACCAAGGAGAACCCGACATGAATCATCTCGTGCTCCGTCAAGGCGAAGCAGGCGAACTCCAACGAGAAAAATACCGAAAATTTTATCGAAGAGGATTTACATCCACGCGCTATATCGACAACAACTGCTTGCGCGATCTGGGGTTGCTTAACAATGTGCAAGGTTTGCTCGACATAGTAGGCCTGACTTACGTGAGCACGATGAATTTACCAACTTAAGAGGCTCTAACTTTGGAGTTCTTGAGTTCCTACGCCTACCTCACTCCTGTCATACCCTAATTTTGACCCCCCCTGAGATGTCACATCCTAGGCGTCAAATTCAAAAATATTTCTTGATCGGTTTGGAAGCCGTGATCAAGATTTCATTCGTTCACTCATTATTTGAAAAAATAATTTCATGTCCATGGAGGTTTTTCAAATAAAGTGTGCCATTTCCAATTTATGGATTCAAGAGGGTCGTTTGGCATTTATTTCGTGACTTTTAGCCTATGGATTCATCATGGTGAAGAAATTCGTTCATATGGATTGCTTGGAAGAAGTGTGCTATCCGAATTCATGATGCAAGAATATGTTTCAAGACTTTAAATTCAAATTTTCACTACATGGATATTCCACCATTTCCTTTTCAAAAGGGATCATCCAAGTTTTCAACATTTCAAAGGAATTCAAATTCCATTCAAGAAATATTCATGTTTCATACAACTTCATTCAAAGATTTTAAAGGAAATTCAAACATCCACAATTGAAGATCGTTCTTTACAAAGTTCTAAATTCCAAAGTGGACTTCATTCAAAATTCAAGATTACATTCAAAGTTTTATTCATACAAAGTCCAAGTTCATATAAATTCAAAAGTTGGAATTATAAGAACAAAAGAAAAATAAAGCTTCAAGACTTTCTTGAATTCTTCAATCTTCAAGCTTCCATTCTTCAAGTCCAAGTTTCTTCAATCCTTTCTTCAAAGGCTCATGTCACATGAAAAAGAAACAAAAAAAGGTGGAATTAGCAAAAGTTCAACAAGAATAATTCAAGAGGGGCCCAAAAGCCCAAATCAAGTCAAAGAAGTCAAAAAGTCAAAAATTCAAAGAAAGTCAAAGAGGAATATATTATGTCATAAGTGCTATACTTAGAGACTACCAATTTTATGACATGAAGACAAGACTATGTCGTGGAACTTTCTTGCAAGAGTTATGAAGATATTTCCATCCCATGTGCATATTCCTCCATGTGCACAAATTGTGATACTTGGCCATTAAGAAAGTTTAACAACTAAGGAACTTTGGCAATGATTATTTTGGAAAGAATATTCTTTGCAATGATGAAAACTTAGTAACTAAGTGAGCTTAAGGACTAAGCTTGGGTGCAAAAATGACCAAAATTATCCCTCACTTTTTCCTCTATAAATAGAGGAGAGACACACAAATAAAAAAAACGAAAAAAAGAGGGGAAGAGTAACACATAGAATTCTCATACTTCTAAGTGTTATTCTACAAAAAAAGAGAGAAAAAGTGAAAAGGTAGTGGTTCTTCATACCTTACTTGAAGATCTTCATCTTCAAGCTTTCAACAACTTGAAGTTCCATCTTCAATTTTCTCCCACAATCCAAAGAGGTGTTATGGCATCACCTTCATCAAAAGCCTACAACAAAAAAGCAAAGGTGTTAGAAGAATTGTTAGTGACAATTCAAAATTGTTACAATTAACAATTCTGAAATTGTTAGTAACCAAGTTACCATTCAAGGTTGTTAACAACTAGCAGCAAGCATAAGGTTCAAAAATTCAGCAGCAACAACAATTCGCAAACGGTTCAGCATCACAGCAAAAATTCGCAATAGTTCAGAATTGCAACTCGCAGCAAATTTCCAGAACTACACAACCATTCAAAATTTCAAAACAATATCAACAACACCAACACAATGACAATTACGAATTCAGAAGCACACCTACATCAATAATTCACGGTTCATAGCTACACAACAACAACAATTTTCCAGAAGCAGTAGCAGTCAAAAATACATACCTTAACAATAATACGGCGAACATCTCCTCGCCGTAGGTAAATCATTTCTGCTTTTACTCTCAATATCACTGATAATCCTCACTGCAAATACACTTTTGTTTATCCTCTGAAAAATCGAAAAATAGAGAAATTATATTTTACTGCTATATCATAAGAAAAGGAAAAAATGAAGCTTTACCATGAAAACGAAATTTGAAGAACAAACCTTCAGTTTGTCTTCAATCCATCAAACCGAGTGTGCAGTTGTTGCGATTACTGTTCACTAAGAAAGCTTGAGAGAGAATCGCGAGTGAGAAAGAGTAACTTTGTTGTTGCTGTTCAACCGCGAATCCAAGAAAAAGCTTGTTGTTGTTGTTCTAAGAGTGAGAGACGAGTACCGATTGAGAGAGAAAAGTTGCTGTTGTCGTTGTCACCGCGAGCGAAGAGAGATCGAGAGAGAGTTGTCGTCGTTGTTACTGATCGCAGCAAGAGAAAGACAGAGATTGTTGTTGTTGTTATTCACCGTGAGAGAGGAGAAAATTCATTCTCCTAAGCTTGTTCTTTTTTCCAGAAAAAAAACGTGAGGGAGAGAAAGACTAGAGGCGCTGCCTCCTTTGTATTTTTAGGTTTTTTTCTAACCCATTCTGTTTAGTGTGTTGGGCGGATCCGGGTCACACTGACCCGACCCGGTCCGGTCCACTTCTTTTTATTTTGTATGCAGCTTTCAGTAATTGGGCTACACCCTCAATCCGGATTTACACCCCTGCCCATTACTAAGTTTCTTTTTTTATTTATTATTATTCATTTCTTTAATTTTCTTTTAAAGAGTTTTATAAAAAAGATTTAGTATTTTATTTTAATATAAGATATAGTTTAATTTTTCTAATCTTTATTAAAATACCAAAATATATATTAGATACATATTTTATGTTTTCTAAATATTTTCACATAAAACTACAAAAATATCTTCTCTTAGAATTAATTTTTATTCGAATTTGATATTTTCATATTATTTTGTATAGTTAATCATTTAAGTTTTTATTTGATAACTGTTGCATATTACTTGAATTTTCTCACTTCATCCAAGACCTAGAGATTATTTCTCTGTTGTCTTTTGGATTGTCTATTTGTTTGGTCTTCCATTTGTTGTAGAAGTCCTTAAACAATTACTGGAAGATCATGAAATGCTGTAAGCTGTGAGCTTATCTGACGTTCTATTTTGCTGGTGTGGATGCTAAACATCTGTTGAGATCCCAATTTATTCCAAGCATATCATTTGAAGATCAAGGTAATACCTCAAACTCAGAAATCCAATTTCTCATTCTTCGAGGTAAGCCTAAAACTCATAAAACTGTTTTCACAACAGTAAATCATTTCAATCATCATTCAACTGTTTTTACAACAGTAATCAAATCAACTGTTTTCATAAACAGTAAATCATTTTCAGTGGGCCTCTAATAGAGTGTAAGTCCCAAAAACCTTCTCTTCTTAGCTTGTTTTCAAAACTGTATTTTCAAAATCTTCTTTCTGTTTTCAAAACATTCTTCTGGTATTTGAAGGGCATTATTCCCGGTGAAACTCTTCAGATACCTATGTGACCTTTGTCCATCTTCACTTCTTCTGTTTTCAAAACCATTAACTGTTTATTATATAATATTCAACTGTTATCAACAAAACAACAAAAATTACTGTTGAGGCTCTGTACATACTTCTTCAATGGCCTCCACTCCATCCAGGTTAGGCTTTACAAGCTTTCAATTTACAGTCTTTATTTAAATTACTGTCAAATATAAATTGTGCATATATTAGTTTAGAACTACGTTTGAGTATAAACCTTAGGACAGTTAAACTATATATATATTATAGGAATATGGCCTAGGATTGAGAATGTCTTCCCGGTGAAGGCTCTTTCCTAATTAGAGATCTGTAGTTCAAACCCCCAAGATGAATTATTCCCGGTGAAACATCTTGGTAAAAACCTTAGAATCCAAATAAATAGGACACATCCACCCAAAGAGGAATTATTCCCGGTGAAACCTCTTACCCATTTGCTTAGAGCCAAAATAAGTTCAAAACTACATAGCTTTCTCTTGTGCTATAACAAGGACCCTCGACTAGCCTCCTCTTGGGCTTTGTACAAGGACCCACAGGCTTCTTAAAAGCATTTCCAGCTTCCTCTTGAGCTTGTATACAAGGACCCATCAGGTTTCTTATAAACATAGGAACAGGTCTTTAGTCACCTTTTAGCCTACCCTGGTGAGTTTCTTCCAATTTAAACCAGACTGTAAACAAGCTAAGTTTGTCTCAATTTTGCATTGAGTACATTTTTGGAATGAGAGACATGGACAGTCTCTGTCACCCTTATCTTCATCAATCTTCCTTAGCAGAGTCTAGGATCCATGCTTTGGGTCATCCTCAGCATTGAGTCAGCCTTCATCTTGGGCTTTAAACAAGAAGTCTCCATTAGATAATCTTTCTGCCATTCATTTCAATAAAATTCCCTGGAAAGGGTTAGCCTCCAAAGTCAATTAAAATCAATCAGTCTTTCAATAAAATTCCCTGGAAAGGGTTAGCCTCCAAAGTCAATTAAAATCAATCAGTCTTTCAATAAAATCCCCTGGAAAGGGTTAGCCTCCAATGTCAATTAATAAAAAATGTCAAAAAATAAAGATTCACTTCTCTTAGGAGATAATTTCCCCAAAAGAGTCAAAACCCCTGGAAAGGGTCAGCCTCCAAAAAACATGATAAAGTCAGTCTTTTACCAAATAATTTCTCCAGCTGAGTCAAAATCCCTGGAAAGGGTTAGCTTCCAAAGAAAAACAGTCTTTTAATAAATAAAATCTCCTCAGTAGAGTCAAAACCAACAAAAACAGTTAGCCTCAACCTTGGGCTTCATACAAGGCACCCAAACAATAAAACTCCCCTGTCAAGAGTCAGCCTCAACCTTGGGCATTGTACAAGGCAGATAATAGAGTCTCCCCAGTGAGTTCTTCATCATTCAGTAGCCACAACCTTGGGCTTTGTACAAGGCAGATAAACCATACTTTCATGTGTCAAAGATTCCTAACACCTAGGATCTTTTCCCCATAGAGTCATCCATACTCAGTTTATTTAAGAGTCTGCCACAACCTTGGGCTTTGTACAAGGCAGAAAATAATGTTTTCCCTAGCAACAGTCAGCCACAACCTTGGGCTTTGTACAAGGCACACAAAATAGAGTCATTCATAGTCTTAAAAATTCAATTATCCTCAACAGTTAGCCACAACCTTGGGCTTTGTACAAGGCACACAAATAGAGTATCCCTAAATAAGAGTCAGCCTCAATTCTGGGCTTTGTACAGAACACAAAAATACCCTGTAATTAATCCCCAGTGGAGTCATCTCCCAAAGTCAATAACAATTAATTAATCAATCAAAAAGCCTCAAGCTTGGGCCTCATACAAGCCAGCTAAATTCAAATCTTTTATACAGTAGATAGACATAGCTTATCTCTATAGAGAGATATTTTTACTACTCTACCACATTCAAACAAACAAACATTTCAATTTCAATTTCATTCAAAGTCTCCCATTTAGGACTCTGAAAGACATGCTCTGGCACATCCCCAGACTTGTACACTTTCCCTAATTTGGACGAGCATCTTTCTTTCATTTTAGAGGCACGATGGCTGTCATACTTGATCAACCAAGTAGACTCCCCTCTTAATGAAACATCATTTTTTTAGCTTTTCTGTCACTTTTAAATGTTTGTGGTAGAATAGTACAAATACCTCTCTGTAGAGATGATTTCATGTCTCTTTACTGTAAACAGAGATTTAATTCCAAGCTTCAACCTTGAGCTTCAAGCAAGGCACCAAAAACAATTAATTTCCCTAGTTAGTTCCCCGAACTACATTAAGCTCTGACTTCCATTAGGGATATGTAGGCATGAGGTTCACAAGGAATCTCAGCGAGCTAATAAAATACCAAAAATAGTCAGTCTGTCTATCTGTCTGTCTTTTCTTTAATCAAATCAATTCCTTCTCCTAACACAAAGGAGAAACTTTCCCAATCATTAGCAGCAAACACAATCACAAATGACACAGAGAAGGTTCCTGTAGAGTACTACAGATATGTAGGGTGTTTAAACACTTCCCTATGTATAACCGACCTCCCGGACTCCAGAATTTCTAGTCTAGGTGAAATCCCCACACTTAGCAAACTCCTAGGGTTTAGTTGAGATCTTTTTTCCCCTTTCCTACTCGTAGGACAAATAAGAAAGTTCGTGTGATATCGTAGGAAGAACTGAAATAAAATTCATCCCACCACGGGCGCATTCTCCTTCCAAATTTCGCGTGAAGGGTTTAGCGTGCCGTCCTCCCAAGTGAAACGGGGAGGTAAAAGAAAACGACACCACAACTCCCAACAATGCTGATGAACATCTCATTGGAGCAATCACGTTTCGAATGTTTAACCAAGAATATACGCTGAACCGGGATGCGTTAAGCGAAATATTTCACTTCCTTCATGGAAACAATGTACAATACCGTATTCCTCCAGATCTGGATTGGGGCATAATGGCATATGAATTATAGGAAAGAATATCTGGTGAACAAAACATTGCTCCTGAAGGACGCTACTCATCCCACATCCACAATCCAAACATTCGTTACCTTCACCGCACTATGGCCAATACTATTTTCGGGAGGACCAACAACAACAAGGTTAACACTAAGGAGTTGTACGTCCTTCACTGTGCTTTCATGCCTAACCTCCGTTTAAACCTCAACACCTTCCTGATGGCTCATATTCAAAACTTTGTATCAAGAGATGGAACTGTGCCCTTCTGTATTGGAGGCACTATGACCGCCATCGCAGTTCACCTAAACTTGGGAGGAAGAATTCAGATCCTACCATCACTGCCAGCAGAAATCATGGACATAAACAAGTGTAGAGTTGTTCGCCTAATAAGAGTAAGAAGAGCTGGAGATTACCATCTGATGGTGAAGAATGCAAAAGTGAGAAGCGTCATTTTGCCAATTCCCGGTCGTACGAATTTAAACATTCATGACAACCGGATTTACGACCTTAATGCTCCCGAGTCTGGTATGAATGAGCAAGGTAACCAAGGTGACAACAATAATGCTGCAGTTGATGAAATTGAAGAAGAATTAGAGCAGCAAGCGCCTCAGCCAAACGTTCAACCTCCCGATGCCTAACCACAAAACGCCAATCAACCAGCCACCCTTGATGCAATTTATGCCGCAATATTACAACAAAACCAACTGTCAAATCAGCATTACCAAAAATTTGAAACGCTCCAAGGTGAGATGATGAACCTCATGCAACAGATGCAAAGAGATCAACGCGAATATGATCAAAGGCACGATTAGAGTATGCTAGAATTCACCACAGGGATGACAGAAGATATGAGAGCTTTAACACTCCGTGTTGAAAGTCTACATGATGTTATTTCCCGTGGTTATGAAGATGAATCTTCTAGAAGTGGCGGACAAGCGCGTAGAAGACCAAGGACTCGTGGCAGATTTAGTGGGCGAAGCGAGGATGAATAAATATTTTAGTTTCCTTTTTCCTTCTTCATCTTTTGTGAATACATTGAGGACAATGTATGATTTAAGTATGGGGGAGTAAGTACTTCCGTTCTTCCGTTTTCTAGTAATCTTTTTATTTCCCTTGTAATTTCCTTTTAGTTATTTCCATCCAATAAAATTTTTGTTTTATCATGTTATTTATGCAACATTTATGTTGTTCTGATTCCCTTATTTTATTAAGCCTCAACAAATTTTTTGGTTTAATGCATAATTTGACTCACTCGACAAGTATGTAGGTTGCCAAATCTTTAAAACTAGTTAGATAATTTTAGCAAGATTTGACGAAATCACTACCGTCTAGACACTCTACAACCCCATAGTATAATAAACTAGTTCAAGTACCTATTATTTTGGAACCCTGAGCTTTAGTTTTGAAGTAACCCTGAGTAGTTTATTCAGCACTCGGCACCGTCTTCGACACAAACTACGTAGAGGGTCGATGAATATAAGTGAATGATCCACATAAAATATATATTATGCTTAACTGTTATTGGGAATGTACCAACTAAGTTAGGTAACCCTCACCCGGTCACTTAGCCCAACGGTTACAAGACCTAAGGTATTTGATAAAAGAACCTCATTGTCGGTTGATTCAGAAGTTATCTGGTACTGAATTTGGTAGGGAGGACTACATTTCGATCCCCCCGCAACCTACAATAGAGTGTATAAAAGGAGTATACCACAAAATTTGTGCCAGAACTCCATTAAGGATCATAATCACTAATCAGACACTTTGCTATGTGCGTGTAAAGATAAAGGGCTTAATGTGATTGCGCTAGAATGAAATGGGTAAAATAAGACGAATACTTGGGATGAGCTATAGTAGCATCAAAAACTGGTTTACGTAAGATGAGATTGTCTAGTGTCGTTACCGTAGTGCTTGAGTATAAATTGAGCTTTTGATTCTCTAACAAAAACACCATGCAACCAAGTATACATTGATTTGAATCATGTAGGTGCATCTGACCAATGTTTAGAAAAACATCGCACTGAGCATTTGCTTGAGGACAAGCAAAGTTCAAGTATGGGGGAATTTGATAACACTTAAATGTATCGTATTTTTAGCTTGATTTACATCAATTATTTCCCTATTTTATTTTAATTAATTTATTTTATATTGGTATTACGCTGGTATTTGTTTATTTTGCAGATATTTAATTAATCGAAGACTTTGTGAGGAAATGAAGAAATGGGGGTTTAAAAGTAGCAAAAATGCCAAAAGGAAAGAAAGTAGTCCAACCCACGTGAGCCCTTGGCCCACTTACAAGAACCTTGTGACGAACGTCACAATACAAGCAACAAGGAGTGACGAACGGCAGGAAGAGAAATAAAAGAGGAGTGACCCATGTCACGTGCATGATGAGCGGCAAGCAGTATGATTTAGGCTTTTGACGAACGACAGGTGCAATTAGAAAGAGTGAGTGGAGACGCCCGTCCTTTGGTGCTTTAAGCAAAGTGCGCCAGCCCACTACCACTGAGACCCACGTCTCAAGTCTCTCAATTCTCACTCCCACGTATGAGACGCCTGTCTCCTACATTGAGGGCCACGTCTCCAAGAATTATTCAAATTGAGACCCACGTCTCAAAAGACTTCTTCAAATCGTTTGCTGCATTTTAGGAACTTCATGACCACTACTTCCGAGAAAATTGGAAATGGAAGTTGCACCATGATCACTATAAATACAACGTACACACCAATGGAAAAGGGTCGGAATTTTTACCGAACAATTGCTTTCATTTTTGTATTTGCATTTTCGCAGTTTTCTACCTTTAGTTTTATTTTCATTTTCGTTTCTTGCTTTGGGCATATTATTATTATTTTCTCACAACAATTTCTACACCGGAAATTGTTGTGTATTTTTCACTAATCTAACCTTACGTTAGATCTAAGTGCTTTTTATTTCCTTGTTTTGTTTTCTCCATTAAAGAATTATTGTTCGAGTACTTGAAGATTCAAGGTTTAATTTCAGTTTTTATTATTATCCAGGTTTCTTATTTACAGCATTTATTTATTGATTGCATGATTAATTATTATATGTTGATGAATATGCCTGAATATATTAATTACGATTGTTTATGCATGTTTAATTTAATAAGTATGTATGACTAATTTAATTAAGATATCGGTATGTATTGCAATTTAACCGTAGGGATCCGAAATAAGTTGGCTTAAATATGTTTTATTAAAAATCACTCGTTTCTGGTTTTGTGTCTAAGTTAATTTGCTAAAGTTCTAAATTCAACAGAGCGAGAGTTTGAGATTTTAGAACTGATAAATGTTAAAATCAACAGAGCGAGAGTTTGAGATCTTTAACTGGATAATAGACATAGAACATTAGTTTTAAGGACAGCGAGAGCGTATTAAAACTAATTAGAATTTATTTATTTTCAAAAAGTGTTTTTAAACCCGACGCGGGACAACGAGAGCGTACGTTAGGGAATACTAGCATGATCCGAGTCAACAGAGCGAGAGTTTGAGACTAGGAGATTTAAGTAGATAACCTCTTCATGAAATGAGCATTTTATCAATTATGATGTTTTCAAAAAGCGTTTCTAAATCTAGTGGGATGGCGAGAGCGTACATTATGAGTTAGGATCGTAGTCTTAATCAATAGAGCGAGAGTTTGAGAGGAGGACTTTTAAATGACATATTTAGTAAAGGTTTTTTATTTATTAAGAATCTGGCCAATGGAACTTCGGATCTAAGTTAGACGAACTACATACTGATATCTGCCCATTTATATTTTATCTAGATTTAAGATTTTAGTTTCCCCTTATAAACAACTCAAATATCATTAGCCTTAGCTTTACATAGTAACTTTAGATAACGGTAGATCGATTTATAGTCCCTGGGGATTCGATATCTTTTAAAAACTACACGACACGACTGGGCACTTGCAGTTATTTGATTAATAGACACATAAAGTCGCGATCATTAAAATCATTTTGGTTGTATTCTCTAAAATTAAAATTTGCAGAAAAATCTGCATCTTTGAATTTTTCTGCAGATTTTAATTCTATAGACTAAAACTAAAAGGATATTAATATTCATGATATTTCTTAAAATAAATAAGATATAAAGACGAAAATAAAAAACACATCATTAAGTTAATTAATAAATTTGTTATAATGTATTTATTTATTTTTATGTTATTTCTACTTTTTTTTCTTTACGTAATTTCTTGATTTTCATTTTTTTTTTGGAAAATATTTTCTTTTTATTTTTGAAAAATGGAAACATACTCATCTTCATCATAACAATAATGTTGCATCCTTTTAAAATATATAATAATATATTAGCAATAACATATTTGTGTTTTTTCATATTATTTTTTTATTTTCCATCTTTGACTTTATGTTTTTTTAAAACTATTTTCATTTCTCACTTTTCACTTTTAGATATTTTTTAGGGTTAATAGGTATTTACACCCCTATAATGTTAGCGAATTTTGCTTTTCCCCCCTCCATTGCCAAAGGCAGGTTTTGGCAACGGTTTTTTCAAAAAAATTGTTGCCAAAATCTGTCTTTGGCAACGGAGGGGGGAAAAACAAAATTCGCTAACATTACAGGGGTATAAATACCTATTAACCCTATTTTTTATGGAAACAAGATCTTCCTCATTTAACAAAAAAGATTTAAAATATTAATTTATTTTTAAACTATATTTTATGTTTTTTCTAAAATTATTTTCATTTCTCTCTTTTCACTTTTAGAGATATTTTTTATGAAAACAAGATCTCCCTCATTTAAAAAAAAAAAGATTTCAAATATTAATTTATTTTAAATTATATTTTATTTTATTTTTTATCGAAATATGTTTCATCTTATTTGAATATTCATTGAAAGGGGAGAATTTAACGCTTATTTTTTTATTAAGATTTTTTTCACCACTAATATTTGACTTATTTGATCGGCCTAATTTTATTAAGAATCAATTCTGACATCAAGTAGTTCTAATCCCTTCAATAACAATTGCAGTTATTAATTAAATAATATAGGGAAATGCTAACGAATGCCTCTGGAACACTCTTTAAGATTTAAAAAGGCATATTTTTGTTTAGAAGTACTTGTAGTTAATGTATTAGAAATTGAAATAATTGACTTTTTTAAAAAATAAATAATATATTTTTGTTTAAAAATACTTGTATTTAATGATTTGGAGGTTGAATAATTGATTTATTTAAAGAATGTTTTATATATTTGAAATTTCTAAAGAGTGTTCCTGGGACACTCGTTAGCATGACCCAATAATATATTATACTTTCATTGTCCTATTTTTTGTTTTTACGATTTACTTAAAAAAAATCTATAATCTTTCCTACACTTTAATTGTTTCTCCTTCTAGTTGTAATTAGAAATACTAGCAATTAAATAAGAAAATAATTTGTTACGACATACCTATAACACGGTGAAGATGGAAGAGGTTTGAAGATGAAACGAATCATAATAAGGAAGATGGTAGGTCTGCTCGGAAAAGGTTTGAAAAGCTCTATGGTTGCTTCTATTTTAGAGGAGAGATGAATGACGAGACTTACCCGACTATTGCTTGTGTTTCCTTTAACAGAGAATGTAGTGTACAATTTCAGATAGAGAGGAGACGTCGGGAGAAAGAGGAAGAAAGAGACGATAAAGAGGGAGAAGGAGTGAGGGAAAAGTGGGTGTGAGAGAAAGGAGGAAGCTAGGGTTTCGGGAGAGAAGAGGAGGAAGAAAGAGAAATGTGAGAGAGTAGTGAGGGAAAATAGATCTTTTCAAATGAGATGGATGGAGAAAGAAAAAAGTGGGAAATACGTGTGCCACTTGGAGGAATGAAGAAATGTGATTGGTGGGAATAAAATTTTGATTTAGAAAATTACAATAAAGGACATTTTTAAGGGTAATTATTTTTATCATTAAGGGTAGTTTAGGGTGTTTGGTGGTATGTTTAATTCTTAGTTAGGTAGTTGATTTCATAAAATATATAATAATTTAATTATTAAATCTGAATCAGTGGATATATCCAATAAGGCTATTGGTTTCCTAATTCCTTTATTATTGATAATATTTCTATTATTAAAGAAAGTTTCTCAATCCACCCCATGATTATCTTACACACCACGCAAAATTTCAATTTTGTCCCCTGCTTTTGTAGATGCACATCTGAAGGCATCTCATATTTTGAAAAAATTTGATTCCTTTTGTAGATGCATCTACGGAAGTGCAATAAACTAGTGTATATGGGGAAAAAATACACATAAAATCAGTTAAGGGAAGCTTCTGTAGATGCATCTACGGAACAGCTTAGCGCCACATTGTTCCGTAAATGCATCTACGGAATTGTTTGAAATACTTTGAACCAAAATCACATGCTACTTTGAAAATTGGTTGTGTGATAGCAAGGGTGATTTGTGCAAAGCATGGGACACCATAAATCACATGATTTCTAGCCAACACAACGAAATATAAATGTCGTTCGATCGGAGCATTACGGTTTTAGAGCATCGATTTAAGAGCAACATCCTTTACTCTTAATTGATCAGCAATGTGTCTCGGGCCGGATTGAATTATATATTTCACGAGGCGAATCGAGGTGAAACAATTGGTGGTGATACCGCAAAGTGTGGTTGCACTATTACTATCACGTATGGTCTCCCGTGTGCTTGTGCTATTACTAAAAAAGTGAGATTAGGTGAGCCAATAGCAATGAATGAAATCACTCCTCATTGGAAGAGACTTAGTTTTGACGATGATGGTTGTGTCGAAGAAGATTCAAATATCTCTATTATTTCCGAATTGGAGGCGATACAAGAGAGGTTTTCGAAGGCCGGTGACAACACAAAATTATACATCAAAGATCAATTGCGGAGGATTGGAATTCCTGAAACAACCTACATGAAACCGTCGTCTCAACCCGTTAAGACAAAAGGTGCTCCAAAGAAAGTGAAGTCTACGCCAAATGACAACTCGACAACACGGTCTCCTTCATATTGTGAGCACGTCAACAAACGCTTTCCCGACTCACCTACTCTGAAATCGCAAAAATCTCAAAAGAGTTCAAACAAGGGAGCTCGCTTAAGCAAACCGCCTCTGACACCTATTCAACCGCAAGTTCAGCAAGTTTTGACTCCGATTCCAACACCTATTGTTCCAAAAGTTCCGGTTCCATCAATTGACGATGTACAAATTGCTTCAAAAATTCCATTCATTAACGAGATGTCAGTTTTTATGCATAAACACATCGACCGGATCGTCAATGTGGCGGGGGACGGTAATTGTGGATTTTGGGTCGTATCGACTTTGCTTGGTAAGGGAGAGAATGCCCATGAGCTTGTCCGTCATTATCTTATCAAAGAGTTGTTGAACCATAAAGACTCGTACACGCGGGTATTTGGAGACGAAACTAAATTTGAATCGGTAAACGAAGCTCTTGTTCCTTGGGGGGCGCCTACGCACCGTTTTCACATTGGATGAGATTCCAGGAAATGGGACATCTTATTGCATGCGCATATGACATGGTATGCATTGACTTGACGTGTTATGGTTTTTTGGAAACCTTTTTTCCGCTCCGCACCTCCTCCAAATCCAATTGATCGTATTATATGTGTTGCATGGCTCGCCAAATCGCGTCATTTTGTACAAGTTTACTTGAAACCGGGATGCCTCATACCACCTACGTCACCGAAATGGAATCTTCATCATACCTAACTTGCCGAGACGTGGCCAAATGTTTTCGTTGATAGGATGCATGAATTCGAAAGATTGAATAATATCGATAAAATCTCGAATGCGGAAAAGTCAAAATTGGAACCACCAATAGATTTAGTCGGCGACGGTTCTTTTCATGTATTTATCTAGTTTCAAAGTGTAATATATGCACTCTATAACATTGAAATATAATCCATTTTGTGTTTGTGTGTTTATGTTTATGTGTTTCAAATTGCTTACATTTTGTTCCTATGTGTGCTTGTGTCTAGTTTCCTAAATTTCATCCCAAAATTGCTGCCTACTGCTTTCTATTCTGCTAAAAACATAGCAGGAAAACTTCCGTAGATCCATCTATGGAAGGGTATTATAGTGAAAATTATAGGTCTTTACCGTAGATGCATCTACGGAAGGGTGTTACGTTGAAAATTATGGGTCTCTACCGTAGATGCATCTACGGAACGTAGAAACCTATGACCCTTCCGTGGATATATCTACGAAACTTTTTTTGATAGACATTGTGTGGTCCATATTCTCCAAAGGCTTCTATAAATTTAGGGTTTCTAGGTTTGCATTACACACAAGCACAAACCCTAAACACAAATACAAAAATGTCTCACATTAGGCCAGATGGATGTCACCGAACATCAATGAAGCGTCCTAATCCTGAACTAGAATACCGCATAAGGGATGGGCATGTCATTTTCTCTCCCGTCAAACCCCCTATGCCGGTGAAATTTTGGAACATCCATTCCTTCGACCAACTCAAGAGGACTATCATGTCTTATTTAGAAGGGGAGTATAAAACCGGAGAAGAAATCAAAAGGATCTAGAGGCTTAGAACAAGAACCTCGTTTGAGACCGGAAAAACTGAACGTTGGTGGGTTGAAGTGAAATTTGACGTGGATTGCTTTCAAATGATGCATGGATTAGATGACATTGTTTTAACCGTTGTAATTTCTTAGATCTCTTAGTTTTCTTAATTTTCTGTTTGAAATTTCGTTATAATATCGATTAATCAATGAATCAATGCAATGTCTTTTATTGTTAAAAATGCTTATGCTCTGGTTGTTTGGGTCTAGGTTGATTCCGTAGATGCACATCCAGAAGACTTCTGTAGATGCATCTAGGGAACAAAACAACGTTTAACAAAAAAAGGGTGCTTCCGGAGATGCATCTATGGAAGCACGAGGACAAAATGGACAATTCGGTGGTGCGTGAGAAGGGCATGGGGTTGGTTGAGAAATTCTCTTATTAAATTGCATATATATATTTGTTAAATTAAATCAATTTAAATAATTAAATTATATGTAATAAAATTAAATTTATTTTATGATGTTTGAAGGAAAAATTGTCGCTAATTTTTCTTGATACATTGATAATTTAGTTATTTATTTTATTTTTTGATTAAATAAATTTAATTTGATATAAAATCTGGAGAGTACCGGGTTCGATTCCCTCATAGTACACGTTGAAATTTAATTTGTTAAAATAAATAAACGTTTTTAAGTCGGGTGGGTGATAACTGACTTAATAAATAGACTTCTTAAGTCAGTTAATGATTACATGCGACTTAAGAAATTTAATGTGAATTATATTTTCTTATTGTTATTTTTAAGTCATTCCTAAAGGCAACCGACTTAACAAAGTTACAAATATTTACAAAAGTGTCACCGCATCACTTCTTAGGTCAGGTGACAGGTGAACTGACTTAATAACCTCTGCTAAAAAGGTATTTTTGTACTAGTGTATTATGCATAATGGCTTTATCATTTCTATGTTTCCATTTACCATAAGTACTTTCTGTAACAGTAATCTTGAGCAGTTCCAACCTTTCTTTCTAGTTTCATCAATTATCCACTTCTTTTCGTGTAACCATACCAAAGGTCTTTTGTTGCACCCTATCCAAGTTAATATCTCCTGCCACCAAGCTCTAGTAATGTAGCACTCATAGAACATATGCTCCAAGTTTTCCTCCTTATTATAAAAGATGCACTAATTATCAGTGTTAATGCCAAATTTATATAACTGATCCTTAGTGGCTAGCCGTCCTAACATATTAAGCCACATAAAAACTTTGCGTGTGTTGGAAGTAATTAATATTCAGAAGCTGTTGGTGATTACTTAGAAGCAGTGTTTTTCATAAGCAAAAGCTTCTGATGTTGCGTTCTAGAAGTGTGTTTGTTATGCTTAACTATTAGGCTATAGTTTATTTTTTTTACTTAGTTATTAAGTTTACTTTTTGTTAGGGCTTACGTGACAGCCCTATTTTTATGTATAAATAGACCAGTAGTTGTCGTTTATTAAAAGAATCATTCTCCTTATAGCTTTTACAGCCGCCATCATACACTAAGTATATTTTATTTCTGTCTTCTTTTAACCTTGTGCACCAACAATTGATATCTAGAGCTCCGATTCGGATCCACGGGAAACACGAGTGAAAAGTCGAGGCATTGTGTGATTGATTTTGGTTCTTGTATTCATGTTGAATCTTGAACAAAATAGGAACAGAATCACACTTTCTGATTCTGCGGGATTGGGAAACATTGTGTTTGGTGAGATCTGAGTGGCACAAGGTTAAAATGAGTGGAAGTAATTTGAATACAAAAGTTTTGGTGCTTGATAGAAAGAACTGGATTAGGTGTATGATTCAAATGCGTGTGTTGTTCGGTGCTCAAGATGTTCTTGAGCTTGTTACCGAAGGTTATGTTCCCGTTGGAGTAGATGCGACAGAGGAACAAACTGATGCATAGAAAAATGCTCAGCGTGAACTGAGGAAGAAAGATTAGAAGGCGTTGTTCTACATCCATTAGTGTGTGGATGTGAACGTGTTTGAGAAAATCGTTGATTCGACGACGGCGAAGACTGCGTGGGATACACTAGTTAGGTGTTACAGTGGTGACACATTATTGAATAAGGTAAATCTTCAGTCCCTAGGAAATCAGTATGAGAATCTCAACATGGAGGACAACGAGAAGGTTTCCATGTACATCTCCAAAGTGATTCTGATTACTAGTGAGATGAAAGCTTGTGGAGAAACCCTTTCTGAACAAGTAATCATAGAGAAGGTATTGAGGTCGCTTACTCCTCAATTTGATTACATTGTTGTAGCAATTGAAAATTCTAAAGATCTAAACACCATGAGAATAGAAGAGCTGCAAAGCAGTCTAGAGGCGCAAGAGTTGTGTCTCACTTAAAGAACCTTTGAGAGGGAGGTTGAGCTTAAGCATGCTTTGAAAGCTTCTTTTGTCAAGAAAGACCAGAAACAGAAAAAACATGGTAGCTCTCAGAAGTCAGAAGTCTTCTATTCTGATGAGGAGAAACATCAGAAGGGAAAGGAGAAGTATGACAAGATAATGGTTTAGTGTTAATGTTGTAATAGGTTTGGCCAATTTGCTAAAGATTGTTGGTCAAACAAATAAGAAGAAAAAATAGCCAGAGGAGATTCTGATGATGAACCTGGACTATTAATGGCTTATGAATCTGATGAGGAACCTGTGAGTTTGTCGTTTTCTGATTCTGAAGGGGAAAAAGATAACTCTGAATATTCTGAAGGAGTATTTTTATATGATTTAGAATCAGAAGATGATTTTGAATTTGAAGACTCTGAAGATGATTTAGAGTCAGAATATGAGTCTGAAGCTGAAGACAAATCAGAATGCGAAGGTGATTCTGAGTCTGAAGGAGAATCAGAAGATGAGTCAGAATCTGAACAAGATTCTGCTTCTGAAGATAAGTCAGAACTTGAAAGTTCTGAAGGTGAGTCAGAGTCTGAAGGTGACTCTGAGGAAGAAGAAGGAGACCCTAAAGATGAGTCAGATGGTGAATCTGATTCTGATCCAGATTTTGACGATGGTCTAGAATCTGATGGTGATCATGCTTCTGGAAGGGAAAACTCTTAAGACGTAGGTTCTGGAGGACAAGCTTTTGGAGCTGATCATGTTTCTGGTGGTAATCATGACTCTGAAGGTGGACCCTCTGAAGGATGAGCTTCTGAAGGTAGTCCAGAGTGTGACAGTTATCATGATTTTGAAGTTGGGACTTCTGAAGGCATAGCTTCTAAAGGTAATCCAATTTTTGAAGACGGTACCTCTAAAGGTAGTGGTTTTGGACGAGGTCTAGAAATTAACAAAGGTGTGGCCTTTTGTGGTAGTCGTACTTCTGAAGAAAGTCCATAACGAGATACGGGTCCAAAATTCGAAGAAGATTCTAAACAAGGGTGTATTGAAGAAGCTCTCAAGAATAAAGTATGGTTGAATGCTGTTAGGTACCCAATTGTGTTAATATGTAGTATAATTTTTGGCACCTTTCGATGCGTTTTATAGCATTTTCGTACTATTTCTTTTACCTTGTGATAATATTTGTTAAGTTTAGTAATTATGTTTATATGTCCTTTTGATCTTCTTTTTTAGGAATTTTTATTTCAGGTTTGGCCTTTTTGGAACCTTGGAGCTTGATAGTAGAGATGGACTTCAAGAGGAAAAGCAAAGATTTTGGAAGCTTCAAGGGCGCGTCGCACAGAGCAGTGCGTGTAGCATGGCCTGGGACATTTTCTTGGTAGAATGTTCTGCGCGTTACGCTGAAAGGAGGGCGCGTAGCGAGCTTTATGGCTGTTTGATCAATTAATGAAGGCGCGTGACGCGCGCTTTGCTTATTCTTGGATTTCTATAGTTTAAATGTTTGTGAAATACAATATTTATATCTTGATCTAACTTTATCATCTATCAAACAATAAGTCTAGACATGGAATTAATGGTTGATATTCACTTTGTATCGGTTTATAAATGTTATTTGTGTTGTTCAATCGGTTGAGAAATCGTTGGTTGAACAATATGGTAAAACTTGCTATAAACGTTGCGGAAACGAACAATATAAACGGTGATACGTGATATTATTGATTGATAACAAGTTCATATGCATAATTAGTAGAAGACATACAAATTAGGTTGATGAAATCAAGTCTTGATACTTCTTTAAAACTTTAAAACTTTCCTAATTTTAATCTTTGCTACTAAAACTTGTGAATGAACTTTGACAAAACCAAACCTAAAGTAACTCTAGCTCAAGACACTATAAACTGTAAAACGGCGGTAATATCTCATCAATCCCTGTGGAAACGATAATTAAAAAAGTGCTCCAATATACTTTCAACAAATGCCATAAAAGAAGAACTTGAGGCTATAGAAAGAAGCAAGATGGAGTTGCACACTGTAGCAACCAGAAACAACTTGCATATGTTCTGACGAAGGATGTCAAGACTAAACACTTTATCCAGTTGAGGGATGAAATTAATGTTGTTTTTTTGGTTAGCTGAATATGAATTAAGGGATGGTGTTGGAAGTAATTCATATTCAGAAGTTGTTGGTGATTACTTAGAAGCAGTGTTGCTCATAAGCAAAAGCTTCTGATGTTGCGTTCCGGAAGTGTGTTTAGGTTCTGGAGTTTGTGTTTGTTATGCTTAGCTATTAGGTTCTAGTTTATGTTGTTTACTTAGTCATTAAGTTTCCTTTTTGTTAGGACTTACGTGACAACGCTGGTTTTGTGTATAAATAGACTAGTAGTTGTCATTTATTAAAAGAATCATTCTCCTTACAGCTTTTATAGCCGCCGTCATTTACTAAGCATATTTTATTTCTTTGTTCTTTTAACCTTGTGCACCAACAACGTGAAGTCTAGCCTGGTTATTATTGAATAAATTTCTCCATTCCACCAGATTCTTGTCTCCTCTAAGATTTCTGTAGACCGCAACAATATTGCAATTTCTAATCTGCATGACAGTTGGCCAAGCATTGGTCTGCTTCATTTCGTCCCTACTTTTTATGATACTTGATAAAATTCACGAACAATTATGCCGTTCCCAATCCATTGCACATTTCTTTTTCATCTAATTAGTATTACATATCTTTTTAGATAGCTTTCCATTTTTTCTTTATGATAATTTTTTATTTTCATTATTTTTACTTATGGAAAGTCTTTTCATTTTTTTTCTTTATCACATATATATATATATATATATATATATATATATATATATATATATATATATATATATATATATATATATATATATATATATATATATATATATATAATTATTTTAACTTATGAAAAGTCTTTTCATTTTGTTTTTGAAAGAGAGAAATATCGGATCTTCATATATATATATATATATATATATATATATATATATATATATATATATATATATATATATTTTTATATGACCGTACCTGATCAGGAGGATCGTCAAGGCTTGCTCGGAACTGGGTCTTTGAGAAGTGAAGGGGGGGGGGGTGTACCTGCAAGGTACTCCGATGTCAAAGTAAAAAAACGAGCAAGGGAGTGCAAGTACGAGCTAAAGGCTAGAAGAGATTGAATACCTGACCCTCAAGTGAAAGAGGGTATTTTTAGACCCCAGCGTTGGGCCATGATCTCGCTACTAGGCTGGATTTCCAGGCCCAACTAAGAGACTGCCAGGTTTCCTAGGCGAAAATATCGGAGATGCGTGAGTGCTCTCCGTCTTGGTCAACCACTTCGAAGTTTAAGGGAGACGCGGTCTTTTAGGGACCACGTGGACTCCACATTATTCGGGGGGTTGGATGTGAAGGAACCCTACGAGGAGAAGGGTCCTCGGCAGAGTAAGTGCTCGTGGGGAGCGCGCGCCGTGCACTAGATAGCTCGCGGGGAGCGCTTGTGTCGGGCACAGCGTAAACGAGCACTTGTTTTCTCTTTGTGGGCCATGAGATGGTTTGGACCCCCAAGGTTAAGTGGGCCGAAAGTAGATTGGGCCGAATCTTGGCCCAGTCCAGAACAGGAGCCCTCCAAGTCGGAGTTCCGAGCAAGGAGCTTCGACTTTGCCAACGCTCGGCCCATGTTCAGTTGGTCCTCATCTATTAGTTGTGCTCGGATGGAGCCGTTCGTGGGGGGAAGATGAGAAACCGTGTGTGTTCAACACTCGCTGACGTGGCATGGAGTAATGATTGCCTAGGGGTAGATGGCGGCGCCTACGGGAGGATGTGTTAAACCCTCTCATTTGGGGTTTTTTCGCTCTCCGTTTACGTGCTCGGCTCCAGATTGACTTTCCCAGATCTCCATCGTTCAACAACGCTCCTTGAAGAACCAAGTCCAACTTTGCCGGAATTATGTCACAATCAGGTACGATTGAGGTTTATCTCATGATTTCCAGCACTTTTTTGTTGATTCTAAGGGGTTTGCAGAACGCGTCCCCACTGCTTTTACCATCTAGGTCGGCGGTTTCTCTTAGTGAGATTCCAGGACTTCATCATCTCCCCGGGTTATTCAAGCGATGCCCGAGAATGAGTCAATAGTCAATTGATTTCTTCCTTACAACCCGACACCTTCATGATTTGGCCTGGCAAACCCATGGGTTTGGTCGGTGCCTTCTCGTTATCCTTCGGTTTATTCATAATTATGTTCGGCGCGTTCAAGGATTCTGTCGATCATGTTGCGTAGGGCTCGGGTGTATATATTTTGTTTAATTTTCGCTAAGTTTAATGGGGTGAGTCCTCGGCTAGTGAACAAGAGCGTCCTCGAAGAGGGGTTTGGCCGGGGGCTCCACTGCTCGCCGCTCTACCCTTTCACTTGTGTTGCGGTGGAAGGGTGGATTTGATGACCCGTCGAATTCATTTTTTCCTTCTGCATGCAGGCGAATCTGGCGCAGGGTCTAGCTTGGCGTCCAACTCAGGGTCTAGCTCGACGTCCAACTCGGAATCTGGTTCGTGGGCTAGTTTGCGGGATACAACCGCGAGCAACTTGGAGGTCGAGGAGATCGAGGTTGAGAACTCATGCCTCCCTGTGATAGAAGAGGATGACGAACAGGGGGGTCCCTCAAACCCCGGGGCTGAAGAGGATGTTCCCCCGACCCCGCTCTTCGAGTATGATTGCGAGGATGATTTTGATTGGGTGGCCGATGAGCCTATGATCATGGTGTCTTGATTTACTGAATCATTAGTTGGGGCTTTTCGAGAGGTCGAAGACCGGGGACCAAGTGACAAGTTAAATTTTCAGGTGGCTTGCTTGACGGCGATCGAGCGGATCTGTTCTCACTTCCACGGGGACAGCTACGCTATGTATGATTATGTGTTCAGGGAGCTCAAGTTTCGTCCGCCCTTCTCCAGTTTCCAAATTTCTCTGCTGGCTAGTCTCGCTTTGGCTCCGTCCCAACTGCATCCGAATGCCTTTGCCTTTATGCAGGCTTTCAAGATTGTTTGCAATTACCTGGGCATCAGTGCTACGACCGCCTAGTTCGGCCGTTGTTTCCGCGTCCAAAGGTAGTCGGCTGACGGGCGCTTCAGTTGGGTCTCTTTTAAGAATGCCGACTGAAAGCTGTTCAAGATGTATGTGGATTCAGTCAAGGGTTTCAAGGACCGTTACTATGTCGTTTGTCTGCATAGCCAGGCAGCATACACTTCTTTGCTGAAGATGGTGACAGTGCATGGTGAAGATGGTACCCCAGAGCGGGAGGAGGCTGGGAAGGCGATGACGAAGCTCTGCAGCATGTTCCCCTTCTTTTGGTGGAAGGGTAATTTCAATGCCCCTACCAAGCATTACGCCTATGACGAGGAGCTGGACGAGCAGGACAGGGCGTCGTATGCACGTCTGTGATCCTATGTGGATAGCTTCACTCTGATTCAGTGGGTGACGAGAACCGGTGAGCCCATATTGGACGAGGAGGGCGTGGCGATGGTCGAGACTCGGGCCATAAACATGAAAGCCCTTCTATCGTGTAGGACGCTTGAGGAAACTAAAGCGTTGCTAGGTGGTATTTAGGTAATTTCCCTTTTCCGCTTTTCAATTGATGCTTCTTGCTAACTTGTCTGTTTTGTTTTTCAGATGCTATGCCGCTGAAGGACGAGAAGCTTATGAAGATAACCCAAGATGCCAAAAGGCTCAGAGCAGAGAACAAGAACCGGACAGCGGCCTCGGGTGATAACTCAGAGTCGACTGGTTCTCCTCAGGTGATTGTGGAGGGGGAGATGACTCCAAAGAAGATGCGCCAGGCTGAGACGGCTCGAGAAAAACCGTCAAATTTGGGACCTGACCGTGGATTCTTGCTTCCTCCCTGCTTCAAGGAGGGGCAGTACTTTGAGCGGTATCCTCTGTCGGTCTCCCCGGATGAAGCTCGGCGAATCAAAGGGACGACTGCCCCTGCCCGCCTCAAACAGCTTACTAGCGATAGTGTTGCTGTTATGAAGGTCGTGGATATGGCTCAGGTGCTTGCGGGGGGGGGGGGGGGGGCACCGTTTCTGCTGACGCTCTGAAAAAAGTGGAGTCTGACAAAAGGTTCGTTGAGGACGAGGTGGCCATGTTGAAAACTGCTCGAGAAAGGACGAAGAAGAAGGTTAAGGACCTCCTGAAGCAAAAGGACGAAGAGCTGGAGGCGGAGAAGAAAAGGTTCGCTGATCTTGAGCTGTCTTGGGCGCCGTCGGCGGAGGAGTCTTCCGATGTGGCTGCACTAAAGTCTAGGGGTGAGTTTGTCGAGAAGATCGACAACCTGAAGCTCGATCTTGCCGAGATGGCTAAAGCTGAGTTCAACCGTGCAGTTCAGCAATTGAGGCTTCTGAACCCGGGACTGAGGGCAGACAACATTGGGCTCTCGTCGAAGATCATGGATGGATAGCTGGTGCCCGACACTCCGGACAAGGATGAATGATCTTGTTGATTTTGGTACTTTGGGTCTACGCGCCAGTGTTTTCCCGGCCTGTGTGCCATTTTGTTTTTTCTTTCTGGATCTTGGGCTTTGCCCGACATATTTGTGGGCCTGCGTGCCCGTCATTTTTTTTAATCTTTGGATATTACCGGCCATTTTGGTCGGGTTTTAATTATATTCCAGTTTTGCAATCTTCGTGTTTCCACTTTCTTTTGTGTGTTTAGAATGTCTATTGTTTCAGGAAAATTTGTGATTGGATTATGCTTGGCAATCCGGGGGATTGACATTATACTTAGGAATATTTGTTACTGGAGTGTGCTCGGCCTTGGTTGATTCTCCGGGCGTGTGGGGTACGACCCGAGTGTGCAGAGAAGGTGTGCGCTATGAACAAGTACGAGACCGCGGTCGGGGCCAAGTGCTTGTGGCGTGAACGGTCCCATCGCGAGCTGGGGTTCTTCCGTGCAAGTATTGCCATGGTGGATCTAGGTATGGGGTTCCCCGTGTGGTCGGTTTTTCGCCTTGGCAAGGAATCCCGACTGTCGTTGTCATGGAGCGATCGCGTTTGTACCATGACACGCGTCCGTGCTCGACCACCTTCTCGTTTTTAAGATAAGTGTTTGGGGAGAGTTAGCTGTTTTTAGCTGTAATATCGTCTGAGCTTTTCAGCATTCCAGGGTCGAGCAAGTTTTTCACCGAGGAGGTTCTCGAGGTAGTAGGCGCCATTCTCGGTTTTATCGTAAACTCGGTACGGGCCTTCCCAGTTTGGGGCAAGTTTGCCCTCGCGTGAGTCTTTCATGTTTCTACGGAGCACTAGGGCCTTCGAACTCGCGTTTGATGACTTTGGTGTTATGACTCAGTGCTATCTGTTGCTTTAGCTTGGCTTTGCGGAGGGAAGACCCTGTTCAAATCTCTTCGACCATGTCGAGTTCTTCCCTCATAGCTTCGTCGTTGAGTTCTTCTTCGAGAGGTGACTCGGTCCGACTAGAAGGTTCTCGGATTTCCACAGGGATGACGGCTTCGGTGCCGCAGGTTAATCTAAATGGGGTTTCTCCAGTGCTCGAATGTGGCGTCGTCCTATACGCCCAGAGTACGCTGTGCAGCTCCTCGACCCAAGCTCTCTTAGCTTCGCCGAGCCTTTGTTTCAGTCCTCAGAGAATGACTCGGTTCGCCGCCTCAGCTTGTCCGTTGGTCTGGGGGTGTTCTACCGAGGTGAAGTGTTGCTTGGTGTCAAGCTTGGACACGAACTCTTGGAACTTTCTATCGGTGAATTGGGTGCCGTTGTCGGTTATTATTGCCCGAGGCACCCCAAATCGAGCGAGTACGTTTCGTTTATAAAAACGGAGCACGTTTAGGGATGTGATCTTGGCGAGCGCTTCAGCCTCTATCCATTTAGTGAAGTAGTCTACGGCGACCACAAGGTACTTGTTTTGGTATGATCCTACCGGGAATGGTCCGAGGAGGTCCATTCCCCAAGTGGAGAATGGCTAGGGTGATGATAGGGATTTAAGCTCGTGCGGGGGAGCTAGGTGCATGTCGGTGTTGCGTTGACACTTATCACACTTCTGGACATGTTCTTTGGCGTCTTGCTGCATGGTCGATCAATAGTATCCGGCTCTGAGAGCCTTTCTCGCCAATGATTGACCGCCGAGGTGTTGGCTGTTGATCCCCTCGTGAAGTTCCTGCAGTATCTCGAGCGCTTGGGAGACGTCGACTCATTTGAGAAGGGGGATGGAAAATCCTCGCCGGTATAGTTTGTACTCAACGATGACGTATGAACAGGACCGTCTTTTGATTGTGGAGGCCTCCTTTGCGTTCGTCGGCGATTCGTCCTTTGTGAGGAAATTATACACCGGGGTCATCCAGCATTGATCGTCGCCAATGGCGAGCACTTGCATCAGGGGTGCACTCTTATCCACACTTGGTTTTGAGAGGATTTCTTGGATTAATGACTTGTTCCCGCCTTTCTTTCTCGTGCTCGCGAGTTTGAAGAGGACGTCGATCTGGGAATTATGCTCCCGAGGTATGTGCTCGACTTCTGCTCTTGCGAAGTTTTTCATTTTCTCTTTGACCAGCGCGAGGTATTCGACGACGATATCGTTTTTGGCCTGGTAGTCGCCGTTAACTTGGGATGCGACGAGTTGGGAGTCAGTGTAAATCTTTACTTCCCGAGCGCCTACGTCCTCAGCAATTCGCAGGCCGGCGAGTAAAGCCTCGTATTCAGCCTGGTTGTTCGAAGTGGTTAAGGATAAAACTAAGGATACCTCAATGATGAGTCCTTCATTGTTTTCCAAGATGACGCCGGCTCCGCTTCCCGAGCTGTTGGAGGCGCCATCTACGTAGATGGTCCACTTATTCTCCGCTGAAGGAGGGGAGGAGGTGATCGAGGTCATCTAGGCCATGAAATCGGCCAGTGCCTGAGCTTTTAGTGCTTTCCTGCTTTCGTATTAGATGTCGAATTCGGATAGCTCTAGGGACCATTTCAGCATTCTCCCGGCCATGTCCGGTCGGCCGAGGAGTTGTTTGATTGGTTGGTCGGTTCGGACGACGATGGTATGGGCGAGGAAGTTCTACCTCAACCTTCGAGCGGCGATTATTAGTGCCAACGCGACTTTTTCGATTTGCTGATATCGCACTTCGGGTCCTTGCAGAGCCTTGCTGGTGAAGTATACGGGCTTCTTCCCGTCTTCGGCTTCTCGGATTAAGGCCACACTAACCGCCTCGTTCGAGACGGCTAGGTAGAGGTATAAAATATCATCGTTTCCTGGTCAGGACAGGACGGGCGGTTCCGAGAGGACTTGCTTGAGGTGAGATAGTGCTTGTTCGCACTCCTCAGACCATTTGAAGGTCTCTTCCTTGCGCAGCACTTTAAAGAATGGGAGAGCGTGTTGGGCGGATTTCACGACGAATCGAGACAACTCCGTGAGCATCCCGTTTAAGACTTGGATTGATTTCTTATTGTTGGGTGTCGGGAGTTCCGAGAATGCTCGGCATTTGTCCGGGTTGGCTTCTATTCCTCTTTCGGTCAAGTAGAAACCGAGGAACTTTCCTGCCCGGACGCCGAAGGTGCATTTTTTTGGGTTGAAACGCATCTTGCAGGACCTGGCCTGTTCGAATACTCGTTTGAGATGCGTGGTGTGGTCAGTATCTTCTCGGGATTTGACGATCATGTCGTCCATGTACACTTCGAGGGTGTCTCCAATCTCTCCTCGGAATACCTTGTTCATTATCCGCTGGTAAGTGGCTCCGGCGTTCTTGAGTCCGAAGGGCATTACATTGTAGTAATAGTTTCCCGAATCGGTCATGAATTCCATGCACTGCTTGTCCCATCTCACCATGGGAATTTGATTGTAACCTGAATAAGCATCCATAAAAGATAACAATTTATAACCGGCCGAGTTGTCAACCAGTCTGTCAATGTTAGGCAAAGGGTAAGCATCTTTAGGACAAGTCCTATTAACATCGGTATAATCAACGCACATTCTCCATTTTCCATTAGATTTTTTAACTAGTACAACGTTTGAGAGCCAATTTGAATACTTGGCCTCGGAAATAAAATTTGCCTCTAAGAGGTCTTTTACAGCTCTCTCGGCAGCCTCCGCTTTCTTGGGAGACTGCCTACGCCTACATTGAACTACTACCTTTGTGGTTGGATCAATGGAGAGGTGGTGGCAGGCGACCTCGGGGTCGATTCCGGGAATTTCATCTGCGCTCCATGCGAACAGGTCAGCGTTGGCTCGAAGGCAAGCCACGAGTTGTTTCCTCGGCAGATCCGGGATGTGTTTGTCATTCTTCACCGCCTTGTCAGGGTTGTAGCCCAGTGGGACGAGCTCGAAATCACCGTCCGGAATTGGTCGGACGGGGTGGGCTGTCCTCGGTTGCGGTTCTTCACCGTTCTTCAGTTCTTCTTTCGTAAAACGAGCGTCGAGGTCGACTGAGCTGACATTGGTCGGCTGCTGAAGGTCTTCCCGAGCTGGCTTGTCTTCGGCCCTTGGCTTCTTGTTGGCAGTAGAAGGAGGGGTGATCAGCTGTAGTCCTTTCATCGACGCGTCGAATATCCTTCTGGCCGCTTCGATGTCGGCATTGATGGTGGCTACTCGTCCCCTTTTTGTGTAGAACTTCATCTTGGGGTGCGCGGTCGAGGGGACGGCCGTGAGTTCGGCTAGAGTGGGTCGTCCGATGATGCAGTTGTAGAGAGTTTTGCAGTCGATCACCAGGAATCGTGTGTTGACTTTTCTGGAAGCTTCTCCTTTCCCGAAAGTAACGATCAGCTCGACGTAACTCCAGAGTTTGGTGGTGGTCCCATTGAAGCCCTGGAGGTCGGAACCTACGTATGGAGTGAGGTGGGAGTCGTCCAGCTTGAGGGTTTTGAAGAGGTGAGAGTACATGATGTCGACCGAGCTTCCCTCGTTGATCAGGATCCGACGGACGTCAAAATTAGCCATCCTTGCTCGGACAAGCAGGGGGATCGTGGCATTTGGGGCTCCGCCGGGGAGCTCTTCGAGGTAAAAGGTTATCGGGTCTGATTTTCCCTTAAACTTCTGGAGGGTTGGGCCGAGGTCTGAATTGGCGCTGATGAGCTCGTCAAACTTTCTCTTTACCAAGCTGATCGTGAGAGAGCTCGGATCTCCGCCGTTAGAGATGAACATGGCGGTTGGGAATCCTTCCCATAGGCTCAGAGCGGAGGTCACTCCGACCGAGGGCATGAAGTCTTCTGGTCGGGTGACGGATAGAGCAACCTGTAATGGTCTGCCATCTGGTGAATTATCCTCGTCAGAGTTCCTTGGACCTTCTCTCTGGGAAGATTCTCCCTTCTTCGTGTACTTAGAAAGGCGACTTCCTTAATCAGAGTCTCGATGGCATCTTTGAGGTGTATGCATTCGTCGGTCAGATGCCCGTGGCTCTTGTGATACTTGTAGTATTTGGACTTGTTAGTCCCCGACCTGGTGGGATTTGGCTTTGGGGGCCTGACGTTGGAGTTTTTGAACTTGGTGCTCCTGCACTCGGCCAGAATACGTTCGCGCGAAATGTTCAGGGGGTGTAGTCATTGAAACGACCAGCTGGTCCTCTGTGTTCCTTCGTGTCGCGGGGCCTGTCATCTTTTCTTTTTTCGTGGCCTCGGCGCGAAAGAGAATAGTCTTGGCTCGAGCTGCGGGCAGTGTCGTTTCCTCTTGAGGATTTCTTTACAGCCGCCTCGCCTTCCTAGAAAGCAACGTATGCTTGGGCTTTAAGGAGGAGGGCGTTCATGGTTCGCACCTTCTCAATTTTGATGGTCTTCTTGAAGTCGCTCCCGGGGAGGAGTCCTCGCTCCAGGAGGTATCTCTTCATGTGGTCGGTTGTTTGCATCTGGACGACCTCTTTGTTGAACCTGTCGAAATATTCCCGGAGAGGCTCGTCGGTTCCTTGGATCACAGCTTCGAGGGTCGCTCCGGACTTCGGTTGTCGGCGAGAGGCCGTGAAGTGGTTCGAGAAGAGTTTATTGAGTACTGCCCAGGAGTGGATGGAGTTGGGAGGAAGGTTCATGTACCAGGTCATCGCTCCTTTTCTGAGTGAGGTCGGAAAGATCCGACATTTGATAGATTCTCGGACCACGTGGTAATCCATGACGGCTTCGATGCTGCGAATATGATCGTCAGGGTCTGTAGTCCCGTCGTAGAGGTCCAGGGTCGGGGGTTTCTCCATTCCCCGGGGCAGACGGTCTCGTCGGATCTCCTCTGACAAAGGGCTGCAGAAGTCTTCCTCGTCGCTCGGTCTGGGGGAAGTTGAGTGTCTTCCGCGGTTGCTGTGCTTTCGCCGAGGTTTTACTTGTGGTTTTCCAGAAGCCTTGCGATTGTCTTCGGGAGGGGAACGTTCGCGGCCTTTCACCACGGTTTTGGCGGGGCCCCGACGATCTGGTTCGGGGGAGAGGCTTCTAGTTTCTGCCACCTCGGGTTTCTGGTTTTTCGTGCTCTTTCGTCAAGGGGAGCGGGAGTAAGACCTTTGACGATGGTACCTCTTGGGTGGACAGCATGAAGATGAGGGTGAACGTCGGCGGTATCTCCTCGGTGGGTGTCGCTACCGCGAAAATTAACAGAGTCGCCACTAACATATTTATCCTGAAAAGGAAGGGAATGCCAGCAAACCACAAAACAAAACAACGGTCTCACGACCAGAGAAAAAGGGTAAGGGAGTCGGTTACGCGAGGGGAAGGTATTAGCACCCCTCGCGCCCATCGTACTCGATGGTATCCACGCTTGTGTCTAAAACTATGGGTGTGTAACAAATCTACGCTAATCTGGACTAAAATGAATGCAGAATGTAGGGAAAAGAAAGGATTATGCTCGCACGGGCCCTACCCCGCTGCCTACGTATCTGTTTTGTAGAATCAGAGCTACCGTAGCTCGGCTAACTAGTTTCTGTTTGTTTTGTGTTTTTTAGGTGAACGAGTTACATTCACACTCCGCTGCTCGACCTTTGGAGACTTATGCTTGGGAATGGAGCGGAAATAACAAGCTCTTAAGAAAAGAAAATCAAAGAGTGTGGTTTGTGTTTTAAAGAATGCATGAGGAAAACCTAAGCTAAGAGGGAAAGCTTGCTACCTAATATTATCATACAAAGGGTACATATCTAAGCTAAGCTATCAACCTACGAGGAAAAGGGGAAGCATACAATAATATCACACAAACGAGCATCCGCTCGTAAAGCAAACAAACCAACGGTACTGACCGAATGGTAGAAAAGCGGTCCCGCCATAGCCAAGGGGAGCAGCTCAACCCAAGTCAACCAAGCATTAGACCTCGCGAAAGTGATCGGGCCATAGACAAGAGGGCGGTCCCCTCTCAGCAACCAAGCCGTCACGGATCGTAAAGGAAAACGGTACGTGCGTACACCGAGCATCAACGTCGAGCGACGCGAGCTATAGGAAAGGCGGGGGTCCGGTTACATGAACCCTTTACCTGACATACTCGATAACAAGATCTTGTGCAGGTTCAGAAGCGAGCGACGCGAAGCGTGCGCATACTGAACGGACTCGATGAGACTGGGCGGGGGTTGATTACTAACCCTTTCCGCGTGCCTTCCATGAGGACTTAACGGAGTGCCATATAGGACTTATTACACCGTGACTCCCTGCCGCAAAGCACAAATATAAACACACCAACAAAAACAGAGCCTCTTTCTTTCGAGGGCTTGGCCAGATGCATGTCTAGGTCCTACTTCTCATGTTAAAGGATGATGCGAGAAAGCGATAAAGTGCGAGAGAAATAAAATGAAAAGGAATCAATACCAAACAGATGATGATCCGTAAGCTAAAGCGAAGAGAGCGAGTAAACTAGGATCCCGCGAGCGAGCTAGCAAAAGCAACAGCAAACATGTCAGCACTCCGATTAGAATCCGCATAAGCAATCAAGATTCGGCGCGATGAAAGTAAATCACGCGCCAACGTGTGCATCGGACACAACGAATACCATACACCTGCAAGGGAAACAGAAATCCGGACAAGCAAGTATAATGATAAAGGATGCGTGTAGAAACGCGAATCAAAGAGAGGATAAATGTTGTGTCCCGCAAATAAAGCGGAACACGAGAGCGGGCATCGACCAGAGCCTCCATGTTGCCTTGCATACTAGCACACACGTTAGAGATAACAAGACACCGCAATCGGAATTGCGTTATTGAATTATAAGGTAAACCGGAAATGGATAACGGAATAGAAAGTGAAAACATAACAAAAGCAAACAAGAAGAAACATGGGATAGTATTCAAAAGCAAATCAAATATGTACACCAAAACTACGGAAGCAAAAGCAAGTATTTACATGCACAACGGTACACCGAAACGGCAAAACCGGGTAAAAACAGTGAAAACTAAACTCGTCAGAATTAATACAAAATTTTATTGCAAGGTTAAAACGTGCTAAAGAAATCAAATATGCAATCAGAATTTACAAAATCGGCCCGGAAGCGCGACTTTCAAGACGGGGCAGAAGCAAAAACGATAAAAAAAGTCGGTCAAAACCGAAAATAAACTGCACAAACAGCTCCGAAAATATTATTACGTATGAAAAACATTATTCACATGCTCAAAAACTCTTCCTAAATCAAAAGATACGGCCAATTTGATAGAGCCGACATACCGCGCGTGTAAGTGTCAAAACCAAACAAAACATAATGAACAAGTAAGACAGAAAACTTCCAGCCATCAAATGTCATTTATTAGTACAAGGAAACAACAATTTGTCACTTAGAAACACACAACAAACATTACCACAAAGTTTATGACAAAATCTCTTTTAAAGAACCAAATTTCATGAATTAGAGGAAGTGAAAGGTGATATGTAGTATCAATTGATTGCTGCACTAAAGAATGTAAAAACCAGTCCCATAAGGCTATTTAAAACACTCATAAACACAAGAGAAAACATCAAGGCATGACAAGGGATGGCATATATTTGCAAGTGGAAACTTAGTGCATAGAAATAAGTTTCAAGTGATAAAGACAAACACAAATGCAATCAAAACCAACTCAATTTTTATGAAGCATTTTTGTATGTGGTGAAATCCAAGTATCAAGGCAACCATTGAATTATCATGAAAAACAAGTATCAACCAAAACAATTTTTATCACATTTCTAACAATTATAAAAACAAACAAGTTATGAACACAAACTCAACCAACACCACACTTGTTCAACATAGTCAATAACAACAAGTTCCAGCAATTAACATCACATATTATCAACTATTATCCATTAACCAAACTCATTCCAATGCTCAAAAATCCAAGTAATCATGAACCAAAACATTTTCAGCATTTAATCCAATTACTCACACTATTTTCCAATTCATTTTCATGCTAAAACAACACCAATTAGTAGCCAAATTTTCCAGCACTTAAACACTTATGTTAACATGTTCTATGCACATTTAAAGCACCAAAGCAACATCAAAACATCATTGAAATTCCAGCAACAATTCATCATCAAAATAGCATCAAAATGTCATCAAAACACCACCAAAACCATGTCGAGATTTCAGCATTCATATACTTGTATCACCATGGTTTCTATGCATTCTAAGTGTAAAAAACAACATCAAAACACCACAAAAAAAACAGCACTATAGTATTTACGTAACCACAATTTCTCAAAGAATTAGTAATCGACTACAACCTAAATTAACTCTACACATCAAAGCCTATCCAAAATTAACATAATCACAAGTTTATTGTTAATAATATACTCTATGTTAATTCTAAGGGGATTTTGTTCAAACACGTAATGTGCAAAGAAAGTATACTAAATTGCCACGTAGAAATTACATGAGTTCTATCCAATTTCAAGAGTTAGAAACTAAATCTATGCAATCAACCACAACAACTCTCTATAAGTCCTGACATTTATCACAATTAAGACTAGATTCTTCAATTGAATACTCAAAACTATGAAAGTAGCGGTGTTACCTCAAGAATTCAACGGATGATTGATATGAAGTGCGAGGAGAAATGATTCGATGATGAAGATGCTTAGTGGTGGTGGCTGGCCGCGGATTGAAGTGAGAGAGAGGAATTGAGTTGAGTTTTTTTGAACTTTGTTCTTGAATTCTTGATGAATGTGTGATGAAGATTGAAGAATTTGAGCAATTTGGTAGTTTTGATCTTTGAGAGTTGAGAGAGAATTAAGAGAAGAGTTTTTTTGATATTTTTGGTGAATTCAAGTTATGAGAGAAAAGGAGGGAAAAAAGTATATATAGTTTAAATGGTGAAATGTCAAAAATGCCCCCGACGTATCTCTTTTTTGCTCATTTTCGGGGAAACGTGACTCGGTGCGAAATTCGGAAATAAAACGAACATCACTGTGAAGATGACCAAATTTGTGACTCGTAGCCGCGAGAATCGTCTCAATCCGACAAACGGTGGGGAAATTATGCACGTTTGAATGACGAGAAAAATCGGTTCATCTGGTGCGACTGTACAGAATTTTGCGAGTACCGTTCAAAGAACGCGATAAAACTCAAACTTCGGCTCGAAATCCGAAAGAGCACGTGTGACGAAGAATCGAAGATAACGAAATTTCCGAGAAAATGCCGCCGGAATGGACTCCATACGATAAAAATCGAAGAAGTTATGAATTTTCGAACTAGGCGCGACATACTCGAAAAC